>NC_071113.1:15654166-15985000 GCF_024256425.1 Clarias gariepinus
ATCAGGTCCTAGTGGCATTCCAGTCCTGAATGGGCACCACAATGACTGCTTGTGTTCATTTGATACACATTGAGATTCAACCTTTTGCTGCCACAGACACCACATTCTCCATTAGTTATAGACAAAGATCAGGCAAAGACAAGGATCAGGCACACAGGAACCAGATCAGATGGCAGACTAACGTTTTCTTTCACAGTGTTCTATAGTCATTATTCTTGCAGTCATGTTGGTTAGTTGCAGTATTGGTTAGAATGCTGAGTCAACAATTATCTGTTAATGTGTGCTAATGTTTAAAGATTAGTAGCCAGGTTTTATATACAGAGCCAGGGGTAGCTCAGTGGTTAAGGCATTGGACTACGGTTCGAAAGATCCCAGGTTCAAACCCCACAACCACCAAGTTGCCACTGTTGGGCCCTTGAGCAAGGCCCTTAACCCTCAACTGCTCAGATGTGTAATGAGATAAAAATGTAAGTCGCTCTGGATAAGAGCGTCTGCCAGATGCCTAAATGTAAATGTAAATGTAGTTCAGTGGTTAAGGTGTTAATTGGAAAGTCCTGTCAAACCGCAGCACCACTACATTGCCACTGTTGGGCACTTGAGCAAGGTGCAACTGTTCAAATGTAAAATAGTAGCTCTGGATAGGGGCATCTGCCAATAAATTCCATAAATGTAACAGACGCTGCCAATAATAGAGAGTGACTGTAAAATTGTCCTTAAAAATAATCTAGGGATAAAGGATGTGGCTATATGGTTAATGAGCTTTTGTATGTTCCTACATAAAGAAAATGCAATTCATATATATTTTTTTCTTTACAGAGTGTCTCCGAATGTGTGCGAAACAGAGAGGCAGCAAAGGAAGATGAAGTCATGCTGCCGACATGGCGTAGTGGTTATCAGCTATTTCATCTGTATTATCAGGGGCGCTGCCGGGAAAAATGCAGAAAATGTCCCCGGCAGCCCTCAGAATTGTTTTTGGAAATGTGCAGAAGTTTCCCAAGATCCTCGAGGCAGACAAAACAATGCCATATAAAGGCAGGCAGTAAGGGCACATCAATTGCATACTGCTCAAGGGGTACCCAACAACATCTTGCTCAACATGTGAAACTTGTGTAAACAGCAACTGGAACACATGTGAAACATAAAACACCATGCAATACTGTACTGACATTTGTTTACTGTACATGCCACTTTGTGAAGCGTAAGTGGTCTCGGACATCTGAGTGGGAGATTCAGTCTTGTAGGAAAACTCCCTTAAAAGGAGGCTTTCTCATAAAATGCCTCCTACCTTATTCCTAAGAAGATGATTTAATCCCAACTGTTATACATTTAGCCTGTTGTTTTCTGATGGAACGTCTGCTATCAAATGCTGGACAGATCTTTATAAACACATCTAACAGAATATCTATTATGAAGAATCGATGCAAAAAAGCTAAGTATTTCCCTTACAGTATGTCTTTCCCTTAGCAAACTGTAAAGCCTCACATTACTTGCATGAATTACAAATTATTTAAGTGCGGCTTCATGATTTTTTTTTAGCCATCCCCCTGCTGTGTCTGTTGTACATGAAGCTCCAGACAGAGATGTGGAGAGGTAGAGGGGAAGTAGCAGGAAGCATGTCTGGTCACACCCTCTGCAAATAACAAAGTGCACACGCCATCTCCGGCTTGCAGAATGTCAAACACTCACAGTCCAGAACGCTGAAGTAGCTATAAGAACTAGGACACTACGTAATCCTGCTGTCATTTAGATCAAACTTTTTAAACAGTCCCCAAAACAAACACCACAAACAATCATCCCATGATATTAGAGTAAATAATCTTTCTGATGACATCAGTACCAGGCTTTGAGCCACAATGCAAATCAAGAGAACAAATACAAACTAATTAACATTAACATGTGTCAATATTGGAACTTTCATTAAATTGCTGACCGATGAAAAATAGCACTTTAGTTACTGTGAAGTTGACAGAGACATTAAAGATGGTACGAGAATTTCCATGATTCACACCCTCCAACCCTAACACTGCACCCAACCTGAACAGGTGCAGTCTGTGGTTAATGCAATCATTGTGCAGGATGTGTACAGAAGCATGACAAATGTATTTATACAAGAAAGCAGTAAAAAAAAAAAACTCTTTCATTTTGCCTGTGTATGACACAATGGCAAAAATATTGCTGTAAGTATTTTGTGATCAGGTGTACAGTACAGTGCTGTGTTTTTTTTATTAGAAAAAATATTATGGCGATAAAATTGAAAGTCCTTCTATTAATTGCATACATTAATTTGTTTTTAATCATTATTGAAATTTTTATAGACATCTCTTTAAACAACCACCAAAGATCTTCCTTTAATCTAGCAAATTTGTTTAACTGCACTTATATACATGTAAAAATTCTATATCAAAGTCAGACTTGATTTGTAGATCAAAACTTGGATAAAACTTCTTTGTGCTTGCAACATTAACATCAATTCGTGCCACATTATTCTTTGTAAAAGTGTTTTATATCAACGCACATTATTACCAATATCTAAAGTAAGCTAATCTATATGTATAGGAAATGTATATATATTGCTGATAAGTAAAAATAAAAGTATAAAACACATCAGTTTTTGCTGATAAGTGAAACAGAAACCTCTCAACATAAGCAGCAAACTGAATGAATTAACTGAGAAACAGTTTGACAGCCAAGAAAATGAGAGAGAGAGAGATGACCACCAAATTATTCCCAAAGCAGGGTGAAAACCGGTTACCTACACGGAACTTTCTACATATGCCTTAGTGTTTCGAAGATAAACATCGGCTGAGGTTAGAGCCCGACCCCAGTGAAGGGGAAAGACCGTCCTGCTTCTGCTTACCTGAGTTTAAGGTTGGCCAGAAACTCTTCCAAAGACACATTGTCCAGAAGAACAAAATCCGCCTTTCCAAACTCCAAACTTTCGTGTTCGGCCATACTTCGCTTTGTTTTTTATATATATTAATGTATATAAAAACAACAACAGCAGCAAAAACAAAAACTCCCTCCAGAAACAAACTGTAGCGCCGTTGAACGCAGCACAGTGCACCCAGCTGAGCTATAAAAGTGACAATGAGACGAAAGCTAAATTATAAATTATGATCCGTAAGCAAGCCTTATATCTAAAATTCATTAACTTTCAGCACGTTTCTTTAAGAGAGAGAGAGAGAGCGAGGAGGAAAAAAAAGAAGAAAATTAACTGATTTGGTAATTTTCCGTAATCCAGCGCAAACCGCGGTTTGTCCTTTAAATCATTTTGGGCGACTTGTTGCCGCTGTGTTGTGTTTAGTGTTGTCCCAGTTAAAGTGAATGCAGCTCCATGCCTCGGTGTGTGTGAGTGAGTGAGTGAGTGAGTGAAGTTCACTCAGCTCTTCTGACACACGCACACACACACTGTAAGAGCTGCTCCTCCTCTTCAAGGGCCAGACCTAAACCTCGTTGGGAGAGAGAGAGTGTGTGTGTGAGTGAGAGAGACAGAGAGCGAAAACCACATGTCTGGGGCACTGGTTTTATAGATGAATCACCAAAATAATCACAGAATTTTAACAATGTAAGGCACTCATGATGTCATTTGTTGAATAATGTACAGAGTGTGTTCTAGTTGTCCTTCAAAACATTTCTATCTGATAGGGAAGTGCAAAGGTCATTCACTAGGTGGAGTTTGGCACTACCTGCGTAATCCCTTAAGCAAGAATGTTAGAGAGAATTTTAGACACGAGATACAAGAAGATTACTAGAAAGAAAGGCTTCTTGATAGGTGTGTGTGTGTGTGTTACCTGTTGTTCATGGGCCATCTTGTACAGTATGTTCAGACTGTTACACACAGAAGTAACTTTACTGCCCCACTATGTTCATAACAGGGAATCACAATCATACAATCAATCTAGTCTACTACACACAGTACAGTATTAGGCATATAAGTCAGGGAAAAAATAGAAAAAAGCCAGGTTTTTTTTATTATTTCTTTTTAGCCTTGAATGTCACAGGAGAAAATAATCATTAATATGGATGAGAAATGGGCAAAAATAAAACAAAGCAGAACAATATTTAAACAAGTTTTTGCAGGTTTTAAAAAAGCATGTAAACACATGCGCACACACACACACACACACACACGCACATCAATCTGGCTTGATTTAAATTACACATAATTTCCTAGGCCCCATATAGATAACAAAGACTGAAAAGATCTAACATTTTGTAAATTGAGGCCTTATTAATAATAATAATAATTATATATATATATATATATATATATATATATATATATATATATATATATACACTGTATGAACATGTTCAGGTGTTAGCTAAATCTCTTTGTTGTACATAAAGAAGTGAACCTCCAAAAACAATGGTGTTGGATGCAGAGTTAGCCCAGGACTTGCCACAGTTATGGGTCACATACACTTTACCACCTTTGCGCAGAGTAGTCATGTATGTTGAAAGGTTTCCTACTGTGTTTGAGGCACTGACATGAGTACGAGACACAGCAATCCAATAACCATTCACGACAAGCCACAGATCAGTCTTTTGCCCGGAACTTGCAGCCTGAGTGGAAAAGAAGAACTGATAGACTCCCGCGACTGGAGCTGTGAACACACCTGTGCCACTGTTAAAGGCCCTGCCCACATTCACATACACCTTTTTGTACTGGATGTGGTTCACTTTACCAGACAGTGAGCCAGGGTAGGCAGCGAAGAAGTGCACTTTGGCTTTCACTGTAATGGAAAGAGAACAGTTGTAGTGAGGGTACAATAAAATGAAAAACCCCTTAAAATATATCCCACTCACTCACTCATCGTCTATACCGCTTTATTCTGTACACAGGGTTGCAGGTGTACTAAAGCCTATCCCAGAAGACTTAGGGCATGAGGCAGGATCCACCCTGTATACAGTGCCAATCTATCGCAGGACACACACACACACACACACACACACACACACACACACTTACTCCCTTCTTCCCTCATTACGTGCAATTTAAGAACAATTATCTTGTCAATTAGCATGTGTTTGGACTATGGGAGAAAACCGGAGTACCCTGAAGGAAACCCACCAGGCACGGGGAGAATATGAAAACTCCACGCAAGCACTTGAGGCAGGAATTGAACCCAGACCCTGGAGGTGTAAGGTGACAGCTAACCACTAAGCCATTGTGCCGCCTCTAGCTATAAATCTCACTCACTCACTCACTCACTCACTCACTCATCTTCTATACCACTTTATCCTGTATTCAGGGTCGCGGGGACCTGGAGCCTATCCCAGGAGGCTTAGGGCACGAGACAGGATACACCCTGGACAGGGTGCCAATCCATCGCAGGGCACACGCATACACACACTCACACACTATGGTCAATTTGGGAACGTCAATTAGCCTAACCTGCATATCTTTGGACTGTGGGAGGAAACCGGAGTACCCAGAAGAAACCCACCAAGCACGGGGAGAACATGCAATCTCCATGCACACAGAGACAGGAATCGAGCCTGGCCGGAAATCAAACCCAGACCCTGGAGGTGCAAGGCGACAGCTATCACTAAGCCATTGTGCCGCCTCTAGCCATAAATCTAAATCTAAATATTTAGCTAATCAATTTATACAGAAAAAAGTTTGTCTTTACTGTTCCTGAATTTGTGCATTAATTAATCTAAACTTAGATGTCCAAAATCGAGAAAAACCTTTATACTTGCCTCTTCTTTTAGTTTTCTTACAAAACCAGGTGATCTTGTCTCTGCTGGTACAAATTTCATTGTTCCTACATCTCCCACAAACAAGAGTGTTTACATCTGAAACAAGGTTTACATAATAATTAATTTTTATTGCTGAAATGTTAAATAACATTTTAGCGAAACTGTGTTTGAAGTAGGGAAATCACATTTGAGCTTTCACCTGCACAGTAGGCCAGATGACAGGTTGGTGGCTGGACAAACTTGTAGACATAGTAATTGCCCCGGCATGCTTTCACTTGAATGGGAGGAGATTTGAAGGCGCAGCAGTTATTGTTCCAATGGCCGCACACTTTGCGTGTGACAATGCCATCACGCTTGCGTGGGTGGCCCCCTACTAACCACAGCGGGGCGTGTGTACCACAACGTTCCCTCTTCACGCATAGCTCAGGCATTTGGATGCTTTTTCCCCTGTAGAACATGCGGTACCAGCCATTCCACCGCACATTTCGATCACAGGAAACACTCTTGGTGGTGTAGTTGGTGGCTCTCCAGTCCTGGTTGAGCGACTTGTAGTTCTTACAGGGGTCATGGCCTTCATCACTGTCATCATCCTCCTCCTCTTGGGGAGAGGAGTACAGCATAGAGGTACTGTCTGGACAAGAGAAAAAAACATCATGAATCAATGACACGATTCATGTAATTTTCCATTTTTTTCATGATGCTGTATGTTTGAATGAATGTTTTTGCTTTCACAATAAAATCCCCAAATCTGTGTGTATTTTAGGAGATAAAGACATACTAACCTTTACCCAGAGAAGTTGTATTCACCTCCTTATCTGTGTATGTTTGCATTTGTGTACAATGCATGACCACCTACACAAATATGTACAAACTTTCATTTAAATCTGTCATGTTTTTTAGCAATATGTTTTTTACATCATGGAGTTAGGTGAAAATGTAGATAATTTTACCTGTGTCATTTCTTCTTGTTTCTGTTTCATCAAACTTTGATCATGCCTCAGGCCCTCTATCTCCTGAAAACCAAATTTCAAGGATTTTATTGATGAGACGCTTAGTTTATGATAAGCTGTATTAGTTATGAGAAGACATTGCGTGGTTCTTACTTTATACATTAAAGTGAATTGCTCTCGAAGAGCCTGGTCTCCCTCGCTCCACATTTTCAGTGCATACTAAAACACAATGTTATTGTAGTCATCCAAAGCTATGCATATTATATTATAGCTTTATAATATAATACATAATATATTAGTTGTATAAACCATTTTTAGAATGTTTAATTCATGCTTACTGATCCATCACTTTGCTTTGTACTGGCCACACAAACCAACAGCACCGCCAGCATCTGAATGCTTGAGGCACCCATCTGCAAGTAACAATTACTTGTAAAACTATATATTTATACTGTATGCACATGCATTTCTGGATAAATAGATGTTTTCCTTATATAGAATGATTTCTATAATTATTTCTTTTTAAGAAAAATTTCTCTGTTTTTATTTCAGACAGATAATGTCTTTAAAACTAAGAATAAAATGTACACAACACAGGATTCTTTACATCCTGCTAGAAGTTTACATTTACTTTTTTGCCTATGGACATTTAGGTTTACCTATATAATAAAGTTTTTTGGTTAGTGCTAAACAATTTTAAAAAATTGCTTACAATTCATTAATTTATAATTTTTATAATAATAATTTATAATCTTTAGATGATTTTTAAAAATTAAATTTACATTGTTCTTAATCTTTATATAATGTTGGCATTAATTATTATTATTAATCTTGTTGTTATTGTTGTTGTTATTATTATTATTATTATTACTATTTTTTATTATTATTATGCAGTTTATTTCTTACCTTGCCATCCAGGGTCAGATCACTGACAATGAAAACCCGAAAGACTGCGTGCTAAGTTTATATACCAGACCAAAGCAAGGGGTGCTGCAGCAGGCATTAGTAAGGAAGTTAGACTTTCACACCAGTGTCCTTTGTCTTTTTCATGTGAAATGGCTAACTACTGCTGATGAGATCAGCAAAAAGAAATAAATTATATATATATATATATATATATATATATATATATATATATATATATATATATATATATCTTTAATTACTAATATATGACTTTGAACATAGATCTTACATATTTTCTGTATATATATATATATATATGTAAGATCTATGTTTAAAGTCATATAATAGTAATTTAAAACCAATATCATAACTAACTAACTAACTAACTAACTAACAAGCATACTAGCTACATAAATAAATAAATAAACTGCTCAATCGGTGAATTGAATAACTCTGACTACAAATTATATGCCACTAAATTAGTATTAAATGGATCAGGGACACCTAAATGTCTGTTAAATGTCTAGTAAAAGGACACCTAATGTCTGTGGGGATCAAAGCCTGTGTGAAATGTTAATGTAGCACAAAACCCATGGGTATACAAAAACCAAGGTGATTTTTAATGTTATGGCTAATTGGTGTTAATAAAGAAATAAATTGATAAAAAGATATCTATTATTTACGGTGTATATTAAAATAAAACACACAAAGACAAAATAGATTATGCCGTCTGGGCAATAATAAATATGATTCAGCAATCTATTGTATGTTAAGCACATAGTTGCTTGTTTAAAACTACTTCTGCATGGAAACTTTCTACTTTATCATTATTTAATAACTATTTTGCTCCTTTATTGGTGCTTTTTATGCTTAACATTATATCTTGACCAGTTACAGTTGATTATTTTAATGTTAAACACTCTTTTATGAGCATTGACTTGCATGTGTTATTAAAAAGTAAAATAAATTGTATTTTGTTTGTAAAAAGGAAAATCAATCACGAATCTAATTTAAAATCCATATTTTTATATTTTTAATGTTCTTTAAGGCAGTTTGTCTTTTCAAGGATACAGCATTGCAAAATGGGTTTTTGTGGCGCGCTTTTGGACTGACTTTTTTTGACTGTTACAGATTTTGCCTATGTAAGTATCAGGCAGAAACCACATGTGCTCAGTTATTGGTTAGACTAAGTGAAATATTCTAACACTATCAGCAAAAAGTAGATGGGTGAGATCCTTAAATAACACCATTAATATTCTGTAGTGTCATGTTTGACCTTCTTACTACATGCAAACCTTATATAAATATTGTAAAACTAGACTTTCTAAAGTTATATATCATGTACAAAGCATGCAGTACTACTGTACAATAAAAAGGACTGTTTGACCTAACAAGTCAGTGGTAAAATATTTTGATGACCTACTTTAAATGTGTATAGGAGACATAACAAAGCCTAAAGCTGTGTGTATATTAGCATGGCATGTGCAGGCAGGTTGGAACAGGTAGAGAAAAGTGTGTCAGGTGTCTTGTGTGATAAAAGTGTATCAGCCCAAGTGAACGAAAAGGTGAGACCAGTGATGCACTATGGTATAGATACAGTGGAACTGAAGAAAAGACAGGAGGCAGAGCTGGAGGTAGCAGAGATGAAGATGTTCAGGTTCTTTTTGGGAGTGACAAGAATGGATAGGATCAAGAATGAGTCTATCAAAGGGACAACCCATGTTAGATGTTTTGGAGATAAATTCAGAAAGACCAGATTGAGGTGGTTTGGACATGTTCAGAGTAGAGATTGTAAATAAGCCAAGCAGGAGGTCTAAAGGAAGACCAAAGAGGAGATTAATGAATCCAGTGAAAGGAGACATTAAGTTAGTTGGTGTAAGAGAAGAGGACGCAGATGATAGGGTTAGATGAAGGCAGATAATAAAGAAGAAGAAGTATTTGACTTGAATTAATGAACAATAGTTTTAGGTTTAATAAGTACAGCAAAGTAAAAGGAGTGCATCAAGAATGCACTGCAGACTTAAGCAGGATAACATGTTGTAGTAACAAAAGAAGAACACAGGATGGCAATAGTGAGATTTGTTCTAAATGGGAGTATCACACAGGTGCAATTGGAATCTACTACAGAATGTCTGCAGGGGCCAGTGGTGACTCAATTGGTTAAGACTGTGGGTTACTGGGATCCTGATCGGAAGGTTGGGGGTTCATGCCCCAGCATCACCACGCTTCCATTGCTGAGTCCTTAAACAAGGCTCTTAACTCTATCTGCTCTAGGGGTGCTGTATCCTGGCTGACCCCAGCTTCCTGACTGAGATATGTGAAAAAAAATAGACTTCACAGTGCTGTAAGATGCATGAGACAAATAATTGAATTGTTTACTTATTTGTTGATTTTTGAAATTTATTATAACATATATTTAGTTGAAATTGTACAGTACTGACATTTGATCTATGATGCTCAGATTTTTTTCCTTACTAGTTTGAATACCCAAAGCCTATTGCCATGTATTTCATCTATATACAAAATTAATGTTACACATGTATGTAATAATGCAGATAATGTGGAGGTTGTCAAGTTTCTCACTTGGCAACACTTGACACCCTCCAGGTCAGTAAACTAGTCAAAAAAAAATGTGACCAGGCAGTAATGTGACAGAGATAACATGAGGATGAGAGCACCATCAGCAGCAGTCCTCATGAGCGGAGTAAACAGAGCAGAACTATGCCAGGCATGGCACACAGAAAGAACATGACAAATGGATTAGACGCAGCTGCAGGGAGCGCACGTCTGACCCATCTCCACTTTCCACTGCACACTCTGCTGTTTACGGCGATGAGCTGTTTTTCCTCTGAAGATTTCCTGGAACTCACTCCGTGCAGCAGTTCTCTTATGTACTTGCACATCTCTGCCATTTTCACACCAGCGTGCTTTTGGAGGAAGAAACACACAAAGGCCCTCTGCTGGAAATAAAAATCTACAGAGCTCCATGTTACTTACAGTATGACAGTCTCCTTATGGCTTTTATTATCTGTATAGATAGTCTGCACGAAAGAAAAGAATAAAAAAAGTTACTATAGTACGTTAGTGTCTGCTGTAACTATAAACTTCAAGCCCTTTTGATTAGACCACTGTAAACCTTTCCAGCTAGCCAGCCTTATATAGACGACTGGTATGGATATATAGATATATATGCCATATACTGTACATTCAGCAGAGCTTATTTTACAGCACAGAAAGGAAAGGGAAAATATAGGCTCTCTTGTTTACAATACCAGAGTGTTTTTTTTTCACGATCGAATTGCATTTATCCTGTATTGAAACATTTCTGTCTTCCAGAATGAATGTGTCCTAATCTACAGAGAATGAGAGAAATCGTATGTTATGCCCTTCACGGTCTGTGCAACCCATATCTTCTAATCAAACTACAGTACTGCTTTTGTGCTGTTTTGAACAAAATGGTGGCCTGTACAATTTCAGAGATTTTTAAAGTCTAGTAAAATCTTACCCAGCAAACAGCACAGGTGGAAGGCCCAGAATTCACTTCCCAATGCCAATGCCCCAAACCCAACCAGTGAAGTTGCAGGGCACCCTTAGTAATGATTTCGAACTGAAAAAAAAAAATCAAATATGTGGATGGGATTATAAACAACCAGCAGTGGCAACTCCTTCAATGGGAGCAGCTGAAAAAACAAAAACAACATTCCTGCAGTATGTGTAAATATGATTCCTTTCCTGCCTTTTGTGACTGTTGTCTTCTAAACATGCTTGTGGAAAAAATCTAAAGTAAAGTAGAAATACAATTCTAATATTCAAAATTGTTATTCAGAATAACAGATCGTCAAGACTGAGGTCAAAAAACTAAAAAACAAAACAAAACAAACACTCTTGGGATATTCTCTTTATTGATTTCATTATGTTGCAATTTTATTCATATTTTGCTTTTTCTCTCTCTAACCAAGACATTTCACAAGAATTGGTTTAAAAAATCAACTCTTTTAGACCTACTAGATCCTCAATATGAATGTCGCTTTTTTTTATCCTTATCAATGTTTTTTTCCATTCTGTCTCTCCAGATAAAGATGTCATCACATTTTCTCTCTGGGTGTTGTAACCTTTCACAAGATGTTTACTGCACAAGTCCATAACCTTTGGCTGAGTGGGCAAATGGCCAGTATGTGACATCTTAACACAAGTTACTATTATAATTTTTTTTTTTTTTAACAGAAGCACTTGATACCTAGACCTTGCTTGATACAACTACATACTGCTTGGCACCAGGCCAACCAGTAGTACATTAGGATAGGCTACATCTATACTTCAAAGCAAAACTAATTATACATCAAGGGATATGATATGAAATGTCATCTTTATTTTTATTATATTTATATTTATTATGGGTACAGTTGATAATCGATTTTATCACAAAATACAACTCATTCAGACATGAAGAACTTAAAAGAATCATACAAAAAAGATGATATACATAAGAGAGAATACTTAAGGGCTGCATGGTTCAAGTTCAAAACAGCTGGTTCATTTAATACAATATAATTACATTTCCAGAAAAGGAGGCACTGAAAATGTTAAAAGGATCTCATAGTTTACTGGCCTTACATTCAACAATTAAGAATACAGTATAGCAATATAAGAGAATTGAGAATGCATATGAATAGTAATTGCATGTTGCACAATCAACCACTGCATTACCCTAAATGGCCTTCTATTAGCTTTCCATTTAAACACTGTTACATCAATGTTATTTTGTCTGACTTTGTAATACACTCATGTTTCATCACTGAAGTGATTCATGAACCAGAGGTTTCTCTAAATATAGTCTTAATGTTTTCCTTCAATCACAGTGGACGAATTCACAACGTCTCTGACTTGGAAGATGAATGTTCTACACAATAATTTCAGGATCAACTCCATTAACCAACGATGATGTTATTACTCCATACAGAGATCTTCTGATGCACTCTTTTAGAGTCACTGTATTATTCATATTCTACTTTCGGTAAGAACTCATTCTGGGCCTTTAGATCATGGTTCTCATGAAGTTGCTCTGCTTAGGCCTTATACTACACACCAACTCCACCATATGGCCTGGAAGATCATGCTGCCCTCCACCTACGCACTACCAAAATAAGCAGCTCAGGCTCTCCTACATTGTAATACTCCACCTTTCATAAGAAAGTGCTGTAATCTCCAACTGACCATTTGGCTTTTTTCTGACACTCTCACTCTGCATGCTTGGTCTACAGATAATACTGTTGAAAAAATAACCACAAAAAACTACTTGTGTTGATTATGGTGAGGATCAAAAGCCATTACATGCATTAACTAGTGATGAGAGATACCATAAGGCTTTATGTTGAGTGTCTGGTTTTAGGCAGACACCGTATTGCTCTTGCTGGTCCCCATGTGAGATCCCTAATGTTAGGACCGTCTTTATGTTGAGCCAAGAGACCTCAGACAAACAGAAGGTCTTCATTTGGCCAGCCGGAATACTGCCAGGTCCAATGGCTCTTTGCTTGGCACACACCAATCGTCTGCTTCCTGGCTCACTTTGTAGTTCCGTAAAGCCGTCTTGTTATACACAGGAAGCCTTTCCACAGAGTCAGTGGACAAAGCCTGAAGAAAAAACAAACAAACATGTTATTTATACATAAATTTTACATAGGGAGGAAGGATAGTGTAATTATTATCAGTATATCTTTGGGATTTTATTCCTTTCTCAATCTGTCAGAAAGGTTATGCTGAATTTTACCATCTATAAAATAAGCAATTAAAAAATACCTAACCCGTATAGTAATACTGTAGATATCCTCCCTAAGCTGACATGTTGACAATGATTCAATAATTTTTAAAGATCTTATATTTGTATATATAGAGACAGTCATGTGCTTTGTCCTGTTGCTCTTTAATGAAACCAAACTGAAACCAGGGTTGGGATGAGTTTCAAAACCTGAACAACAACATACAGACTCAATTCAAAAGGCCTTCAAGTGAAGCAATGCTTCTGGCAGCTTTAAGTAAGTTACCGTCATGCCCCTGTAACTTTCGATTCATCAAAGCTCAACGTGTACCAACATGCTCGCTAAGACAAGCGCCTTGTAATAAACTCTCACTTTCACTTATTCTTTGTACCACTTAAAAGAATTAATTAGGAATTAGAAACAACTAAGTTGCATTTAATGGGTAATTAAATGTAGCTTAGTCTTCTCACTTAAAAACCAAGGGCAGCATTTTAAACAATATAAATGAAATAAAATAAATTTCAAATACAAGAGATTAATATTAGATTAGAAATTAAACTAAACAAAAAAAGCTATATTTTATCTCATTTCCCATAATTATTATTTCTAAAAATTCTTCTTTCCTACCACATGGAATAAAATAGTTTAGTGTCCCACCAGTAGGATTATAAAGAAACTGTGATGTTTTGCCACCTCAAATGCCTCCAAAGTCTTAAAATCCATTTGACAGTGAGTGCACCTGTTAAGTAGCTATAAGCATGTGTAATGAGTGGGTTTTAAGATCAGAGGGTTTTAACGTGTGTGATTTTAGATATTGTAATGTCATAAAAAATGAGTTTCTGCACCACTCGGACGTTTGTGTGTTTAGTACAGAATCGATTATATTAAATCACCAGTCATGGCAGATCGAGCTGAAATCCAGCCAATTCTGGTCCCTGCTTAATTGACCGGTAATTTTAAAATTACATTTTTTAAATGTCAAATACACAACCATACACAGTAGGATACGCAGTGAATAGCTTATTGGATTGTGACCTTGAAAAAAAAATAAGTAAGGAGGCATAATCACTAATAAGAAAGAATAAAAAATATTAAATCTATTTAGTTACAATAAAATAAAATAGAATAAAATAAAGTGTAAAGTAGAAATATGTAAAGTATGTTAAAATATAAGACTGTAAGAAAGTTAAAACTTTATAAATAAACTGTGTTAAGTATGAAATGTACAATGTGTAAGCAATGAGCCTTAATGATATTGACCAAAGTGCGAAGTGCAAAAGTCCTTTTATATGTGAACATAAACCAGAATCTGCAAACTTATGTGTTTGTGTGTTCAGTCTTTCATCCTGTGCAAATGTTTAGTGGTTGGTTTGGTTTCTATTATAAATGAAAAAAAAAAAAAAAACATTTTTGACGATGTATGAACCAGCGAGACCACAGGGGTAACCACTATACCACTATGGGGTGGCTTATAATACAGAAAAGTAAAAAAAACAAGCTTGAATTAAAATATATTTGTGTAGGCTTACAGTAAAACTTGCAAAGGGTTAGACTGTGCATACTTTATGTTTCTACTATGTATTTTTAGTGAATTTATATCAAGTAATGTAACAAAGATACAGGTCTATATACAGGTCTTTCCCGTCCAAATAATACTTCCAATAACCTCGTTAATGTTTTAAATCCTTGCTTTGATTTACAAAATATCTCTAAATTAAATTAAAGCACTAGGTACTGTAATTAATACACTAGTACCCTAGAATGGCCCCATACAATTGATCAAGGAGCACAACTTGCATTAAATAAATGAAACTTACAGAGCTAATCCCAGATCACAAACCAGCTTTATACTATCAATCCAAGTGGAATTTCAGTGTAACAAAAATGAAAAAAGAAGCAAAATCAGAACACTTTCGATCCATGAGTCAAGCAAAGAATCAAGGTCATCTCATAGGGGAACAGTTTGTTCCAACTGCCAGCCAACAAATGTACAGACAAAAGGATGTGAAATTTTTTATTTTATTTTTAAATGTACAAAAAAGACATACCTTCAGGTGAATAACAGCATCAGTGCCATAGGTCTCCATAGAGTAGAGCTGGAGGTCTCCCTGGAAATACCTTGCATAGAGCCGAGTGATTGGCAGCCCATAACCAAAGCCAGCCTGTTGACAAAACATAAGCAGAATTCAGTGTCGTACACCAAACACTAATTCACCCTGTGCTGTAAATAACATAATAGAGTGCTGAAGGAAGATAAAAACGTCATTTGCTATACTGATTTCCCCTCCCTATTAATCATAGCCTGTCTGCTAGTGTTTTAAGACACTGTAAAAGGAAAACTTCAGAAAAGAGACTGTCTCACTAGAGGAGTTCTCTGCTGGCCAATCTGAGGAGTCGGGGCTGTCGAATACATGTAGCTGAAAAGATTTTCCATCTTCCTGAAAGGGACGCCACCACCCCTATCACTCATCTGTAGACACAGAGGGGAAAAAGGATCATATATAGGAACAAATAAAAAATAAAAAAAGGTAAACTGACAGCTATATTTATAAAAAACAACACAAAAAGGCCATGAAGTGTAAGTTGAAGGGTGCAGCAATCTGCCACAACATTGCCACAAAACTGCTTTAATGCAATCTGGGTTCAAATTACATTCAGTTACTTACTATAATGAACAAACAAGAGGCAGCAGCAGGTAAAAAAAGTCCTTGAGACAAAACCTTGAGAGGAACCAGACTCATGAGGAAACCTATCTGGATCATTGTTTTGCTATAACTGTATAACTATTCATCATGGTGTTTCTGATTAGAGGAACAGTTCTTACTGGACTGTACTAGTTCTTCTGTCCCCACAAACCTACAATGTCTATTAGGGATGGGGAGATCAGTTTTTTAATTGATACGATTTGATACAATATTTAAAACTGTGATGCAATACAACTGAACGTTTTTGAACAACGTTGTTTTAGTCCCATTTTCCTAGCACTGGTTTGACTGAATATGTAGAGCATATTTGCAAACAATATTTGCAAATCCTACGATGAATGTAATGTAATATAAAAACATGATAACATAAATTATTTCTATATTGTGGAGCTTTAGATTTGCTTTTGAATGCCATGTTCTGCACTACTGAATATAAACTTCCAAATCTCTGCAGTAATTTCTTTTGCCTGGATTGAATCAGTGAAGAATCGCCAACAGAGTTAATTGCACACGTGTGTGCATGGCCACATGATGTGTGAACAAAATTCTACAAAATTAAATGTTTCAGGTCCACAAGACTTGCCTTCTATTATCTTAGTTGCAAAAATAAATAATGCATAATGTCCTTGTAAAACTATCCACTGATGAAAGGGTAAAAAGAGACAGTTTGTGGAAAAGTGCAAATCTATATGGTATTTATGTGGGACAATCCACAGCAGCAACGAGCATGTCGCAAATGCAGAAGCTCAAAGCAAAATAAGTATTTGGATAAATCAGGCAGATCGACAAGGTGAGAGGGACCTGACCAATGTGTCAATGTGCATCAGTACTATTGTAGTAACTGAAGAGCCACTTAGAGAAGGCACGGGTAACTGAGCCACTGAGTTAATGGTCTCTTAAAATTAAATAACACAATGCCTAATTGTATGTAAGAATAATAACCAGAGTTTGAGTGCATTAAATTCTCTGGTAAAAAATTATGGAATCAGCATATTTAGAGGATGTTCTTAAAGGATTGTTATACTTCGTAGTAAATACACAAATCAAAGACATGACACAAAACAATATTTGTTTAATGGCTGAACAGTCTTGCTTCATGAAACAAACCTTAGACAAAATCACATTATTTTATTAATTAAAAGAAACGGGGGGAGATCCCTTTATGTTGAGGAAAAATTTGAGTGTAGGTATGGAGACCCAGGAGACTTAGGCCACAAGACAGGGTACACCATGGCCAGGACATACACTGCAATGGATTGGGACCCTGTCCATCACAGGGTGTGCTCTGCAACGAACAGGGTGTCAATCCATCACACGGAATGCACTCAGTTACACAATAACATGCCATTGTGTTATGTTTGTCATTTGTTTATTTGCTATAAAATAATAAGCTGAATAATGTGAATTATGTGTGATAATGTTCAAGTGTGTTGATTCCCTCATTTTTAGATTAGGGGTTGTAATGAAAAGAACATTTATTTGAGACTTACTGGCAATAAAGAGAAGAAAAACCTAGCACATTTTTATTTATAACCCATCAGAGTCAACTGACCTTGATGGAGAGGTCCTCTCCACCAATAGCCACCATAACTTCAATAGGTGGGAGACTGGTGCCTTCACTGTGGTTTTCAATAGTTGCCCTCATAGCATTCTATGGAAAGAAAAATATTGTCATGGCAACACTGAGCTCTTGTTATGCCAATGATGTAGCGGTGGAGATTAGTATGAGTAAAGGTCACACTCACCTTGAATAATTCAAACAACATATGGTAGAGATGGGAAGGCACATACACTATGCTAATAAGCTGGTTAATGTTGTTACCTGAAAGATAAGAATGGAACATGTAGTAAGCATTATCCTTTTTAAATGTGTTAAAGTTTATTTGCAGTGTAAATATTGTTTAAGGCACTCAACCATATCCTGTGAAATACGACAGGCTTCAGATATTTGAGCAATTATTTAAAAATTCAGTAAGTATATATATGTGAGTTTAAATGAGCAGAACTGGTTGAGCGAGAAAAAAAAAAATTGGAACTTATTGGCCTGGTTATGTAACCTGTGGAGAACAATTATGTAATGGTCAGATGCTGGTGCTTAACAGATTGTAATCCCTCACTCACTGTTGTGTTCTCGCAGCACCAGGTCAGGTGAGCTAAGGTAGTACTGGTCACAAAGCATCTTGGCACTTTCATAGGCATCTGAATAGAATGAAGCATTGAAAAAGGTTTTTTTAAAAATACTAATCTAAAACATTTAATACATTTTATCCACTGTCACATCGAGAACATATGTATACTTCACCTTTGACAACATCTGATACTTTGCAGTGAGGATCAATGCTTCCAATTGTGTTGGGATGAACAGGATTTGTAGCACCATCAAAGATCAGGGCTATAAACAGATTATTAGAGCAGAACATTAGAACAATTCACATGCAGTCTTTTTCTAAGAAAACAAACCCGGTTGGCTGAAAGCTGATCAAAGCTATGTTCACATCATCAGCGTGACTTAAAGTGACTCAATTAGGATTTTTGCCCTAATGTGGCAAAAATCTAATTGGTTTACCACTCTCTCTGCACGTACAAATTTGATGATCTGAGTCACCTTCATATGTGGTCCTATATCGGATACATATCTAATATGTGGTTAATGCGACTTAAAATGAGAACAATCAGATCGGAATCCATGCGTCTTTTTGCCTTTGACTCTAATGTGTGTGCGGGGAGCTTGCTAATGTTAGTCAGCACTGGCAGTAAAGAGATTTCATAACAGTGCTACAGTAGCAGGAGATGAGAAAGCAGCTTAAGCGAGGTGCCTGGCTTCCTTCCTTCTCAACGAATACAGACAAAAACCTTCTTGTCATCCCCCAGAGCAATACCCCAAGCATAGTTCTTGCTAAAATCATATCCATTGTTTTAAATAAAATTTTAAATTAAAAACAAAATTAGTGTCTTATTTTAACCCAGACTACAAGTGCTATTTCAGAGGACAGACACATCCACACAGTCAGATAAAAGTCACTTGCAATTGTGAATGTAAACCCTCATGACTCGCAAATCTGATCTGGTCAAAAACATTGGAATTGAGCAGGTGGCTTGTAATGTGACCATAGCTCAAATTTTGGACCAACAAGAAAAAAAATGTTTTTGTGTTCACATTGTGAGTTGATTTGAAAGTGGCCTCAGTTCTCTTTATGTTCACACTATAGTTCCTCTGGAGCTCTAAGATCTTTACTGCAATG
This sequence comes from Clarias gariepinus, assembly GCF_024256425.1. NCBI lineage: Eukaryota > Metazoa > Chordata > Actinopteri > Siluriformes > Clariidae > Clarias > Clarias gariepinus. The sequence goes on from NC_071113.1 coordinate 15,673,432, forward strand.
TAATGCAGCTTATGGACCAGTTCTGTCCATTTGGTTTTTTGAGCATCCCAGTGCAAGCAACATTGGACACAAGATTAGAAAGTCTCAAGTTTAAATCCCAGCACAGCTTAGGTGTCAATGTTGGGTCCTTGAACAAGGCCTTTAACTCTCAACTGCTTAGATGTACAATGAGATAAATGTAAATCTGAACAAAGATGTCTGGCAAATGGCTTAAATACACATGTCTACGGCAAGCCAAGAGAGATAAAATACAATGCAAAGGTGTGGTTTGTGTGGCTGAAACCATGGGGAAAACAACCCAAAATTAAAAATAAGCAACTTTGTAACCCTGATCAGGATTTTTATGGTACCATACCTTTCTTAGTCTCATAGCCAGCAGATAGGCTAATACAAGTGTTGTTAACATTTACTATATTAAATCTATATAAAAAGATACAGTGGGGCAAAAAAGTATTTAGTCAGCAACCAATTGTGCAAATTCTTCCACCTAAAAAGATGAGAGAGGCCTGGAATTTTCATCATAGGTATACCTCGAATATGAGAAACAAAATAAGAAAAATAAATTCCAGACAAATCACACTGTAGGATTTTTAAAGACTTTATTTGCAAATTATGGTGGACAATAAGTATTTGGTCAATAACAAAATTCCATCTCAATACTTTACTCTTTATCCATACCCTTTGTTGGCAATGACAGATGTCAAAAGTTTTCTGTAAGTCTTCACAATGTTTCCACCCCCATGCTTCACAGTAGGTATGGTGTTCTTTGGATGGAACTCTACAATCTTTCTCCTCCAAACACGACAAGTTGTTCTACAATGTGATTTTCTGGATTTTTTTTTCTTATTTTGTCTCTCATAGTTGAGGTATACCTATGAAGAAAATTACAGGCCTCTCTCATCTTTTTAAGTAGGAGAATTTGCACAATTGGTGGCTGACTAAATACTGTTTGCCCTACTGTAAGTGTAAACTTTTAACACATTAGAACTGTTAAACAATAATGCGAAAAAATTAAGAGTCTATCAGTTTGATGTAGTTTGACTCTAACAACAGCGTGAGAGAAATAAAACGTATACGAAAGGTCGGTTACTTACTGTGCTGGTTGATAAGCATACGGATGGATATTCGGCTCGTGAAGAATCGGTCTAAGAAGTACTGGATGTTTTGATTATCTTGACCAAAAGCTTCTTTGTACTCAATCACACCTTGGGCCATTGTAGGAACAACATCATTATGTCTATTTCTGATATTCACCAGAGTTTCCACAAAGCTGTGGGTTAAAACAAGGATATAAGAGCATGGAAAATGGACTTAGCCCTTTATAGAAAATCCACTGAAATACGTGGAAATAGAAAAAAATTCTAGACTTTTTCCATGTCTTTTTTTTCTCCAAAAATGTTTCATTGTTACTATTTTTATATTGCAAATCAAGGTCAGTGAAGTTATCCATATATGGTTCCTCATGTGGTAATACTTTAAGGTCTGTATTGTGTGTGTGCGCGCATATATATATATATAATATATAAAAATAATTAAATAAAACACAAAAACATACAAATTATATGGTAACATCACTGACCTTGAAATTGTTTTTGAGGAAAAAAAGACTTGAATTTTTTTTCAATTCCCATGTATTTCAATGAGTCACATATAAAGGCTTAAAATACAAAGCATAATCATATAATTGAAGTTCAAGTAATATTAAACTTACTCTTCTAGAACTTTGTGGTCAGTGGGACTTTTATCCAAAAACTCCAGGATCTCCATTAAACTCTGAGCATACCTGAGAGCATAACAGAAGGGGGACAGGGTATGACAGGGTAAGCAACTTGTTTTCTTTTAAAAATATACTAATGATGGACTTTTTACTTAGAGGTTCATATTTTTCTTACACACATCTTGGATTACTTATAACTTATTTATTATTGACAACTTCTAAACATTCAACTTAAATGATGGTAACCAGTGAAAGTGGGCATGTGCTGTGAGACAAAATAGCAGCAAAGTAAGAATGAGGTAGTGAAAATAGAACAAAGTGTACAAAGACCCTCTTGGAGGAGCTGCATAGCCCAGCCTTCCACGGCACACAAACTAGAGCAAAGTTCACACACATGCATGACGTGACCAAGCATTGGGCGTGTTTCCACAGACTGTTTACTACAGTACAAACGTAAAACCTTCTGCTATAAATAACAAAGGCAGCTGTCAAGTTTTACACTATATTAAAATATTAATAATAAAAAATAATAAGAAAGCTATATCTACAAACTGTACGATAGAAATTCTAAACATGCAGTTATTTTGCAAATTTATGACTTGTGACTTACCAGCTATGGACCATCTGAACCGACGGAGTAGTTAGCAATCTGTCTGGGAGTAGGTTGATTTCTTTCATGATGTTGGACAGACGCACTGGGAGTTCTTGCCTCAGGAAGACAAATGAAGTTTTTTCACATGCATTTGTTGAACCTAGCAGGAAAAAGAGGCATTGTAGATAAAAAAAAAAGCTAGATAGCTGAGACTCTAAGGCAACTGTTAAAAGGGACATGTTTTTCTCGGATATTACATCTTCGGATTTACACCACACTAAATGAAAACACATTAGTAAACGATTTAATGTGACATTTAATGACTGGATGGTGTGATTTGTTGCACATTTGTGATCTTACAGACATTAACAGTTGGATTATGCATATTTAATATACCAATGGTAGAGACACGCTAGATTAGGATTTACCAACTAGAGTTAGAGGGCAAGTCGTTTGGAGGCGCGCGCTTCTGCAATATCAGTAGAGCCAATGTGAACGATTCGATTAATGGTACAGACCGAACCGACCAGCTAATAAACATGATGCAATCCCTGCTGCAGCGGCCTCACGGAATCGGTGTATTTGGAAATCTGTAATCACGCCTTGAAAATTGTATTGTAAAAAAAAAAGAAAAAGAAAAGAACTTACACCATCTGCCACACAAACACCACCTAAAACCGACAACTTGTTCCCTATTAAGCCCTATTCATGCGGCTAGGATCACACTATTGTGCTATTCTAATACTCATGCTCCTGGAATAGCAATGTATATAAATCACACACGATGCACATCTCAGAATGCATGCAAACAAACAAAGACACATACAACTCACCGAAATCGAGAAACTGTTTCATGGACAGAGGAGATGGTGAGAATTTCGAGAAGTGCTCGATGTGTTTAGGCACGCTGGCCAAAGCTGCATTCTTCATAATAAACCTCACGAACTTCATTGTGAAATGTTGGCTAGCCTGGTGAAAAAGATTCGACTTAACGTTAATTCAGGTTTCTGCTGTTTATAAGCACACAATCTCTAAAAAGCGAAAGAAGACTGGACACGTTTGCCCTGAAAAGGCGAATACTGAATGTAAGAGCTCAACCAATCAGAGCCCTCGGTTTAAATTTCCTGTTCAGCTCTGGCCAATCAGACACGTAGGCGGGACGTTGTGAAATGAATGTTTACGTTATGTATAGCTCCTTGGAGCAGCAGAGGGTAAACATGGCTGTTTGGAGCAGCAGTCTCTGCCAGGTTTTCAGACGTCACTAGACGTGAGACAGCGTTATATACACATCAGCTGTAACGTGGAAATAGGACAGCTGGTCTGGTGCACAGGACGAGCTGTTATAGCCTACTGATAAACACCGAGAACGTATAAATATCTGAAATTTAGTTAGTCAATATAATAAGCCGTACAATTACACTGTTATTAGACTTATAATAATGTCATACTCATACACAAGTGATATACTAACATTTATAAGACTATAAATAATGATGCTTGCAGAAAATTTTCTTTTTTATTCATTTACATTTTTATTTCTATATTTCATTTGTTTACTTATAAATAATAATAGTTTTTGTTGTTACAGATAATAAAAGTTGTTTTATTTATTATTTTTTTTATTTAATTAAATCATTCAATAATAATAATAATAATAATAATAATAATAATAATAATAGTTATGGTTACATAAAATGAAAGGAAAGTACAAGTGTCAATATCTGCAGTGTTGACCCTTCTTTTAAAAAACGTCTGCAATTTGGTCCGGCATTTTGTTAAACAATGCTACCATCAGTCTTGTCATGCTAATAGTAAGGCATCCTGGGACCATTCATGTCTGGGATTGCTTCTTAGCCAAGAAAGTGGGTTCACTTACAATTTTGTCTAAGAACACCGCCATGAATAAAGAATAGTACAAAAACATCCTTTGATAGCAACATCACCCAGCCATCCAAAAACAGTTGGGTGCCTTTTCCAGCATAATGAAGCACCCTGACATAAGGCAAAAGTGCTAACGAACTGGCTCAAAGAACAAACCCTTGACCAGGAATATTCCAGACCTTAATCCCAGGGCAAATTGCACAGATCTTGAAAAAGAAGGGTCAACACCGCAAATATTGTATCTTTACAAAACTTAATGTGATTGTCGATAAAAGACTTTGATACTTATGAAATGCTTGTATTTATACCTCAGTATACCATATAACGTCTGAAAAAAATATAAAAAAAACACTGAAGCAGAAGACTTCAAAAATCTGACTTCAGAAGTGAAAATTAATATTTGTGTCACTCTCAGGACCTTTGGCCACTGTACATGATATCCGTGTTTGTCTCAGTCATTCTCCACTTAAAAGTAAAAGTGCGCCACTGTGTGGTCAGTGTGGGAACATCAATCTGACCCAATATATTACGCTAAGCGCGGGTCCATTGTGACTTGTCTTAAAACTGAGTGGCATGTCAAAGGGATATTTAGTTCTGCCTGTTTGTTTGTTTTTTAACTTATGTTACATACATTTTATGGGTGTACTTACTTTCCTTGAAACATGAAATGTCTTTAGTAGGATTTAGTCTTGGTATTCGTAACACACAATAAATTGATCAAATATGCCTAAAAACTCTCCCAAATGTCAATTATGCCTGAAAATAACTTTCAAATATCTATTACCGTAGACTCTGACTCAAATTTTCCCGTACGTTTTTGTATATTTAATCGGGGTCTGTCTTTAGGTCATATATTTAAATGTATTGTGTTTGTGTCTAAAAATTGCAAGCAGCAAGACTATAAAAGTCCTTTTGTCTAATAGGTCATACTGTCAGAACGATCATACCGTGCATTTTGATTATTTTACCTAATATAGCCTATTTTTGTCACCTTTCAACCTTCCAACTATATCAATTACAGAAAATGGAACAGATTTCGTGGAAATATTCTTGTGTTTCAATCCAGGCCAAGATGCCCTGATTTGCTCTAGGGCAGTATTTATGCTAGAACAGCAACATACCTTCAAATTTCTCTCTCTCTCTCTCTCTCTCTCTGTCTGTCTCTTACGTGTTTATATATAAGAGTAGCTATACAACTGGATGTTATGTCAAATGCATTTTTTTGGTGTTCATTTTCCTGCTCCTTTAATCACAGTAAGACAGCACCCAACTCTTCACATATAGGTCTAACTCGAGAGACTGGCGTGTGTGCTGAAGCCCTTAACACAACTACAATCGTGCGTTTTCATTTCAAATCACTATTTTTTCTGTTGAAACAGAAGGAAACTGTATGCTCAACTGGGTTTTTCTCAGAAACAGTGACGCGGATTTTGAGGCATCTCCACGCAGGAGCCTCTTATCTCCCCTCCTTTGGGCAGCGCAGTGAAGGAGAGAGAGAGAGAGAGAGAGAGAGAGCTGCTCTACACACAGCAGCATCATCAGCATCAGCACCATCAGCATCAGCAGCAGGCATCAAAACGAGCTCTTGTCGGGCTGCTTTACCCCCTACATAAGACATGGCGTCTGAAGATCGATCGATGACAGACCGTGAGTATTTCATCCTCTTCTGATTTCTTGAGACTTCGATCAGGTCTGAATGATCGCCCTCATCATCCTGCTCATGTGCGCGCAGGAGGTGTACGGTGGCGGGCAGCGCGCGCACAGCCATGTTTAACACGCCGCGATCATGGAAACGCAAAAAACGCGACATCCGTGTTTCTTAGATGGAAGCGAAAGCGCACGCTTTCATTCACCATTCACTGATCGGTATAATGAGTTAGTTTGAATAAAACCCGACGGATCCAGTCAAACGCACCGCAGACGGGTTAAGTAACAGCGTCTCAGTAGAGTAGTTCAGCAGATATAATAACATGAAGGAAAACTGAAGGGATTTAAAAAAAAATCTTCATCAGCTCTCAAGGTGACGCCTTGGAATGAGGCTCTGTTGTAACAGGGCAGTGATCTAGGCTGTGCTATTGTAAAATAAATAAATAAAAAATGTGAGGACTATTTGTGGTAAACATAAGCTAAGTTTTTGATATATCATGAGGAGGATATACTGGGTACATGTTCTGGCTTTTGTTTAGAAAATAAAAGCCTAACATGAAAGCTTTAGGTGTAGAGGTGCCAATAATTAAGCTCCAATGTGCAACCTCGGCATTCCACTTGTGTTGCTCTATGGCTTTACCTTTGAGTTTGTTGTGCTCTCTCTCTCTCTCTCTTTCTGTCGAAATAAAAAACCGTTATTGGAGGAAAAGTGCGGGAAAAGCGCGTGCATGAGGGCTCCATTTCCTGTCTGTCAGTCAGCTGACAGGAAATCATAAATCACCACACATTGCTCTGTACTAATGCCAGCATATTTCACAAACCTTAGCAAAATGACAAACAGAACCTGACAGCAACTGTCAAGTGTGGCAGCTGAATAAGGACTATTTCCCTAAAAAAAAAACATAAGACTCACCAAAAGTCAGATCTTTCTGTGTTAGCTGTCTAAAATAGGTGTGCATAAATTCAGGCATAGAAGACTTTGTTGTGTAATGCATAGTGTCTGAGGATATGTGACCTTTAATTCATTGACATAGCGCTGGTTGTCCAAACTAAGGTTTAAATCACAAAGTATAAATCATGAGTGCATCTTCTCTTGGTCCTGTTTGTAGGCGGATTTTGCTGCAGAAACCTGTGTTGTAAAAAAAATTCATGAACTTCAGTTCATTCCTTCTGATTTCAATGTGCCTTATTTTATATATATTATAACAGTTAGTCATTTAATCTGAGAGGCAGTCTATGAGTACCAATATAAAGCATAGCAGCACTAGTTCGTATAACTATACTTTACATCACAGGTGTTTTAATAATTGTTGATTACATCAACTGCCAGCATGTGTGAAAGTAGGTCAGTATGGTTTGCGGTACTGGAAAGTATAAAGAGCAGCTGCCTGCCAAACCCCACATTTAAAACCTTTCACAGACGAACTTTGAGCCAGAAAACACAATAATGTCATCTTAGAAACACTTTGTCTCCTTAGTACTTGCTTTTAAGATGTTTCAACGTGCCTCTGAACCACTCATGTTGTTTTATTCATGACTAATGAGAGCTACAGAACCAACTAGCTTCTAACACAAGGCTGAACATTAAAACCTTCTCCAACACCTGACAAAAGCACTGATTGGTGTATGAAACATGAGACTGTAAACCCTATATAGGGCACTAGCATATCATTTTACACTAATTGCAATACAACCCTGGAACAACAGATATTAGCTGATATTCTAAAGCAAAATAAGTGGAATTGTACAAAATTTACACTATTTAACTGGTTAAATAAACAACCAAATCATAACCTGTTGATAATAAATGGCATTTCTAGAAGTCTTGTATAAAAACAATATCATGCTCAAGGCTGCTGTTGTACTGAATATCAGCACAGTTGTGTTATCTGTGGCACTTATGCGACTGCATCACAGCTGTGCTAATATTCAGTACAACAGCACTCCTTCACATGTGATACTGCTTAATCTTAATTGCAGCTAGTAACAAAAGTTCTGTAGCTAGGAGGAGTATGGCAGATTATTACACACACAAATGATAATCTAAATTTACTATCTTACAGACTGAACGCTAGTACAAATATTGTTTTCCTCTTTTTTTTTTTTTAAGATTATAAAAGTGCTGTACAGTATATCTTTAAAGAATTGGCCAAGCCTGTATGTTGCAGATTATCTTTAACTAGCATTCTAATTAGGTAACCTTCCTAAACTCACCTCACTACTTTAAATATTCTTATTCAAGGATGCCTTGATGCTGCTATTAATTATACCACCAGGCAAAATGGCTACACTGACTATGCTATTTTAGTTGAGAGAGATGCTTCAGTGTGATTGTGTAAAGGGAAACAGAGATGGCCATTTGTGTCTGAGGGAGTTTGGACTTGGAAGTGGAATGTTTCCTCACATTAAGTGGATTGTGAGAGCTGCTGACACAATCCAGGCAGAGTCACTTCTTTTTTATTAAAATCTCAGTGCAATCGATGATCTGGCTCATCTAAAAAGTGGAAGGGCAGTGTAGGATTACACAAAAGTCACAGGACAACTACAGATACAGTAGCAGCAATGGCGAAATAAAAAAATGCGAATGGACAGAACATTTTGTTTTATATAACCATTTTCAGCATTAGCCTGGATTGCACTGACTGGTGATATATGCAGAATGTAGTCCTTTTGTTTACTACACAATCCTTCATTTACAATCTTTATCGTATAGTTTGACATGCAGAACATGTTGAACCGTCTGCCAGAAATCAACAATGGTTTTATTGGACATTTTGTGCAGTGCAACAAGTCATTTTCTTAAAAGATAGCCTTAATTACACAGTTTAAATTTTCGCTTAAAATTTTGCTTGTTGCTTCTGGCCTTGTTTTTTTGTAGGGTATGCTAAAACAGCTGAAAAGCTGTCTCTATGACTGATAAGTGTTATTCAAATTATGTGTTAAGCTATTGCTCATTGGTGAGTTAAAACGTACTGTAATAAAGCTATTGCCGTCACCCTAATTTGACTGCATAGTTCAGTCAGATTTCATGAGAGGTTTGTGTAATTGTAAGCAAGCGATTGTTGTTGGATCCTGTTCACTTTTATATATAATTGAAACATTTGTAACTTTCTGTACAAATCGATTCATGCATTTGTTACATATTTACATGAGATCCTGTTTCTTCAGGAGCTTATTGCTTTATAACGCCAAACAGGTATGTATTTTTTTCTTTTGTTGAGGCTTCACCACATTTGTGGTGCTGTTGTCAAGTTGACTGTGGAAAACTGCCTGCACGAGCTAATTTAAGTGCGTGACGTTGACAGGTGAATCGTGATGTTTGCCCTGAAGCTAATCTGAGCAAAGTGGCGTGTTTGGTTGCATTTAAATTTTTATGCTTTATTGCTTCTTGACACCTGTAAAATTCATGGCACTATAAAGTTTGTAGGTATAAAGTTAACCTTTGCCATGCATACAAATAATAGAATTTAAAAACCACCTTATATCAGAGAATTTAGGCATGCCAAGCCAAGCCATGCATTTTATAAACATTTTATTGCAGTTAACTATTTTTTGTCAAAATAGTTTGATGGGTGTGTTCAGTAACCTTATTTTTAAATGCAGATAGCAGATGGAGAAATTATTCTTGGTATCGAAATAAATATCTTGGTGTTCATAAATATCTTACCCTGTTCCGCGTTTATTAATCTATGCCTTGGGCCTCGTAGCACTGCTTCATTATGGAGCTCTGCTTTATCATTTATGCATTACGTTCCACGTCTGTACTCATTGTATATCAAGTTTGATTCATATTATGATTTGACTCTACATTCAGATAACGGATATTAAATTAAGCTTGATCCTTGATTGATTGATTGATTAAAGCCTTAGTTAAGATTTTGCTGTTTGTTTTTATAATGCACTGCATGGTCTGGCTCTACAGTATATCATCGATATGATTAGTCCTTATATTTAAGGCAGGGCACTTCGATTTAAATATAAATGACTCATATTCATGATTAATACACAAGGGCAGGCTTTTGCATTAGTGCCCTAAAAGAGCACCCTTCGTTGAACGTGCTCATGAGCGGTGAACTGTGTAGGTCAGTTTGCAAAAAAAAAAATGTAAATATGTCGTTAACATGCAGGTTGGTGAACATAAGCATCGAAGGCTTCATAAAACAGTGCGTGTCCTGCTCGGGTGCATAGTGCTATTTACAGCAATGTTATTTTGCAATTATGGCAAATGCAAGCGGCAGGCAACATGGCTACTGGTACTGCTGAAGCCTGTTCATAGGAAAGCAAATCAGTACAAATTCTGCCAGAAAAGAAAATACAAATTGAGCGTGCCAGGTCTTAAAAACATAAGTCATGTTAAGGCATAAGGCATGTTAGCCTCGTCTATAACAAATTTTGGACTTACAAATAACAAAAAATTGACTTAAAGCATCCAGTCAAATCATTAATAAAAAGTAAAGCTAGCTAACAGCTGAAAAGCTCCACCACCCAAGGCAAACTAGTAAATGGACCTTACGTTTTCCAACAGCAAATTAACAGACCTGTACTGCATTGCAATAGTAAATAAAAGACAATACAAAACGCTGCCTAGGTTTGCCAAAGCTGTGTTAAATGAAGCCTAAAAAGATCTAATTTTGTGGAGGAAAATCTTGGGATTGTCTTTATATTGCCAAATGACACACAATGGAACTCAGTGTTCTTTGCTATGCAGCAACTGTCTCACAAATAAATTATAACTCCCAAGCATATACCAAAGCAGATGATGCTACTGCATATGAGAATATTTTTCTGCACAGTGTCTGTAATGAAATTGGCTTTTGTCAAGAGGAAACTGACTTCTATGCATTCGCACTGAACATCATCTAAAGGTAGAAGAACAACTTCTTTGAGTACTTGGCTCCAACCATTGTGTAACTGAAATGTGGCACGTACAGTAAATGGCCTTTTGGGTAACTGCACAAAGCCCTTCAAACAGAACACTCAGTTGTATTTCAAGCAGTCACTGGAAACATGGCTGGGAGGTATGCTTAACAAGAGGAAACACATATTTGCAGATGTAGTGCTACCATAAGTCAAGTATTGTACTAAGTGATGTTAAAACCAAACTTTTTATCTTTATTTTAAAGAAGCTCTAATCAATCGCAGTCCATTAGTGAATTTGCCATCATTCGTCAAATTTAACTGAAACCCATAGAAACAGAAAAAAGTAGACAAGTGTTTGGATCAACCAAAAACAGATAGGTTATGCTCTTACCCAAGCTCAAAAAGTCATTCATAAAGTACAATACTGTATTCCTGTTTTAGTGGAGAGGCTCTTTAGAATTGGTGGTCAGATATTTAGGCTTAAAACTGCTCTTGAAGATGCCTTGTTTATGCTTAGTTGGACTTCTTTTTGTCATCAGCCAAATACACTCCGGTAATCGGAGAGTACATTAAAAATGAGAAATCGAAAAAAAAAGGGAAGATATTTCAGCTGTGAAAATATTAACTAATCACATTAGCTTTACTAATTTATATCAATTGGTGCAAATGTCTGGTGAGTAAGTAGCTTATTAGTAGCTTATTTTATAGTAAATTATTAACTGCTATCGCTTTTACTCAACATTTTGATTTTAGTGCAAAACACTCCAAAACACCTCACCTCAGACTACTTGGATATTTTTGCTCTAACAACCCTTGTTCGATCTCATAGTGTTACTTCACATTAGTGCTTATTATCGGCGCCACGGTTTCGGAACATATAAAGCAAACTGGTTTTAAACTTCCCGCAAGAAGAATAAACATACACCATTCATCTATGAGGTTCCGTTTTTATTGTCTACTTGCCTTTTTTTTTTTGGAGTAAGCCATGCTTTGTCACATGGTTCGTCTGTGTTTTGTTCAGTGTCTTCTGTATACTCTGTGTATATATGGTAAACTATCGTGTTGATTGGCTCTGTTAAGTGACGCATATAGACACGCCCACCTTGAGGGAAGAAGTTATATTCATCCAAAAAAGTGCTGCATGCTGTGACATAATCTAGCACATAACTGCTCCTAATGCCCGTTTTTCTCAACACAGGTTTAACATTAGGCAAATACTAAAGGGCTGGCAAAGTTTCATTAAGCTCTGTCCAGTTGTTGTGATAAAAACCCACTGGATAGACATACAGACAGACAGATATACAGACAAAAAAAGACTGGTTTTGGGTCCTCCAATGTATGAAATGTAAAGATATTGAAAGAGCAAGTTCTGACTATTGAACAGACAAAAATTCTTTGTTAGTTTATATACTGTAGATCGGGCTGGTAGTATCTACTGTTGTGAAGTCTTAGTGGGGCTATAGAAGGTAAAGATTGGCAGTTGTGCTAGAATATGAAGAGGGTTTTCAGATGACCCCCCCCCCCCTTTTATTTTTGTTTACTTAAAGTTAACTTATTATAAGGATATATTGATATCCCAACAACGGACTGGAATTCAAAATATCAACTGCTGAGATAATAATATATCTGGATATATGTGGATTCCAGTCCGTTGTTGGGATATCAATAGAATAATTTTACAATTCTACTTAATGTAAGTATAGTGCTTCAGTAGTTAATTCCCTCCACTGGATTTTATGAATATACAATTATACAAGGGGCGGCGACTGGAGGCTGGGGAAGGTTGTTAAGGAGGTGGTTTTACTGTGAAAAAACTTTCAATTTTTTGAGGCCTGTGAACTTCGTCCAAAATTAAAAATGGTAAACTTTTAATGTGTGTAAACTGAAGTTTCTGCTAGGTCTCATAAAATGTGAACTTGCCCAACACTGCACAACCGTGCATTCTCGATTTATTATTTAATATTTTGTGCCTTGTCAGTAGCTGCCCCTAGACTACCCTTTAAAGTAAGATCTGCTTCAACTATTCCCCCTGGCATATGAATAAATCTAACCCTCGGTTTTTATGTCACGGGTCTACTTCATTATTGAAACAAGGGGATTTATACTTTTAATCTTTTGCTCATCACTTTGTTTTGTGCTGCCATTATGATCTCATTATAACCCCACCTTGTACCCTGAGTTCCCTGTGATAGACTCCAGATCCCATGCAACCCCACACAGGATGAGTGTTATACAGTAGATGATGCATGGATTTTCACTGTAGTTTCAGACCATGACATTCATATTAGGTGTGGTTCCAAGCCTAATAGGGGAATAAAATATTCCATCTATTTTTTTCTATGTAAAAGTAATGAAGCATTTTATAGCGTTGTTTAAGCGTATGGTATTTTACAGTGATTTGAATAAATGTTTCTTATGTACAATGAATCTGTAGGCCTATGTATTAGCAACAATGGCCTATAATACACTTACAAAGCACTTTTGTTTATCTCATGGCTCACTAAGAGTCACATGCTGAAACTGCTGAATGTGAAAAGAAAACATTGTTTTCTTGGCTTTGCTCGATATGCCCCATACCTCACATCCAAAATTGTTTTTTGTAAGACATTTTTAATAACAAAGGTGTTTGTGTGTGACAACCAAGAAATTCCTGCAAGGCTTTTTATTGCTCTGGAATATTCATGCACGTCTGGGCAGGTCACAAAGGCTGCTTGGAGAGCAGAGAAGGAGAAAAGTAGATATGGGTAGAGGAGAGCAGTGATTTGAGCAGACAAAGAACATTTCAAGTAGTGCACAGCTTTAGAGCGTTTTTTCCCCTGTCGGAATATTCATCAGTCCACTTCATAGCTCATGCTTCTTTTTGTCTTCGACCTGGTTTGAGCCAGCGCAGAACAAACGGGAAATTGTCCTTTCCGATCCTATCTACCCTTGCTGAGTTATCCTGTTTCCTGAGGCTACATAAAAAATACTGCTGTGGTTTTGAAACGCTGTTGTTGAAGATATATACAGAGCCTAAAGTGCGCAAATGCTTTGTTTTCTCATCTGCCCCCGAGTGATATACAATCTAGAGCCATTTCAAATTCAAATTTATGGGGATTACTGATAAAAAGCTTGACGCTATGTCTAAAAAGAAAAAGAAATAAGCGAAGAAAATTGATCTCTGACAGAAATATTGACTGCGTCATGTCAGACACAGGGATATAAAAGTAGTTTACACTTGCCTGTGTGAGTAAGACCATTTTGGATAGGATCTGAAATACTTTTACTAAAACAGATAGATAATCCTACAGTACTGTATATGGAGTTGTGACAGGAAGCATTTTAGAATATCTAATAGTAAAATCATAGCATACATTAGGGATGGGAATCATCAGGGACCACCTGATACAATTTCGTCACAAAATGTTAAGTTTTAAAAAAGTATTATAAATTTATGATGTCCCGAATCAACATTTTTTTTCTTAGATTTTGTTACAATTCAAAACAAACTTTGCAAATAATTTCCTCCTACAGCACAGTATGCATGACTGCCTGCCAACGTGTGAATTGTTGGATTATAGAGGAACATTTCACCCCCTGAAATACAAAAATACATACAGTACCAGTCAAAAGTTTAAACACACATTCTAATGACATTGTTTTGTTACATTCTAGAATAATACAGAAAATTTCAAACCTATGAAATAGGTTAGTTGCATTAGAACAACCCATCAAGCACCATGATGAAACTGGCTCTCATCAAGACCATCCCAGGAGACAAAGACCAAAACCTACATCTGCTGCAGAGAGGTTTTACGAGTTACCAGCCTCCAAAATCACCAAGTAACAGCACTTTAGAGTAGAGGTGCTATGAGGGCTTCACAGAGCATAAGTAACAGATATAACTCCATATCAACTGTTTATAGGAGATTACTGCAGTGCAGAAACAAATAAAATCAGGATTAGAAGGTGCGTCCAAACGTTTAACCGATAATAAACTATTTATTTTTAAAAACGTGATTTTGGAATCATTGTGGTGATACATGAATATATGTACAATATATAATACGATATGTAAGGGAATACATTTATTATCTCTGTTGAACATAGTATATTTTAGCCATTTCAATTACTTTTTATAACATGAAAAATACAAATGGAAATGTTTTATATTTATCTGTTATCTGATATACAATGTGTTAAAAATATAACCTATCCATGTTTCAGTTTGAATGTGGTGTTTAAAATTAGAAAAACAACTTCTTATTAGAGTCGAGTAGTTGAATGTACACGTTTGTCTATCCAGCGTTTTCTTGGTTCAGCTTTAGTTGTTATTTATTAGTTGCTGTAGTTTACAAGCTAAAAAGTGCTCGCAATCAAGGGAATGATCTGTGATGGACTGTAATCAACTGTATTTGTGATGTACTGGGTTTGACTGTGACCCTTCTTAGTGTTTAACTAAGGTTAAACTAGGTTTTTTTTTTTACAGCTTTGAAATGATCTTAAATATTTGTTTAGAAATACTGTATGCGGTTATGTGTTATTTTTTTCAAGAATAAAAATAAGATATTATGGAATATATATATATATATATATATATATATATATATATATATATATATTTTATACTATATACAGTATATATGTACAGTATGTGTGTGTGTATGTGTGTGTGTGTATGTGTGTGCGTGTGTGTTCACATAATGTCCAAATTCCATAATATCTTATTTTACTGTGTATATACATGTATATATATATATATATATACACATGTATATAGTTAGTTAAGCTATATGGGATATTTTAGTTGACGTATAAATCAATATTTTTCTTTTGCCTCTTGCTGCTGCTATCACTAACGCTGGTTTTGCTTCATTCGGTAGCCACGATGTACTTCACCATAAAATTCTTTAAGCAAATAAGCTTATGGACCGACAGACATATAATTAAACATATGGTAAAATTAGCATATACTGCATTCTTCCTAGATGAAAATACGATAAACTTTAACTTTAAACATTAAAAGCATCTGAAATATTTTGCACATATTCTCTACCATCACGCTTCTGTTTTTTTAAACAGATATCAGGAATAATGCTAAAACACTCACTGCACAAAAGCCCCAGTAAGTACAAGAGCCTTGCATCATGAACTTTCAGGGTTTCACCAGCCAGCGGAATGAAATAATTTTCTGGGTTTTACATCTATATTTATTTCCTCCCTGTTCTCAAATTTTGTCCCAAAAAAAAAAGTTCAAGTAATTGTATGACCAGCTATTCCTCAAAGGTGACATTTTTATCCACCTCCTGTCCTTATGCAGTTGGCATTGATCACTGTGACACTAGTGTTACAGTCCTCTGTAAACACACTGAATGCAGATCAATATGAAGGCTGCAGGCATCTGACTGCAGTTCCACATAAGAGCACAACATGAATCATGAGTCATGTCGGAGAAACTGCGGCAGGTTTGCATTCTCTGCACCATTTCCCTGGTTTAAACTTCATCACAAGGACTACTTTGGCAAGCCTTGAACATTCATGGGTTTTCAGAACAGGAGAATGATCTTAGCTGTCTATCAGAGAACAGGTGGGTAGTAAACAACGCACAGAAATATGTGACAGCACATGTTATTGTTCAAATGACATAGAGAACAATGTGTACCTCTCACTATGGAAATGCAGTTTTACAGACACCTTCATCATTCATAATGCTGGTTTGTGATAAAGTAAATGTTTAAGGAATGGTATAGAACTCCCACCAGTTTCTACCCTTTTGCCCCACCATTTCGCAGACAATAATGCTAATTGATTTAAGAAAGGTGTTATTAATTAGTCCCTGATCACTCATATTGTCTTATTATATTATATTGTCTCATATATTTTTTTCTATCTTCCTTTTTGCTATATTTGTTTCCGTATCACTAGAGGTGCTTACCTGCAGATTCCTTAGTGCAGTCTTCTCAGTCTAATGGGAAGCTTTAGTCAGGAGCAAGCCGTGGGGGCTACTCCTGCTCTTCTGTTTGGTCGCCTCATTGGCTGTGTTCTGTGCCCATAATTAACATTACACATTTACATTGTTAACCTTCACCCTGTTTAGATAAATACTAAATGATTTTGCTGCCTGGAAACACTACTGACTAGTTTAAACTGTGGTAGCTAATCATTGTGTAAGTGTTATTATTGTGTGTTAACAGAATCTGTGAAATGCATATGACATCACTGTCATCTTCAAACAAAGTTGTTGTTTTTTTATCCATGTTCCAGTTATCAGATATGGTGTTGTGTCTTTGTTTTGCATGGAAAAGCTGTAATTTTACAAGTTCAAAACGTTTTGCTTGGTTTTGTTAGTGGTTTAACTAAAGATGATCACTGACTGGCCACTCACTCTCGGTTATAACTGATATAAAAGATGAGCTGATCATGGACGAGCTCCTGAGCTCAATACAAAAGTCCTATCATTCAATCAAGAATTCGAATCCCATCTGATGCTACTTCCATTCATGGGTTAAGGAGACTCTGGAGCAGGTTGACTGTGTTCTCAGTAAGGAGGGGTGACATACTGTACCTGTACAACACTAGCCAGTTTAAAAAATCTTGGCCGTGCATGTCTTGGCGGATGCATGTGATATCCTTCTCCTTCCAATGCTTGGTAGCTGTTGCTGCATTTCAGTTGGATTTTTTTAGTACTTTTGTATTTTGAGATTTGTGTGAGTGAGAGAAGAAAAACCTGAAACCTGGTGCAATTTTGTAAGAACTAAAAAAAATGTTATTTTATAGTTGCCATGGATATAGATGATTCGCAGACACAGCGTAAGTGCAGATTGATGACATTTATTAAGGAATAGAGGAAAATAACCCAAAACAATACCAGGATCAGGAACAGGATATCAACATCAGCAGAAACAGCAATAAACAAAACAGCGGATATATCAGGCCGAGAGAACAGCAATACTCAAAACAGTCAAATGAACACATGCAAGGACAGCTATACTGTACATGGGGGCTTGAAAATAATATTAATAAACTGATTCAATAAAACAAACCTGTAAGTCAACTATGGAGCATGAGACAGTAAAACAAGCTATCAAAAAGCAAAAATCCAAAGGGTGTACCTGCAGTAGGTCGCCACTAGGGGGTAACCCTGACCATGGTCGGTGTTTTACTATGAACATACAATAAAATTTTACATTAAAAAAATGTACAAAAACTCTGTGTATGCGTCAGGTTACGGTTACTAGAATGAAAGAAAATAATAATCAGACACGGCATGTCAGACTCTTTAAATAGTTAAATTAGCCAAGAAAATTGCATCAGAGCATTTGGAGTTTCTACATAAATCTACACGGTGTTTCTAATGCTAAAAATATTGGGTCTCATCCGTTCAAATAAAGTCACATAGTATAAGCGTTCTACCGGCAGCGATTGAGCCTGTGCAGGTGTGTGTAGTGCAGTAGATGGCGGGATTGAGGAGGAATAGCGTGCACACGCTATGGTTGCAGTATGGACGGCCGTCACACTGCTGTGAAAAGCATTAAGTTTAATTGAGTTATCAATCTCAAATGATAACTTTTCCTTTGATAAAGTGAATAAAGAGTTGAGTGTTTGCTTTTTCTCTTTGTTAAACCTACATGTCCGCGTGCTTAAAAATCCTGTAGTCTGAAATATGAAATATGCCTGTCCTGGGTGTCTGTGTTTACCCTTTATTATACAGTGGTGCTGTATGCAGGGATAAAAAGATTCGCTCAGTGTTTTTTAGTAAGTACCGTTTATGTTGTCTACTACAACTAAGTATATACACAAACAATTAACCTCAGGGCTGTAATCAACAGGATCAGAGTCGAACCTGAATATACAGGAACGTTTATCTATTAACAAAAGAGAAGAGATAAAGAATTGTGGTATAGAACAGACTGCGACCACGTGTTAAGGATTTACTGAAAGTGTAGTCTTTCTTAGAGGGTTGCGCAGTCAGGGAAAACCAGGTTACCCACTTGTCTTGCACTCAGTGCTGGACCTCTACAATTCCCATGGGTTACCCTAAAAATAACCAACTTTGCCTGTACAACTCATTCTCTTTGCTCTTTTTTTCCATCTATCCCTCTAGCTTGTCTATTCACTCATGTCTGGTTTCTTCCCCTCGGTCTGTTGTTACTGTGTCTATTGTTGAATCAACAGTGCTGCTATCAGATAGATCATGAGTTTTGTTAATATGCCTGACATTTTTACCAATAAACTAACATGGCCTATTTTCCATTATTCTATAATGGGAGGAAAAAAGATGAACATGTTATCAGACTGCAGCATCAGATAGCTCCCTCTTCTTCTTGTCTGCTCAGATGAGACTGACGCAGTGGGAAATTGCCTTAGCATGACAAAGGTGCCTCTGTGTGTGTGTGTGTGTGTGTGTGTGTGTGTGTGTGTGTGTAAAACCTTGCTTTGGCGACAGACCACAGATTTCCAGTGGAAGGAGCCATAAAGAAGAATGTATAGGAGAAAGGACAACTTATGCCCTTAGATATAACAACAACATTAACAAAAAAGCAAAGGCAAGTATGTGTGTGGGTGTATATGCTCACTCATATACGTACTTTGCTTTTTTTCTCAGAATGATAGAAGAACTATGTCTGATCTGTGCACTTTTATGAGCAGAACAAACAAACAACAAAGTTAACATTATCAATTATACACTAGTAAACCGCTGACAGTATCATGAGGGCCCAAAGCTCACCCATGCCCACAGAGACCAAAAGCAAACCTGTCTGGTCTAATCCCACAGAAAAACTAATGCAGCACCACTAGAAAAAAAATAATAAGTTGCTGATCATGATCGAAAGGCAAGCCCAAAGTATCTAGTGCCAGACACAATAACACACCCCCATAGATCTTGTGGAGCCATGCCCCAAAGGGTCAGTGGTGCCCAGGCAGCACAAAGGGAACCTACAAGGAACCTAAAATGGTATAGGTATACCTTAACTATGATAAACAAAATGAGAAAAGAAAATCCAGAAAATCACATCTTAGGATTTTTAAAAAATATAGGAGGATAGTGTTTGTAAACGCGTGTGTACAGCGCGCATGTACTGTTTTTTATAACACACGTGTGTGCGTGTGCGTGTAAAGCAAAAGAAAGTCTCATTAGAAGGTTAAAAATCCATTTTCTTCCTCAGCCTGTCGTTATGTGTGTGTGTGCGTGTAATTTGACACCGTGCCAGTTCACACTCTCTCTCTCTCTCTCTCTCTCTCTCTCTCTTGGCTTTAGTGCGTGTGCATTTGTGAACCAGCACGGTGTCAAATTATGCCTACTTCCGGAACGAATTATACTCGTAATCCAAGGTCCCACTGTAAGACTCCCACAGTTGATTTCTTCACACCAAGCTGCTTACCTATTGCAGATTCAGTCTTCCCAGCCTGGTGCAGGTCTACAATTTAGTTTCTGGTGTCCTTTGACAGCTCTTTGGTCTTTCTTGCCCATAGTGGAGTTTGGAGTGTGACTGTTTGAGGTTGTGGACAGGTGTCTTTTATACTGATAACAGATGCCATTAAAACAGGTAACGAGTGGAGGACAGAGGAGCCTCTTAAAGAAGAAGTTAGAGGTCTGTGAGAGCCAGAAATCTTGCTTGTTTGTGGGTGACCAAATACTTATTTTCTAACAGAATTTGCAAATAAATTCTTAAAAGGATGTTTTTTTGTTTCTTATTTTGTCTCTCGTAGTTGAGGTTCACCTATGATGAAAAAATACAGGCCTCTCTCACCTTTTTAAGTGGGAGAACTTGCACAATTGGTGGCTGACTAAATACTTTTTTGCCCTAATGTATCTGAGAAGAAGGAGTAAAGCCCATTTTTACACAAGATGGGGAAAATGGGTCAAGAACAAGAGCACCATGCAGTGGCCACTACAAACCTATGTTTATCTGTGTGGTTTTTCTTTGTCCTTTGATTTTCCCACATGGTGACCTGCTGCTCAGATAAGAGCAATAAATCCTTGCTTCCCCAGCTTGTCTACTGGGTCTCATAGGATACACACCATTTCGATTGTGTTTATTAGCTGCTCGATTTGCACAAAAGAAGCCCTTTCACACTGTTATCATGTTTGGAACAAACAGGCTTGAATACACAAATAGTTTCCATATCCAAGAACATCGTTCATTATGCTGGTGAATCATTAATACTTTGATGGTGGTTCGTGCTTTTGTAATGATTTAGTGCATCATTAACTTAACTAAGTAGCAGAAGTACAAGGCCTGGTAGCCTTAACAAGGAACTCAACAAGAAGAGTTGGCTATTTAACCAAAATAATGACTCTTAACATTTTTCAACCTTTAAACAGAAGTGGAAGCCAAAAATATCATTGCCTTGCATGTCAGTCTCTATTGTAAGATTGTGGTCTTAATTACAGGCGCTTGACTGAAGGTTCCCTGCCTCGTCCTGGTTTTCCCTACTATAAACAGATCCTAATCAGCTAATGAGCGCCTGTAATTTTCCAACCCTCCTTCATCTAAGATTTGACTTCAATGTAAATTTACCTTTAATTAATTGAAAACTGGAGTTATAATATTATATGACAGGTGTGATTTCATTAACTCATCCTAATTTGATTTTGCCATTTACATATGTATCTCATCCACTCTGTTTCCTTTCATTTCCTTTTCTTTTTCCCCCCACTTTCTGTATCCATCACATCCTCATTTCCTCTTTCCTTCTTCTCCCCTTATCCTCTCCTCTCCTCTCATCTCCTCTTGCTGCTTAATTTATCTCTCGTTCCATCTTTGGTTGAAGAGTGTTGTGTGATGAACCATTTTCTGTCTCCTCCTTTATAATATTCTCTGCCTTGGCTGCTGCACATCACTCCCTTTCTTGTCATGTTCCTCTCCCTGCTCCCTCCCTTCCTCCCTCCCTCCCTCTCTCTCTCTCCTTTTTCACTCTGCCTACCTCTGCCTCTCATCCCTAATTATTTCAGGACTGTTGGGATGGCATAGAAATCACTGGTGTGCACATGAGGTTGAAACATTCACTTCTTTTTTCATTTATATTATACCAGAATGACAGAGTAAAATGTCTTTATCTCTCTCTTAATCTTTTTTTTTTTTATCTTTAAATTACTTTCTAAAGGTTGGAGTGACAGGAGTTCTTTTGGCAGTTCTAAATGTGCCTACCAAGGACACTTCAGTTCTTTCATTTGAGTAATGGAGCAATGGATCAAAGCTTATGTATATACAATGTCTCTCTCTCTGTCTCTCTCTCTTTCTCTCATACACTTTTACTTGCATATATTCACACACAGCAGGGAAACTCAAACTGGCATTTCCATTTAAACTGGTTTCCTTCCTGAATCACCCATATGTGACAATAATAAATTAACACATCCACTGAATTTCATTTAGAAGCTTTAAATAAATTCATATTCACAAATTTGTGGTTGAATGTGAACGAACCTTTAAATGATGAAGGCCTGTATGAAGCACTTTTCGTATGTATATTCTGTTCCAAGTAATGTGTGTGTGTAGAATACTCTGTTAAACACTTCACCCTCAACCTCACACTTTCTTGGAGGCACCAGCAGCAGTGAGCTCAACTGAATTTATGAGGACATGATTATTGTGCGGGGGTACAAGTGTGACTGTCTGTGGTTGGATGTGTGACTTTTGCCATTCAATGAGATTGCATAAATTGGGTGACTTTGAAAGTCTCATCCTTCCTTCTCATCCATCAAAGAACAGTTTGGTGATGAACAATGCCTTTTCCAGCTTGATGGAGCACTTTGCCATGAGGCAAAAGTGATAACTAATTGGCTCGGGAAACTAAAAAAGTTTATGTTCATGGCAAGGAAACTCTCCGGGATCGAATCCCCTTGAGAACTTGTAGTCAATCCTCAAGAGACAGATGGACAAACAAAACCCACAAATTCTGACAAACACCAAGCACTGATTATCCAAGAATCGTCCATCAGCCAGGATGTGGCCCAGAAGTTGATTGGCAGCATTCTTGTAAAAGAAAGGTCTTCTCCAATTCAATTTTATTTGTATAGCGCTTTTAACAATGGACATTGTCGCAAAGCAGCTTTACACAATCAAAACATCCCTGATGAGCAGGCTGAGGACGACGGCGACAGTGGCAAGGAAAAACTCCCTGAGATGGTAATATGAAGAAACCTTGAGAGGAACCAGACTCAACAGGGAACCCATCCTCATTTGGGTGAAACAGATAGCAGGGATTGATCTGCATCATTCTGTGTGAGAGTGGAAGTTCAGTATAACAGGAGATGTGTTTAAGCTAAAATTGAGTCTAGTTTGTTATTGGACGCTCAAAACTATTGAGCAACTGAAGTCACAAGTCACTGTCTGCATCAGCCGAAAAGTGGAAACTGTCCCCAGTCACCACATACATCCCAGGCAGACAACACGGGGCATCCTTGCGACGAGATCTCCAACCAGAGGTGGTTTGGCTTACTGGCAACTCAGGAGCGACATGTATAGCTCGACAGAGAGACAGATAGAGGGAAAGAGAGAGAGGAAGAGAGAGGAGAAGAGAGAGAAGAGGAGAGAGTAGAAGAGAGGTAGAGATGGCAGTTAGGTATGGTATATAAATGTATATTTAGTGCACAGTGCAAACAGGGACTCCGGCAGGACTAACTATGACAGCATAACTAAAAGGGGGAGCCAAAAGGGAAACATAGACATGAGGGCTCCCTGAGATGTAAAGCAACCAATCGCTTCATCGTCAACAAACCTGAGTGATCAATGAGAGTGGGGAAGACAGCATCTAAACATACCAGTTCACTATAATACTCTGAGCCCCCCAGATCGATAGATTGTGTTGTGCAGTGGATGTGATGGATTGTCCATGATTGACAGGAGCCTGTTCAGTGCCTGGCACTCTGCCACAGATGTTGGTCTTTCCAGCTCTGTACCCACCACTGAGCCTGCCTTCAGTCTGGTAAGACATTGTCATCAGTTTTTTGTACAGAGCATCTGTGTTCGCAGTCCAGTCCAGTTTGTCATCCAGCTGCACCCACAGGTATTTGTATGTTCTCACAAGATCCACACAGTCACCTTTGATAGTCACAGGTTCTAGTTAAGGCATGGGACTCCTGAAGTCCATCACCATCTCCCGGGTTAAGGTGCAGGTTGTTCAGGTTACACCATGCAAAGTCCTGGATCAGTTTTCTGTATTCCTCCTCCTTTCCATTCCTAATACAGCCTACAGTACGATCGCAGTGTCATCTGCAAACTTTTGTGCATGGCAGGTCTAACGTGTACAGGGTGAACAAGACTAGAGAAAGCCTGTGTCTGTGTGAGAAAGCCTGTGATCACTGTGTCCAACCTGCATTGCCCCAGCCACACATACTGAGGCCTGCCTGTCAAGTAGTCTGTGATCCAGGCTACCAGCTGTGAGCTCACTCCCATCTCTGTCAATTAGTCTTTGAGGAGCAGCAGCTAGATGGTGTTTAAGGCACTGGAGAAGTCTAGGAATGTAATCCTCACAGCGCCACTGCCCCGATCCAGGTGAGACAGAGATCTCTGGATCATGTAGGTGATGGCACCCTCCATGTCCACCTTCTCCTGGTATGCAAACTTTAGGGTTCAAGAGCATGACTGACCTGTGTTCTCAGGTGATGCATTAGTGTCCACTCCATGGTCTTCATAATGTGTGATGTCAGAGCGACTGGTCTGTGATCGTTCGTCTCCCCAGGGTGGTACTGGGATGATGCAGGATGTTTTCCACAGCCGAGGGACCTTCTTCTGTCCCAGGTTTAGGTTGAAGATGTGCTGAAGAGGCTCCCAGTTTCAACACACAGGCCTTCAGTAGTCCAGGTGACACTCCATGTGGGCTGGCTGGAGTCTCTTCAGCTCTCTACACACCTGGGCTGTTGTGATTTCAGGTGGAGGGACAGTTTCCTTTTTTCTATATTCTAAGCTGAAGAGCATGGAGTTAGAAGGAGGGGCAGTGGGGTTTGCATTGTTCTGAGTTGCAAATGGGTTGGGATTGGGAGAGAGGGAGGCGTGCATGCAGGAGGGGGTTGGAGGTACAGTGCTCTGAGTTGTGAATGAGATGGAATGGTCAAACCTATTGAGCTGCTAGAAGTGCTGCCACTCTCGGAGGCAGCGCACAAAAACACACCAGATCTGTTCCTTTACCTAGGGCAAATCTATTAACAAAAATGCCCTGCTAAATAAATATGGTTTTAGCCTAGACTTAAACAATGACACTGTGTCTGAGTCCCGAACTTTTTCCAAGACCTCTTTTCTTGCAAATATTGACTTTTTGTATAAACTTAAAGTAATTGTTAATAAAAGCCTTCACACTCAGTATACCGTAGTAACATTTGACAAAAAGGTCAACAAAAAAAACTCAAGCAGGAGAAAAATTGAAATGTAATATAAATATTAAATTTATAGTTGTGTAATTCTCAGGGAGCATATTCTTTTATTGTGAACAGTTTAAATTTACATTAAAAGTAAAGCCACAAAATTTTACCAACATATTAAGGATGGCATACACTGGCTTTGCTATGGTCTAATGCTATGTTAATTTATTTACTGGTAGCTGGCAAAAAGCATGTAGCGCTCTATTGTTGAGGACATTTTAGATGATTCTCATGTTTAATTCCATCATTATTTTCCTTATTTAGATGCAGAGAAATAGAAATAAACATTATTAAGCAATAATAAGTAAGCAAAAAAATTATCAGGATGTTTAATACTACTGTAGTTTTGGAAAAAGGATCCGCATCTTTAGAGAAAAGTGTTTAGAGTGTGGTGCAGGAGCAGATAGATGGGTGAGTAGGAGGTAGGACCAGGGTAGGATGATGAAGTGAACAAAAAGAAGAAAGTAAGTAAGTAAGAAAGTCAGTCTGTTGGTCAGTAAGTAAGCAAGAAAGAAAATCTTTTTGTACAGCTGCTTCTTCGTTTGATCCTGAGCTCAGGTTGGGTTTTCTCCAGGTTCTCCAGTTTTATTCTACTTCCCAATAACCTGCCAGTAGGTGAACTGCCCCCCTAAGCAATAATGAGTAAGTAAATGCTATGCCATCCAGGATATCTGGTATCATCCTATGCTGCTAGTGTTAATGAGATAGGCTCTGAAACCCACAACTTTAAGAAAAATACAGTGGTTACTGAAAACGAATGAATGCAGATTATAATGAGTAACAGTGGCCCCTAATGATACCCATGACATTTGAAAAGTGGTCCATGGTGTTAATATATTGTAATATCATATCATGATGCGGTACAGTTCAAAACTTCATTTGACAGTGTTATGGAACGGGGCCGTGGATCTGCTAGGGGAGAACTCCAAGTTTGGGCTATATGCAGGAATCATTGAAATGTAGGGCGGAGATGGCAAAGTGATGGATGCAGAAAAACTTCATGAGAAGGAACGAAAGCAGACATGGTGATACATAGAGAGTTGACTCAGAGGAAGGCGGTGTTTCAGGTATATTCTTTCTCTCAAACTTCATTATTTTAAGTCTAAATCAGATTTATTTCCAGCCAAATGTTTTATCCTGGTGGACTTAGGCACATTGTGTATTTACAAAGAAGAAATTTCCTCTGCTGATGGCTAATGCTTTGACCATGTGAGAACATGAGCTCTGAAGCTCTGGTGGTAGGAGAAGGCAGCTGTAGTAGCAGTGCCTGCGTGACTCCCACTCGGTGGTAAAAATACTCAAACATGCCCAACAGACTCAGCTCTCTCTCACTCGCACTGCTCGGTGCGGTGTGTCTCTGCTTAGCCAGCCTGTGCAGGACCGTCCTCCTACACACTCCACTGAACAGGGTGGAAAACACAGAAGGAATAGATCTGTCAAGGTCAAAACAAACACCGCATTCACAGAGGGGTTTTAATTGCCTATTGACTTTGATATGAGATAATGCCCAACTTTATGTGCAGTGGTTCTGATGTGATAAACTCAAAACACAAATAATATACTGTACAGTGAATGTTACAAATTTGATAGCAGGTTATATTTGATTTAATCTAACTGTGCTGCTTGCATGACCATGATCAGTTGATTACAGTGCACACTCTTTGCTCTGATGTTTTCTTGAGCTGTTTACAGTCCTGTAGCACAGTGTGTTGCAGTGGTTAAAAATGCTTAGTCTAATACTTAGGGGCCCTGAAAACTGTCTTTATTGAGTCTCTGTGCATGTTCACTCCACGTCTGCCTGGATTTCCTTCAGGTCCTTCAATTTCCACTACCTTTCAAGAAACATGCTGATACGGTGGAGCCTTGGATTGCAAGTAAATTAGTCTGTCAGCGTTTTGCAAGACGAGCAAAATGTTCTAATACATTTTCACTTAATAAATAAGCAAGGTCTTGACACACTTTGTCTGGTAAGCCTCACAGGTTTAAAACTGGGCCACGGTTCTTCTTTCTTTCTCTTGCTATGGGATTGTGGGTAATCGTCTCCCAAGCTCAGTCTCAGTGCGCTGCGTTACTCGTATAGTCAACATTCCGTTTATTATGACATTGTGACCACGTGTGCGTGCAACATAAAGCATTTTTTTTATTTTGTGTCCAAGTGTAGTGACTGTTCTTTAGTAACTGTACTGCAACAAGAGCCCCGTGAAGAAAAAAGTTTGAAAAAGACTGTAGCAGTGCGAGAGATGAATCTGTTTAATGATAATTCAACATCACATTTCTACGAAATCCTCAAAATTAAGCAAACGCAAGAGTCATTAGAGAGGTTCCTTGTTAAAGAAGATTTCCATGTGTGTGAAAGTTGTCCTACACAGTAGCCGCCTCACTCCTTCTCTCCTCTCTTGTCTTTTCATTCTTTTCAAAGGTAAAGTGCAGGTTAATAAGTTTTATTTTTACTTTATATTTTGTATTATTTTTTATATGAACATTTTTGGGTTGTGTAACCACACAAAATGCTAATGCTGAGTTAGCATGATTTCTTATGGAAAAATTCGCTTTCATATCCAAGCATGCCAAAGTGCTTTCATATCCAAGCGCGCTTCTGGAATGAATTATGCTCGCAATACATTGTTTAACTGTAGGTTCTTGATTTACTGAGCACCAAGGTCTGTGCATATTGCCCATTCAGGCAATATTCCTATCTTATACTTAATGCT
Organism: Clarias gariepinus; assembly: GCF_024256425.1. NCBI lineage: Eukaryota > Metazoa > Chordata > Actinopteri > Siluriformes > Clariidae > Clarias > Clarias gariepinus. The sequence goes on from NC_071113.1 coordinate 15,701,184, forward strand.
TCTAGACTAGTCTCTGGCTCCACCGCAACCCTTACCAGGGTAATGCATTAACTGAGATAAAATAACCATATGCAGAAGATCTTTCTAAAACAAATATATGGTGACTATGGCTACCTAATGACTATAGCTACCTATCTAATGACTATTAGTAATAGTAGAATAATCTGTTGATTTTTAAAATGACATGAATTACACAATTATTCAATGTCTCTTATTAAGTAGTAAAAGAGGATAAAACTGTATTTATGGATTTTGTTCCAGTTTCAATAAATACACAGGTCTTTTCTCCAAATTTTTGTACCATATTCTACTTAGAACACTATGAAAAACACTGTCAATTTTTAAAGAATTATACGTTTACAATGTGAAATTAGTTCTTACTTTGATAACCAGCATTATCCTAATCAGTCTCTGTCTCATAACCTGAGCTAAATGCCACTCGCTCTATTTAAATGTGAACCTCATCACTTTCTCTTCACTCCACTGATCTCTGTTATTGCTAAAATCATTTCTATTAATTTACTTTCATACATTTTCATTTAACATTTTCATCTGCACAGATAATTTGACAGTCTGTATCTGATCAATAATATTAAAATCAATTTGGCCTTTGTTGCTATGACATTTTAGGGATACAAGAATTTATTGAGAAGAAATATTAAATCATGTGTAAGTAGTAAATTATGTGAGGTGATTGTATAGACAATGTTTTTGCCTATATTTTCTTAAAGGATTAATAATTAATAAGAAATAATCCTCCAGTTGACTTTAAATAAAATAAAGATGTTTATGAGTCCAATATATTTCTGATGTGGGATGCCTGGTGGGCCACACGTCAAGAAACTGAGACTGTGTTGCCGTGCTTAAAGCCTACATTAATATGACATTCCCCAGAGTCTGATTACGAAGGTTGCTCACACTTGTTTAATGACAAAATGCAAACTGATGTTATTTTCATGTTTTTGTGCAGGCCTTATGGGACATTTTTTCTCACTCATATACAGGGTCTCTAAATGTAAACCAACTTGTAGAATATTGTGTTGTGTTTGTTTTATAATGATTTGGGGATCAATATGTAATTCTATTTTCAATTAATTAACATCAATGTCATGAACAATTTTTTTGGCTCATTAAGTCAGTGTGCATACCTGTAGCTTGAACACTTTATCACTGCCTGTGAAGTCACACCTTGTGTGTCGGACTGTTAATGGACATCTCAGGATCTTCTATCACCTGTGTGTGTGTGTGTAGGTGAGAGAGAGAGAGAGAGAGAGAGAGAGAGAGATTGGGGCTCCCTATATACCATCAGTGTGTAACTCTTTTAAATCAATACCATACATGTAATGAACAGGAGAAGAGCAGTGGAGGTGATAAATGAGCTACCATGGCAGGGCTTCTGTGCAAAGATTATATATTGTAGGGGAGGTTAATGAGACCAGGTGTATATGATTGTGCAGTTATTACTGTCAAAGAGACAGGTGTATGTGGGAGAAATCAGCAGTGATATGACCATTGTTATTATGGTCACTGGTGCACATATGTATCTCTCATTATCTGGCCTGAAATGTATTGAACCACTCAGGGGTAAAATTCCATTGCAAACATCCCATAGAAATGATGAACTAAATACAAATAAAGTCATGTATTGTTTAAACATTATTTTCAGTTTAAATAAGTACACCATAATGTTATTTTTTTTTAAATACACCAGGCAGCTAAAAATGGTACACCTTGACCATAACTCTCATATGCACATACTGAACATCCCGTTCCTGATTTTCTCCCCCATAGCTGTTATGTTAGGATCCACTCTTCTAGCAAGGCTTTCCAATAGATTTTACAGTGGGTGGGCTACCCACAGGGGCATTGTCATGCTGTCATGTTTGGGACACTTATTTCAAGTAAAGGGAAACTGCAATGTTACATCAAACAAAGATATTCTCAACAATATTGCGCTTCCTACAGAGCACCCATGGGTCACATGGTGAAAAAGTCTGAGTAGATGTGATGGTCAGGTGTCCACATACTGTTGTTCATATATACAGTGTGCTTTACTTATCTGTTTACCTTTTTTACACTATTTATCCTGGTGAAGATCAGAATCTTATAAATACAGTTAATGAGACAAGGACAAGGTGCTTCAAAGGCACCATGTATCCATATACGTTCCAACATTTCACATCCAGTAAGAACTAATTTATACCTACAGGCCTATACCCAGTCCAGCTACTGAAATGCTTTTGGGACGTGGACGGAAACCAGAGAATTTGGAACAAACAACTCCTGTGGCATGACCTCCAATGCGGCTGGATTCTGCAAAGAAAAGTGGGCCAAAATTCCTCCACAGCAATGTGAAAGACTCATTGCCAGTTTTAGGAAATGTTTAATTTCAGTGGTTAGCAATGATTTAGGGGACATTTCCTTTAGAGGACTGGCCAGGCACGTTTGGGCAGATTTTTGTCCCTTAATAAATAAAATTATTATTTTAAAAAATCCATTTTGTATTTAAAATGTTTTGATTAAATATCAAAATTTGTTTAATCATCTGTATTTGTTTGATCATCTGAATCATTTACATATGAGAATTTTAAAACAGGAGAGAGTAAATACTTTTCATGGCACTTATTTCTTTTTTTTTTTTTTTTTGCATGTTTGTCACACTTGAATGTTTCAGATCATCAAACTAATTTAAATATTAGTCAAAGACAACACAAGTAAACACATCATGCATTTTTTAAAAGAAGGTTTTTATTATTAGGGAAGAACAAAATAGCCCTGTGTGAAAAAGTGTTTGATGGTCTGGAGCAGTTTTGCTGCTTCAGGCCCGAGAAGACTTGCTGTGATAAATGGAACCATAAATTCTGCTGTGTACCAAAATATTCTAAAGGAGAATGTCTGGCCATCTTTTTGTGTCCTTAAGCTGAAGCAAACTTGGGTTTTACAGCAGAACAATGATCCAAAGCACACTAGCAAGTCCACTTCTGAAGGGCTGAAGAAAAACAAAATGAAGACTTTGAAGTGGCCTAGTCAAAGTCCTGACCTGAACGCTTGATTGCAATTGTTGCTTCTAAGGGTGGCCCAACCAAATTAAAATAAACATTTTATTTGTCACATACACAGTCATACACAGTACGATATGCAGTGAAATGCTTAGACAACTGCTCGTGACCTTAAAATAAAAGACTACAAATAGGAAATAAATATGAAAAAGAAAATAGAAGGTAAATTTAACTTTAAAAAAAATAATAATATAAAATTTAAATATAATAACTTTACAGTACAAAATATGCAATGTAAGAAAATATATGTAAAAATATAGAAGAATAAGAAAAACAGCTATACAATGTAAAAATATAGAATTTATGGAATTTTTGTGTGGGAATGAAATTGAATATAAATTGAAATAAAAATGAAAATGTCCAGGGGCTGTGCAAATGTGCCTGGAAGAGTAATAATTCACATATCCACATATTTAAAGTGTCTTGTGCATCAGGACGTCCAGGGGGTGTGCAAATATGCTTGAAAGTGATTTATTTAAGGTGACTTGTGATAGAGTGATTTAACTAATGTCCACAATCTGTTTGAGTGCAGTTGTGGAGTGGCCACTAGTGTAAATGAATGTCCAGAATGTCCAGAGTAAGTGCAAAAACCATATGTGTGGATGTGCTAAATGGATCAGCAGTGTGTGGTGTACTGATAAACAGACCGTATAGCCTGCAGGAAGAAGCTCCTCCTCAGTCTCTCTGTGTTGGTCTTCAGGGAGCGGAATCGCTTTCCTGACCTCAACAGAGTGAACAGTCCATTGTTGGAATGGCTGAGGTCCTTCACGATCTTCCTGGATTTGGTCCAATACCGCTTGCTGTAGATCGAGTGCAGGTCAGGGAGCTCGGTGCGGATGGTGCGCTTAGCTGATCGCACCACCCTCTGTAGAGCTCGTCTGTCCTGCATGGTGCAGCGTCCAGATATTAGGTTTAGGGGGCAAACACTTTTTCACACATTAGGCCAATGTAGTTTTGGTATTTAGTTTTTCCTCATTAATAAAAACCTTTATTAATATATATATATATATATATATATATATATATATACAGTATATATATATATATATATATATATATATATATATATATATATATATAAAAATTGCATAATGTGTTTACGTGTGTTATCTTTGACTAATATTTAAATTTGTTTGACGACCTGAAACATTAAAGTGAGACAAACATGCAAAAAAATAAGAAATCAGCAATGGGGAAAACACTTTGTCACACCACTGTAGTGTTCAGAGGAGTTATGTGTAACAACCATCAAGCTGTGAGGTGACAACACTCCACATTGTGACACATTTTCAGTGGCTCATGTTTAGCAAAGGGCAATGGCAGAACGTAGTCCTCATGTTCCTCTCTCAAATTCTCCCACCTCTGCCTGTAATCAACATAAGTCACAGGATGTACCTTGAGGTTGAAGCTTACAAAAATCTAACAAATAGTTGTGTAAAACTTTACTCTACTGTTATAGAACACTGTTTTTATATGCTTAGACAAATTCATCAGATATTATGCAATTTACAACAAAGAATATACAGAACTGTAGTAAGGTGTTGGTGATAGTCTGTTAGATAACAACTAACTTGACAGAATGTTTGAGTGAATTATACATCAGAATCAGGATTATTATTGTTTATATTACTGTTGTGTCTCAGCGCTTAACATATGATCAGAAGGTTGCAAGTTTGAGCCCAGACTCATAGTAACAACCTTAGGCAAGTTACACGTAGTTATTTCACCAAGCAGTATGATTTAGTACCAGCTGCAAGGCTGCAAGTTAAACAGACATGTTGTCTTAGACCTTTTTTGGGGGTAAGCCAACATGTGTCTTCCACATATTTGTGTATTTACTGTAAACTATCGCATTTGATTGGTCTTGTTGAGTGACGCGAATAGCTACACCTACTTTGAGGGCAAAAGCGCTATATTCATCCAAATAAGCGTTGGCTGCTATGAGGTAATCTGGCAGAAAACTACTCATAACATTTTGATTTAATACCTTTAGGCAAACACCGGATTGGCAAATTTTAATTTCATTCTGCCAAGCCAGTTTTGCATGATGTTGTGGCAAAAATCAGCTGGACAGACATACAGATATACAGACATACAGACAGAAATTTTCTAAGACTGGTTGCGGGTTCTCCAATATATGAAACAATATCATTAAAAAAAACAAGTTGTAACCAATATACAGACAAAACCTTTCTTTTATTTATACAAATTTGCATCTCTGTTTACAGACATGTGAGTAATCAGATCTCAGTGTAAAGTTTCATGAAGCCAGATAAAACAAAACCATAATCTACAAACCCCCAACTTATAAATAATAAATATGCAGAACCAGATAACAATCAAAGAACAAAGGCCGAAACTGTCCAAAAAAAGGCCAAATCTGACTGTCCAGTCCAAAAGGGTGGCAAAAACAGACTGTAGTTTAATGAAAAGGATAAACAGGACTATGAGTTACAGTATATTATGTACTGCGAGACTACATAAGAAGCAAATAAATCATGCATGCAGAAACAAAAATGTGTGGTCCTAGTGTGGACAGAAGGCTAAGGAAGACGTGTGTAAATAGTCGTTTCTGGAGGAGGGGGTGATTCGTTTTGTGTGAGGGTTTAGTCGGAGGCCCAGATTGTATGGACACTTGCTCATTTCAGTTCTAACACATTGCAAGCAATCACTACACTAGCTGTGATATTTTGTTTTGTTCCGAGCCAAGCACATATAGATTCAGTTAGGACTGCACTTTCCCACACACACACACACACACACACAATCTGCTGCCATTAACATATGCATCACACAGTACTAACCCAAAACACGGCACATACTGTATTATCACAGCTTAAATTAAGATACCCAGCCAACGTTTCTCTTTAGTCAGACAGAAGTGTCCAATATAATAAATAATTTCTAATATACTGCCTCTTTTAAATCATTTGTAATTTTTTGGTTACTTTTGAAAGATTATATTAGATGCTTGTTATATACAGTACACATAAGAAATTGGTGGTAAGATGTTGTGGGACTGATATTTTATGTCATATTAGTACTGTACTAAAGTATTATTGCTCGGGCTCTGAAAGCAATAAGCTGAAGAGCATGTGGATTAAGCTGTATATATTTTTGTGTATTTCCTGTATATTTCTGCAGTGTACAGTATATTGATCCATTGATTTATGATTTATAATAATAATCCTGCTATGCAGAACCAAAACATCCTTGCTTTATCAGACAATGGCTAATTTTAAATTGAAAGAATTTGATTAAAACATCAAACAATAAGACACAAATGGTATGGTTTCTCTCATGCATCTTATATTTGATTGCAAAACAATTCTATAAAAATAATAACACTGCCAGTATTTTATCATTCTGTAATCTTAAGATATGAAAGGTTTAATCACCTGATTCTAATAAATTTGTTTACTATAAGATTAGCTGAATACAAATTACAGGCATAGATTTTATTTAGCCAGTGCCACATATCACTGTTGCGAAACATTGATTTCGCACATGATGTTCTTTTCAATTTCTCAAATTGCCAAGATGGTAATTTATCATCAAAGTTTCTTTTAGGATATTCTTACTTTGTAAAATAGTTTATAAGCTTGTATAAGCTTTGTCTGCTTCTTAGGCTAAATGCTGTACGTGTGCATGTGTGTGTGTGTGTGTGTGGTTACTTTCAATATCTGGCAGTTTAAAATGAGATGCTTTTATACTTGAAAGATTTAATATCCACAGGTTATCCTTTGCCCAGTGCTTTTAAATGAGAACACTTTGTAATATTTGATTTTCTCCTAACATCCTGCCAGCCAGCTGTCAATGAAATGTCTCTTCCAGTCTTGCCATGCCATGAAAACAACAGAACAGAGCAGCAGTGATGAACAAGAGGGGAAAAAATCAAGAGATAAGGACTAATATGGTTTCATCGGAATAAGTGGTGCTTGTACTTGGCTGTCGATCATTCCTTTATTCCAGGTCTATAGATTGTCCTAGGACAATTAGTCCATAGGCATAATTTACAACCAAGGGTCAGCCTCTGATTCTGAGAAATGAGTCCAATTCAGAAGTCAAAAACACGCAGTTCTTCAAATGACCACTGGGGGTCTGTCACTCATGTTAAAATGCACAATTCATCCATAAATCTATCTAGCAACCTCTGTAGTCCAACAAGGGACCACGAAGGCCAATGAAGACCATAGTATTTATTCCCAAAATCCTTTGCAGCCTGGTACAAAAAGGTTTTGGTCTCAATAGCTAGTATGAGGTGATTTTTAAAAAAATGCAACAGTTAAAATTATATTATGCCGTAATGCGATGCATAATTAGGGGCATAGCTAATTTGAGCTAAGCTTGCTAGCTTGTGTGTGGTGGCTAAGTTAAGTAGGTGGGGAAACAACAGACAGGCTCGGTTTTCTTCAGAGTTTGCATGTTTTCTCCGGGGACTCCGTTTTTTCCCCCACAGTCCAAAGACATGCAGAATAGGCTAACTGGCGTTTCCAAATTGACCATAGTGTGTGAATGAGTGTATTTATGTGTGTGTGCCCTGCGATGGATTGGCACCCTGTCCAGGGTGTACCTTGCCTCGTGCTCTAAGCCTCCTGGGATAGGCTCCAGGCCCTCTGTGGCCAGAGGCTTCCACTTTTAAGCTTCACAACCGCTATTCAGAAAATGGGTGTTTATATGGAGGGTTTGTCCAGTATTTTTTATACAGTTAACACCCCAGTAAGTGGCAAGCAAAGAATAACTTTTAGGTTGCATCCTAGAGACTTTTGGGTTGCATCCTAGAGACCCATCCTTCACATCTTCTCAAGCATGCAGCAGTAACAGCAGGCTAAAGCAATACAATGAAGCACATACACAATGAAATGACCACACAAAACTTTGACACCATCTACTGTACATGGGTGGAGATCTCAATCCCCCAAATCTGAACCGAAAGTTATGCTCCCTGCATTAGTCCACTAAACGGCGCCATGTGCACACACACACACACACATTCACACACTCATTCACACACTCATTCACACCTAGCGGCTATTTAGAATAGCCCGTCCACCTTCTGGCAAGTTTTTGTAAGAAGGGATACCAAGAGAACTGAAAACCAACAAAGACACAGGGAGAGCACATATAGAAACTCCAGTGCCTCAAGCTTATTATCTAACCGGAGATCCCAGCGCTGCAACACTACCTGCTACAAAAAGTGTGATCTGCCTGTCAGTCATTTTGGTGTCACTCTGCCTTTTACACTAGGATTTAAGTGTTTTAGTCATGGAGGTGTGTATATGTGTTTGGATATAAAAGATCCTTAATGTTGTTGTGTAGAGCTAAAGCAGATACTAATCTGGATAAAGATTGATATCTATCATACTATCTATATCATCATATTAATGCCCCGACAGTCCAATTTTATTCCCTTCTATTGCTAGAATTTCAAGCCTTAACATGATTTTTCTTTTTTGATCACCATGCTTTTAGACATGACAGTAGTGGTGGATGAATAGGTATTTCTGAATCATCTTCTTCCTGTAGCTTTTTAGACCACACATATGGTAATTGATAAAATAAAATGGCAGGCCCAGCATCAGCCATGCACCTGGCTCTTACAGAAATAGAAGCTCAGGGCAAGCTTCAGGACATGAATACATTGATATCAAGGTTTCAAATGCCTGGAAATTACTTTACTGTCCTCCACCAACACACATTCGTTTGCATCAGAGAAGCAATCTCTCCCTTCCTCCTTCTGTGTACATGCTGCTTACCCATGCCTGAGCAAATGCATCAGTGTGTGTGGGTGTTCTTTTGGATTACCCCTAAAGGAGAGAAAAGAAGAAGAAAAATGGAGAGAGTGGAGGCGCCTAGCCAAGATTTCTTTTCCTTTTTTTTGTACATATACAGTATAATACACACACAAGAGACTGAAAATAGTTCAATAAGTATGGTGTGGCTGACTCATATGGTGTGCGGTGAATTCTCCTCACAATTCTCATCAGGTTGGTAGCCATGTTTTGGCAGTGGTGTCTCATTAAGTCTCATGGTGAGTCTGATGGATCAACTTAACGCAACACAAACTCAAGAGTGCAAAGTCATCACATCAGATCACTGACATATAATTCAGTCGACTTTTCGATTAATGACAACATCAGCAACGATTAACTGACTCTACAAGGAGTGTTTTATATTAGTAATAGACTTATTCAGTAGTCAGGTAACTGCATCAGCAGTCCACACATAATTGAAATTGTGTTGATGTGCTTCCTTTCTTCATTGATTTTTTAACAGGGAGCAACTGTAAGGAGAAGTAATTTTACTCTGGTATAAATGAAGTTCTTTGAATTTTGGATATGCAATCTTGAATCTTTAGTGACGAGACCTATCTTGAATTATTTTAAATGGATTGGCATCAGATTCAGGAAAGCCAAAATTGAAAAAAATGGTAGTTTGTTAAGCAGTCACACAGTTCTTAAATTTACCTTTATTATATTGATATTTATTCTAAATGGCTTTCGGCATCACTTTTTGATGATATGTTCCCTCAGATCCCATGCAGTGCTGGTGTAAAAACGTTTGTAATGTCCCCGGTGTTCTCTAATCATCATTTTTTATTCTTATTTTTTTGTATTACCATGAAAGGTCAAATGTTTGCCAATTATGATGCTACCTACAATATAGCCCTATACAGTGTACTATTGATGCACACCACAGTCATAATAAGTATATATAATAATGAAAACCATTTCTTTTTTCAGTTTTTAAGTTCACTTGTCAGGATTGTCAGGCTGAGGGTGAAGGAGGAACTGCCATCCCTATTTTCGAGGAGTATCCACCTAGTGTCTAATAAACCACCTAGTGTCTATCACCTAAAAATTGTAGTGGATTTCTCTTGAGCTTGAAAAGGGCCTCTTCTGCACATTCGTTTCAGTGAAGGTGAAGCTTTGAGGAAGTTAGGGTCCCGAGGGGAGCTGCTTCTGTAGTTTCTTAAGAATGGCTGATAGAAATAGGCAAAACCAAGGAAGCGCAGATCACATCTAGAAGTAGGGGTTGGCCAATCTGTGACGGGCTTCAGCTTGACAGGCTCCATCTGGATCTTGGACAGCGAGATGAAGCCTAGGAAAGAAATTGAGTCATGGTGAAATAGTTATTTTTTTACTTTATTTTCAAAAAGTCTTTGTAGCACCAGATGTACATGTGGCGTTACAGTGGCAGTCTCCCCCCTGATAAAAAAAAAACCCCAGTACCTGCCATGGAGGAAAATGGCCTGTGATGTAACAGTGCATGGCTTGTCTATTGGGTCATAAGGTCTATGGGGAGGAAGTGAAAGGGGTCATGCTTTGCTGAATACCAGCTTGAGGTCTGAGTAATCTGACAGATCATTAGACGAATTAAGATGTTCATAGTGTAGGCATGACGCTAGGCAAGACAAGCTCTATACCCAGTTGATGTGTGGATAATGGAGGGTAAACCAGGGGTATGAGAACTGTCAGTGATAGAAATAAATGTTCTCTCTTCCTACCAGAGACATGTAGAATAAAAGGTATGGTCTGAGTGATGAGACGTACTGTAATCAATAAGTCTTAGTATCTTTTCTGCAGCTTTACGGACAGCGGACGAGCAGTCAAAGAGTCTCTTCATCTCCTTAGAAAACTTATCAAAACTGGTGCAGCAGAGCTCATAGGCATCCCATACTGCCATTCCCCAAGAGGGTAATCATATAAGCCACCTTTGAATGTTGAGTATCAAAGGTACAGTAGAGGTCTGCAGTTTTAGAACTGGGAGAGGCGGGAACAGCAGGTCCCTGGCTCACCATCATAAATCTGAGAGGGAGTAAGATGAGGTTCCCGTTCTGGAGCTGTGGCAGAGACTGGAAGAAGGGCAGCTTGGAGTTGCTGCACTTGAACCATGAGGTAAACAAGAAACTTTGCAACAGATGCTCATGTCTGACTATGTGGAGATCAGACAGGACCCAAGAGCATACCGTCTAAGGTGAGGGAAACCAAAGAGACTGAATGTGTGAGCAGTTTTGTTACAAATGTGACTGAGGCGAAGATTAGAATCAAAATCTCAATGTGTCCTAGTGTTGGAAAAATTTGTATATGTGAGCAACTTTAGTTGAATGCAAATTAGTGATCAAAGAGAAAGAGGTGCAATTCAAAGTCAATATCTCCATAATATCCAGAAGCAAAGGTGAAAGTAAAAAAGCTTTATGGAGCACAGATTAGTGATCAAAGAGAGAGAGATCAGAGTCAATATCTCCATAACGTCTCCGTGCTGTAAAATCTGTAAGTGGAGGTGAATGTGAACAACGTTTAAAGAACGCAGGTTTGTGATCAAAGGTGGAAAGAGACGGGGATCAATCCAAGAGCGATGAAACGTAACAAAATCGAGGCAGCAAAGCGTAGATCACAATCCATGAAGTTGTCAGGAACCAGGTCAAACTAAAAAGCCAAATCAAGAGACTAAGTACGAAAAATCCGAAAACAAGAAAATGAGGTCAATATACACATGAGACGGGAACAAAGAAAACCCAAGAAAACTGGGCTGTAAGTCTAGGTGAGCCCTATAAAGAGTGTCTAATGATGAAGTGATATCAGGTGTGTGGAGAATTAGCAGGAGCAGAGATAGTGAAGCTCTTGATTGGAATATGGGAACGGAAGGTCAGGAGAACACTAGGAAGTGGAAGTAGTTAGGTGGATCATGGCGAGGATGAATATCAAAGTGGCCATTTTTGTATAGGAAATGGCTTTTATGTTTATTAAAAAATACTTCCTTCACAATACAGTACAACCGATTTGTCTTATTTGATTAACAGAGCTTTTAATATTTTTCTATCAAACTTAAATAGCTGTCTAATATTGACTGAAAAAAAACCTAACATAACTGCACACCACTGCACAAAACAAGGTCTATTTGGTGAATTAGAGCGGAGACTCCATGGTGCCAGGCCTTATCATCAAACATCAGTGTCTGACCTTACAAATCTGATTCTGGAATATTGGTCAAAAATTACCATGAATACACTTCTAAACTTTGTAGAAAGCCTTCCCAAAAGAGTTGAAGCTGTTATAGCTGCAAAGGGTGGGCCAACATCATATTAAACCCTATGGATTAAGAATTGGATGTTACTCAAGTTCATATGCAAGTGAAGGCAGACAAGTGAATACTTTTGGCAATATAGTGTATAAAGCCACAAGGATTGCCAATGTCTCCTTATCTTATAAATACCGAATGTTACAGTTGTAATCTTGTTCAAAAATGCTTGTTTTTTGTGCTGTTTTAAAAGATAAGGATTTTTATTTTTATATACTTAATGAATATTTAATAAACCGCCTAGTGTCTATCCACAGCCTAGTCCTAGTGCCTAGTCCAGCCGCCTGGTGTCTATCCACCCCCTTTTTTTTTTTTTTTACAACATCTATACAATCGGAAGAGCCTGCAGATTTCGCCAACTCCCTAGGGAAAGTTCTGTGTAACACTGGGTATTGGGTTGCATGGACAGCACCTTAGCCACTCATGCTAATCAAGTGAGACCAAAATGTGTGCAGTCAAGCCAGAGATAGGAACTTACAATACATATAAATCTATTTCTGTATCTCTGTCCCAGGCTGAGGAAGAGGAGTGAGTGATGGAGTCTCTGTTCGGGGGGGAGCTGGGATTGCTAGGAGGAAATGAGGGACTGAAAGAGGATGGCTGCTGGGCGGGATCACCCTTACCAGAGGACATGTACTCGGCCTCCCACTTCGCCCTCATCAGCGCTTACCAGGACATCAAGACCCGACTGGCCGGCCTGGAGAGGGAGAACACCGACATCAAAAGGAAGCTGAAGCTATATGAGATAAAGGTAATGTAGCCTCGGGGGGCAAATCTGCCACAAGAGATGAGGCATCAAATTGGAAGCTTATCAGGCATTAGCTTCATGTGCAGTCTCACCCGGTGGAGCAGCTGTGATCAGTGAACACTTTGATTGTCTATATAATTGAAAAGCCTCATTGTTACTGAGAAGTTGATCTCTTTGGAAGACATTAATAATCACAAAGTGAGCTTCCCGAAGAGTATTGCTTAGACGCAGATGTGCTGTATAAAAGATCTTTATTTATAACCCAGCTGGACTGCGAGCTTGGCAGAATAAAATTTTACCATCTGTAATATTGCAGGTGTAGGAATGTTTACAATAATAAATATTGAGTGGAAATAGATTACAAAATAGATTACAAAAAGAGGTTTATGGAATACAGTGACAATGCTTGCAGTATACGCTATTCTGTTTTTGTATGGGACACTCCATCCATACAGTAAATGCATACATACATGCATACATTCATACATACATAAAACACACAGGCCTGTCTTAATTTCTGTGAGAAAACATTTGACTGACTTAATTAAATGCAGCTACGTCAAACTAACCATAACCTTAATCTCAGTAACTTCTTTTTAGGACATTTGATCCTCAGCAAGATATGAAACCATGCCTGGACAAACACTATAAGACTTATTAATGCAATACAATGAAAACACAGGAGTGTATTACTAATATGAAAATGATTAATATTAATGGCAAAGTTTAGGTGTGAACATTTATTGATGAGCCTATAATTACAAGAACTCAGCATGATCTTTGTGTATCATTTTAGATCATCCTCATCCTGTGCACCCAATAGAATGTGGCCTCTTTCTTGCTGTCTGTAATTGCATCATTAATCTTCCCGGTGCTGTTGTAGCACACGGCTGAGCGATATTGCTGCACTAAGCTCTTCCCTGAAACAGATCCTATGCTAGGCCAGACTGGGTGAGGCTACACTAGATGCTAACAACTTCCCAGATGGACATTTAAGAGCATATGGACCAGAGCAGTTTATATGTGATAGTATATGTGCTAAAGGAACTCTGCTGTTTGTGCTATGCAGGTCAAAATGAGAGAGTGCTCCATTTATAGCACTTTGAGTCACTCCTGCCTCAGCAGGTGTACGTAGGTGTGACAGCAGGGCTAGGTGGTGAACAGCAGCTGTTTTCAGGGACATGGTGCTCAGCACAGACCTCAGAGCACTCAGTTCACGGAGAAACACTCAATCAAATTCACACGCTCCACTCTTTAAAGCTCCTAATGCAATTTGTGTGAAGGTGAAGTGTGCGAGGTATAATGGGTGTGTTGTATTTGAGTTGCAATAACTTGTTATGTAAAAACTTAGTCATCTCCTTGCCAGCACTCGGATTTTCTGAGCTGACACACAGCCCTAATTCATAAGCATAAAAAGAAGGTTATTTTTTTTATTTCTTGGCTTGCTAGTGTGGGACAAATGAGAAGCTTTTTTTGTTTCCCTGATTGACACCCTGTAGTTACAACGCACAATCCCAGGAATGAGGAATTTCTCCAATGCATGAATGTATTGTAGCTAATATGACATTCAGATATTCACAGTATTTATCTCATCATTAGCTGTGCAATTAACTAGCCAGCAAAATATCACCTGCCATTTAAAAACATGAGCTGAATATTCATACAAAATCATTATCTGGAACTGGTAATGCATTTTTGCTAATATTGTCATCGGAAATACGCAGTAAATAACACTGTAATTAGTAATAACAGTGATGTGTGACAGGCCAATTCTTACACACACAGCTTTCTTCTTCTTGTTACTCTGTTCTGTGTGTCTTCATCTTTTATGTGTCTTGTAATGAATACATTTGCATTCTTCCCCTCTCTAACAACTTTAATATTGTGGAATTTCTTCTGAAAGTTCATAAAAGCATATACTGTATTTCCAATTCATTACACTTAAAGTTAAATATTTCAAGCTTTTTTTGTTTATTTTGATGATTAGTCCTGCACTGTATCTTCCAAAATTTCATGAGATCATTCAAAATATTAAAAAAAAATTATAATGCACAAATGTACAAATTCTGACAAGTTTGATTATTTGTCCACTGAATATATGGTTGCAGCATGGCTTGGTTGCCACGTGCAGTGCAGAAAAGGGGAAAGAACAACATAATTGGAGATCACTTAAACACATGATGAAACTGCATCATGTGAAAAAAAAAATCAGTAGTAGGTTTCACAGCTTAACACCATTTCCACACATACAATGTGAAAAGAAATTGCAGGACTGGGGCTAAACTGCTGTGTGGCAGTAAGAAAGTCACTTGTTAGTGGGGTTAATTGTAAAAACATGCTAAGAAACAGAAAGATATTATAAAGTCATTCGGACTTGAGATTGAGAGTTCAGATTTGCCCTATGCCAGAGCCATGGGTGCATCAGGATAAGAAGGGAAATGTATGAACCAATGCACACATCATGCATAGTGGCCAATGTACAAATCTCAATGTTATGGTCTGGAGTTGCATTAGTTGGTCAGGTCTAACCTTAGAAATATTGTGAGGAAATATTTACATTTGTGGCATTTGGCAAACACCCTTATCCAAAGCAATGAAAATGGTCTAATACCAGGGCATAACACAATTTATGCCACATCTCACAGTTGAGAGACAGCAGCATGAAAAATACGAGACTGGAAATATCCTTCTCTCAGCAGAGTTGGAGGTCTTAGGCACAACCTACTATTTTCTCAAGTCTCCTTTTTCATGCTGCCCTTTCATCCTTCCCCAGCAAGATCAAGACCTCTTTACAGGTCCACCAGGAAAGCCACACTTAAGGACTCTCTCTCTCTCTCCCCCTAAGCTCTCTCTATTGCTATTTCTTCTTAACAATCCTGCCCCCCCACCCCAACTCTTACTCCTACTCTCACCTTCTCCATTGTTCACGTTACAAGCATTTTGAGACAGGACCTTTTTGACCCTGGAGGATACAAATATAAGGAATTTGCCAATTTTCCTCAGACCGCAGAAGCTACTTGGATGAGGAGTGAAACGTTTCTACATACTGTATGTAAGTAAGAAGTAAGAAGTCAAGTTGATATGACTCAATCTCCGGATAAAGTTCCAAGACAGCTTGAACGTTTCCAGTATTGCTTTAGAACTTTCATCAACAAGGGAGTGTCTTCAGGAACCAACATGACAGAATTGATAGTGTCTAAACTCATATAGCTAGAGATTTTACAAAGTATAACATGGACTCATTTCAGCACTAGAATCATTGCAAGCCTGCAGAACTCCAGGAACAGAGGCATTGCTTTTAGTAATATGATATTGGGTTTTATTATCCGATCAGAGATTGCATAAGAAGAGATGCAAAATAAAATTGCGTATTCTGCCTACATTTAAGAACACTCTGTTCTAGCTTTGGTACGGAATGGCTAAATAAATGTGTACTCCATAGTTACAAAAGACTTTCATCCGTTATTACTGTATAAAACCTGCCACTTCTTTATGTACTGCATATAGAGTTGAAATTTCTATTATGTGCTTCTGAGTTTTGTTATGAATTACTTCATAACACAAAAATAAAAATAATCTCAGATGTTCTGCATCCTGGGTGGTTTGTTGTTTGTTCATCCGAATCAGTGTAATAATCTTATCCCACCAGAGAGTGTTGCATTCTCGGCAATAGCACATTTATACCATATTATGGGAAGGATTTAATTATGAGACATTTATACAATAGCATGACGTAAAAAATGCGCCCGAATGGTCTTTTGTGTGCAGTTTCCTATGATCAATGACTTTGGCGAAGACAGGAACTCCTACTGCTCCTTCGAGCCCAAAGATACAGCCCTGCTTCAGTCTGAGAATGGCAATCTTCAGCAGAGAATCAACATCCTCACTCACGAGGTGAGAGTTTATGATGCAATACAACACAATTTGGTTTAGCTGTTTATCTTCCTTCTGGCAGAGCCAGTGAGTGTAGAACTAGCTTTGTGATTTTAATCAGATTTCTATGCGTCACTCTTGGTGAGGCAAGTATAAGCTTTTTCCTATAGCAGTTGTGTAAAGACAAAAAAAAAAATCACCCTTTTTTTTAACTGAGTCTAATTCTGATGCCTCTTATTGCTTGTTACATGCTAATTAATAAAAGCTGCTTTCACCCAGGAGCCTCTGATGTTTCTCTGATGTACATTATTGTATGACTGCATCCCTTATCGCTCACCTCTCTCCCTGCCTTGCTATGCAGCAGTGACCTTCATCTTTTATTTCAGTCTTAACCATTTCTTTTTTCTATTCCTTTTTGTTTATTTGCTCTTGCTTAGACCCAGAGATTTACGGCAAGCTAGACCTGGGTCCTGGTATTAAAGCCCTTTAAAATAAATTGCCTTTACCCAGTTTAATGGAGCCTGATACAAACCACCATTATCTGTAAGAGCAGGAGATTAGAGTTGAGAGGTTTAGAATAGGATAATCACTGAAGCTGGCAACACAAGGCTGACTATCATTTGAGATTGTTTTTTTTTCTTTTAATGCTACTGTATGTTTAGTTTTACATGGGAAACTTTGAGATCTAGACTTATTTCATTTAAAAAGTTTTTATTGTATTTTATTGTTGCATCTGGTGTCCAGCTTCAAAAGAGTAAGGAGCGGGAAGAGCAGCTGGAAGATGTCATTCAGGCTTATGAGAAGATACACATGGAAAAGACTAATCTCCAAAGAGACCTGGACAAGATGGTGAGACTGAGCACTGGTACTCACTAAAACATTCATACAAATCCCTGATAGCCATGCTTTCTAACTTTGGCTCCAGACACCACTGGCAAAAATTATAAGTAGCCCTGACATCTGCTCTAATCCTTTATTTAACCAGGTGTCTGCTTGATAAATCGCCACTATGCTCACCTCCTAACAGGGCACAGGCCCGAAAGGTGGCAAATGATTTTGTTCTCAAGGTTGCAGTGTATTAAGTCCTATTTCTAAATTCTGAAGAGCCTCAATTGTATAACTATGATAATACTATCAATATTATTCAACCATTCCAAATGGCTTAATGTTAGGCTTTGGACAAAGGGCCAGCTTTGTAAATTACATGATTCAAGTGTCAGAGCATCTGTGCCTCTCACCACACTCACACACTCAGTTAGCCAGTCAGCTGTTGCATTTGCACAATCTCATCTTTTGTTATTAGTGTAAAGGAATAAATCTGAAGAACAATGGCCATACTCTGTTCCTTTTCTTAGTCGGTCTTCATTTTTTTGACGTTGACTTTTATTACATGTCTCTGTATGTTAAATACTGTGCATTGTCTGTGTCAAAGACATCTTTGGTGGAGAAACATGTGGAGCGCATCCACAATCTGGAGGCTGCACTGAGACAGCGAGACAGCTCTCTACACAAATTCAACACACAACTGCACAGCAAAGACATGCAGTACCTGCAGCTACATGCCAGTCCTGATACTCACAGTGAGTCCTTCTTAGCTGTACAGTATGTGTGTGCTTGAGTCATTGTTCATGCACATACACATTTTTCATCTTCATGTATCACATCCTAAGACACAAATGACTATAAATACAGAATCAATACCATGCATCTTAATGCAGTGCTCCACCTGCAAATGTACGATTATCGCATTTGGTATTTTCAACTATAGTAACATAGAAATAAAAGTCATTAACGTCTTCTGTTGTTGAGTCACCTTCTTAGCATTTTTTGAAACTTTGTTCTATTTGATACCCTACTCTTTAACTTCTGGAGTAGGGCTATAACAAAATATGACGATATCATTTGTATTAAACCAAGTGTGCATTACGTGTTACGTTTCACGCATTTGATTCTTGCCAGAAGTGTTCACACTACATCTGGTTGGGATTAGAGGTGTGCCTCAGGACTAGGTTTTCTTGCAGATGAAATATATGAACAGCTGCTCAGCAGTAACATCCTGTTCTGGTTAACATTGTTTAAATTAGGCTTGTAGCTCATTTATATTTTGAAAAACAGAACCAACTAAATTTTGTTAGAGAACATTACAAGCAGGTACAAACAAAAATATTAAGCATGCAAGTGGGATTAAAAATAATTCTGCAGACCAAGTGATAAGAGGTTGAGGTGCTGTCAAAAACAGAATCCACAGTGACAACACTGACAGTGCTGGCAGAGTGTCAGAGGGTTTGGGTGTATTTTTAAAAATTAATAAATAACCTTTCTGGTTTAAGTCACTTCAGGTTGCAGATAGAGAGTATTTAGTGCACTAATTACAGTAGATGCAGATCAACATGCAGATAAAGTGGCATTGCATTATACTCCTACACTGCAAAAAGCCATGAAAGTAATGAAAACATCTTGAATCTAGTCGAATATATCGAAAATAATGTTTTTAATAAAAAAAATGTTTTAAAAAAATGTTTTAAATATAATTTGTACAATGTTACATAATGTTTTTAAGTTTAGTTTAACGAGTAACTTCTCGTTTTATTGGCAGACAATTTTGCTTCTTTGAAGAAATAAATGCTTAAAACTATCAAAATTACACAATTTAGGTTAACAAGAAGCCAAAAGATAGAAGAACTTTACAGATCAGCACAACTCCAGTGGTCATAAACATGGCTCTGTCCCTCGTCTTGTACATGGGAAAAGTCTTTCAAAAGCTGACTCATGTAGTGAAATCGAGAAATGCAAGATGTATTTTTGCATCCACTTCAACTAATTTGTATAATGCAACAAAAAACAGTTTCTGCAAGAGATAAGAAAACAGTTCTTGGCTGCAAGCGTATGAACTGATGGCCAGAGTGTAAGAGAAAAACTGTGGTAATGTAGGCGTGCACGTGGGTGTGTGGTAGTTCATGTTCACTGATTGCTGAACCATCACAATAGGTGCTTGCTCAAGGACTGTTTCTTTCTGAGCTGCTGAATCATAGCACCCACGCTGGAGGAGAAGTGCGGGATGCGCCTGAGTCCCCCATCCTCCATCATCATCACCACGCCGTCATGCTTGGCATGATGAAACGAGGAGGCCTCGCTGGCCCGCTGCCCTGTGCATGGCACATGCATTTAGCTCTGCGGCAGCTACTGCGTTTTCATCAAAGACATTAGATATAATTGAATTTATTAATCACCGAGTTATTTTTTGTTGTTTTTTTTGGTTATCAAATGCTTCTTAAAAAAGGTATCAGCATGTCCGGTGTATTGCCATTGGTTTGCGGAATTGATAAAACATGTTTTTGATGTAGGCTGTGAGCTGAAAAAGGATCAAAGCCTGTTTGGACATCAAACATGAGATTATAGGCTGTCACACAACAGCAGCTTTGAGTATCAGCTCTGTATTTGTTGTATGCCGAGTGCACATTTGTGTTCATAATTCTGTCCATGAAGTAAATTTGACATGGATTTAAAATATCCAGTTGATGCCTGTTGATGAGAAAGTATGGTTTAAGCCTAGACATGTTTCACGCTTGGGTCCATAAGTATTTGGACAGTTGTGGGGTTTTTTGGTTTTGATTTTTTTTCCCTCTGTATGCCATAACATTGGATTTGAAATGAAGTAGCCAAGATGTGACTGAAATGTAGACTTTCAGCTTTAGAGCTTTCTAAAGGGGTTTTCTAGAGGTTTAACAACACATTACATTAATCGTTTAGGGCCTCCATTTTTATCTCCATTTTACCTATGTCACCAATAAATGGAGTTTCCTCCCTTGAGTCAGGCCTTTCCTGCAGCCACGATCATTCCATAACATTGCATTTCTTCGCCTTAAGAAGCTCTTGGGCTGCTTTAATTGTAAAGTGACAGTGCCCTAATACCTGTAGTTCTGCAGCATTTGACTAAATCTGAACAGAAAGTACATCTTTATAAACTTCAGAATTCATCCTGCTACTTCTATCAGCAGTCACATCATTAATAAAAATCATTGAGCCATACATGCCCATGACATAACACTGCCTCCACCATTTTTGACAGATGATGGGTTAAGCTTTGGATCATGAGCCCTTTCTTTCCTTCTCAATACTCCTCTTTTCACATTATTACATTCATAATAAAAAAAAGCAATAACAACAACAACAAAAAAAAAAAAAAAAAAAAAAAAAATCCTGCTTAGACATCCAAACATACACTATATTTCCAAAAGTATTTACTCGTCTGCCCTCACAGGCATATGAACTTGAGTAACAAGGGTTAATTTTGACCCTCACTTTTTGTATGTTTTGTGCTTCTCTACACCAGGGCTTGACTGCCCAGCTTTGACCCTCCAGAGCTCCCGCAGTCTAGATACTCTCTCAGACCTAAAACTCCAGCGGCTGGAGGCAGAGCTAGAAGGGGCACGGCATGAGGCCCAAGGGGCATGTCAGAGGGAGGAGGAGCTAAAGGCTGAATGTGAAAGACTGCAAGAAGAGTTAAGAGAGCTTCAGAACAACCAGAGACAACAGGTCAGTACACTGGCAGTCTTAGGACCGAGTAGGTTTAAGAGAAGTTTAAGAGAAGTTAAAGAAAACCAGAAAAGAAATGTTTCAATTCCAGCAGCTGATTATAACAAAAAATAAAAGGCCAGAGACAAAATCTTCCTTGTTTAATTTATCTAACTTTTCTCTTCTTTTATAATAATTATTATAATAATAATACAGTAATAATAATAATTATTATTATTATTATAATTATTATAATAATAATAATAATTATTATTATTATATTTTGGGGGTGGTTTTTGGTGGAAAAGTACAGAATACAGTAAAAAAATTATAGTTGTTTACACCGTACTAAAGATATATTTATGATAATATTACACTGGAATCTGTTTATTGGTGCTTCCTGTTATTCTTGGCATGCCTCTGGATCTATGCTTTCAAGAAAGTAGCTATTATCACTTCACTCATATCACTTTTGTTAATCAGTAGTCAAACTGCTTTATTCTGGTGCAGTGTGAGGTATCCTTTCACTAATTTTGCAGAATTATAATTCACTCCTAACTTCTGCTAAAATCACTGAGTATATCTCCAGGGTGTGTGGCATGGTGGCTCAGTGGCCGGCACTGTTGCCCCAAACCTCCAGGGTTGAGGGTTTGAATCTTGCCTTTGGTCTATATGCACTTGCAGTTTGCATTTGCTTTGGAGGTTTCCTCCAGGTATTCTGGTTCCCCCTTAGCCACCTGCGTTGTTGGCTAAGTGGTGCTGTCTAAACACCAATTTTGTTTGACTGAGTGTGTGACTCCAGTACCCCCCCCCCCTCCACCCTCTGCATAGTTCAGGAAATATAGTCAATGAATGCATAAATGGCTAGTAATATGTTGTTTATGTAAAGAATGATAACTCACAGATCATTATGATTTTTTTGTTAAACAATGAAAGTCTAGAAGATTATAGGCATACAGTTACCATGCAAGGCTTTCTGCTTTTGCCACCTTCCAACAGCATTGTATGAGAACACATACTCACACCTTACATTAAGGAACTGCTTTAGTGACCAACAGCTCATTCTGAATCACTCAATACTTCCCAACATTTCTCCTGTTCTTTTTGGGGTTTTCACTCCTGTTTAAGTCTTTGGATTGTATGCTTCACTGGAAAAGCTCAGCACCAAAGCTCTTGCAGTCATGTGATCCACAATCAGAACATTCCCCATTCTGTCTGGCAGTCATGCGTGCCACAGATAATACCGCCAAGCCAAATACTGTAATGATGAATCATTGGCTAAATTTACCTACACGGGTTTTACTGAACCCATCATTTGGTAATATCTAATCATTTTTTAAGGAGAATATCAGTATAGTTTACATTCTGTTATTAAACACACCAGTTTTTGTCCCTACCTTGCTGTCCTCCTGTCACTCTGCTATCTGTGCTCTATTTGTCTGGTGCATATGCTAAAAGCAGTGTTTTGAAAAAATTGTTTGGAAAAGTATCCACCTATTTTAAGATTCAAAATTCAATTAAAAATCGAGCAAATGCTAAATGAATACTCTGAGAAGCTCATTAACACTAATGAAAACATTGCAACAGTCCCAGCTCAATTTAGCCCTTGCATATACTTAAATACACTCATGTGTAATTGATATTTACTGTGTTAAATTTACCAGTTATTTGCTTCATGATGAGATATATGAGGTAAATTGGTCACTACACAAGCACCTGGGACATCAACAGGGGCTCGTCTTTAATCAGGATTGGCCTCATCTCACTGCTGGATGGCTGATTCCACACATTTTGTTTTTCGGCAATGGGAAACTGATAAAACCATCTTCCAGGTTTTTGACCTCGCATTTTTTGCGGCATTCCCTACGCACAACAACTGTCCTGCATGGTAAATCCACAGACAGATGGGCGAACAAAATGGCAGCTAGTTTGGTTTTATATCCGGCTTGATGTCACACACAAGAGTTCTATAAAAAAATTAATAAACCACAAAGTGTAACTTGTTACATTACTGAGACGTCGCAAAGTAAAACATCATCTGGAGACATGCTAACAGCAGTGTAATAACTGTAATTCTCTAACAGAAAAGTACTGTACTGTTCCTCTACAGCCGTATCAAATCAATTATCGTTGGCTACTCTATGTTACCTAAATCTTACATACAGCAATAAATTGTAATCAATCACATTTTATGGTGCCATACTGGTAAGTCATATGTAGCATTTATAATTTTTAGCATTGCATATAACAAGAATGACGTGAGCATAAATTCGATAACTGTAATACATATCCACAATGCTGCACAATCATTTTAATGTTTTTAAAATGTAGTTTTACTAAAGCTCATACTAGAACCGAAACTTTTGTCCTCTGGTTTAAAATTGTATTTAGCGCTTTTGACAAATGTTATACGTTCATAGCTCCTATCAAGCTTTCATTAGAGTGCCTTAAAATATTGATATCCTTCCTCATGTTTTGCATAAATGCTAAAACCAGACAAAACTTCTGCTTTAGTTGATGTTCTTCTGCTTTTTTTCTGAGTTGTTTCCTCTTCACTTCTATAATAGTCAAAAGGTCCTTCTTCAAAATAGTTTATACCACAGTGCTGTTGATTTCTTAGATCTCATTAGACATTCATTCTCGATAACAGCACAGCTTTCCCAGCAGACCCTTCATTGAAACAAAGACTAATAATTAACATATAAAAAGTTTTGTAACTGCTGATATGGTGAAGCTTTCTTATATACAGTATATATATATATATAACAATTATGAAAGGAGTCTCCAGTTTCAGCTCTTTGTGACAGTAAAATATTCACCATGGAATGCTTTTAAGGAGAGACAATTTTTTTCGAGAACATAACAAGGTTTTTATATCATTAACTAGGCGGGATGGAGGGGAATTGGGAAAAGAGAAGTTGTATGATGTAATTGCTAGCACTGACAAAATCCTTGACCTATTCCTATTAAAAAATAATCCCCTTCAGGCTGGTAAGTGTGACTCCATCTTGTATCAGACTATGACACACCACCCCAACAGTGATTATTTTCCTATAAGAATGTGTCCTGTCATGCTTTATTTCTAAGTTAAGACACAAAAGAAACACACAAAATGGGCAACGTTTGTGAGAGGTTTGTGCAGCATTTACAAAGTATTTACAGTGGAACCCCGGTTCACAAACTTAATTTGTTCCTATGTTCTGGTCATAACTCGATTAAGTCGTAGACGGAATCCTTTGGTTCATACTGTATGTGGCACCACGTTATCGTTATAAGGCGTAGTACTCTACAGAGTTTTGTTCAGATGATTCTTCTCTGCAAAGGCTTGGATATCACTTCACTTTGCACAAAATAATTTTATTATGTGTGCGATTCATGATCGTGGACTGATCAAAACTGATGCTGGGTGACGCACTCATGTCCTTGTTCAGCTGATAGCGGCAGCTTGGGATGGCGGGTTCTGGGTCGTATTCCAGGGAGGTGTTCGTGAACAGAGATAGAGAAATTTTAGGCTAATCTTCTAATCGATTTCGTCGTACCCTGGGCCGTTCGTGAACTGAGGTTCCACTGTATGTCATTCTCTCAGTTTTATCCAAACAGGCTCTTTGCCCCCTGTGTGTTTTACATGTGCGTTTGTTGCACATGAGGCTGTGATGTGCGTTTTTTGTGTTTGCATGTGTTGCAGGACGTGAGCTCCACTTGTGCCCAGTGTGACATGGAATGGATAAAGAAGGTGGGAGATGAACAGTAAGTAATTATGTATACCATCCTTATTTCAAAGCAGTTACAGTAATACAAACTGCAGTTAACAAGCTTTACCACATTTTCTCCAAATTGAGGATTTGAAGTTTTAGAAGCAGTTCAGTGCCTTCAGTGTCGTGCTAATCATACACAGTTTGTCAGAGTATCTGCGTCACCCAGTAAGTGTTATTTCAAGCAGTAGAGGGCACTATGGTTTCTGACAAAGATAGTACCTTAAAAACCACAAAGCCCCTGTCACGGTTTTGTAGCAGTGGCTTAAAACGTTCATATCCTTCCTCAAGATTTACATACAGGCTTTAAAAAAAGCCTTTAGTTCCACTGTGAGAGTTGTTCTTCTCTCTGTTTTCCTCTCCCTAAACAGCTTGGCATTTGCTGGATGACGGAGAAAATATGAAAAAATTGAAAGTACGCATTTGACAGAGATGTGTAGTTAGAAACCCACTCCTTTTCCACCTCGCTCACCTCAAAATTTTGCAGCGGCTTCCCCTTTCTCTTCGTCTTCTCTGTCTGAATCGCAAAGCCAGTTCTTGTAAGTGCTGGCATTTAATGTAAATGGTCAGAGCTGGTGACAAGATTTTTTTTTTCTAATTTTTCTTGAAATGTTTTTTCTGTGGTTTGTGGTTGGTGATTTTTTTTTATTATTATTCAAAAAAAAAAGACATTCTTAACAGAAATGGGCATTTTCCTGTAAATCTGCTAAATTTTGGTGAATTTTTCTCAAACCACATGCAGATTAACGGAATAAATCACAGCAAGCAGTCCTAACATTTTTCGCAGAACAATTTTTATCACCATTTTTTGAGAATAGAATTAGAAACACAGGTTACCCCTCAACTTTAGAATATATTTTATTATAGGTTGATTTTAGGTATTGTATTTTTTTTTTTACAAAATGCACACTGTAATAAAACTAAAATATATATATATAATTAAGTTTGAGATTTTGTGTACTTCCTGACCTGATGCATTCTGATCTTTTGTTTTTTTTTTCTGAACGGAAACTCTTTGTGCTTGTAAAAAGATGTAAAAAGAGACATGTTTATAATAATGCAACTACCAGGTGATTCCAACAGCAGATGTATACATGGCATCACAGCACGTCATTACATTTCACATGATATTGACTTACACAGCAAATGCATTCTTCATAGAAAGTCTTCTCCTTGGCACTATAAAATCCTTTACTGATTGTAAAGACAATAGGTTCTTATTTGAATATTTTCACACACACACACAGTTTGGGTATAATTTATCATCCAAATGTTCTGTTCTGTTTGTATTTGTTCTTTCTCCAGTATGAGATAATAACAGCTAGGCTGTCACAAGTGCTTGATTTCGGTGTGTGAATAGATTGTAGGCAACGGAGTGTGGGCTGTGCTAACTGAGATTGTTGGACCAATTTGATATTCATGTTTTATTCAGGAATGCAAGATATACAGCTTGTGAGGCAACATCTGTCAGTGTCAAGTAAACAAAATTTAAACTTCTCGATTAAGAGCAAAGGTCATATACTGTACAGCTCAGGCGGCCCTCTCAAATCAGCTTCCCACACGCATACATTCCTAGTCTCGTCCATATCATTTCAAAGGTTCCACAACGCATAAGCATGCATGCCCACACAAACCAGCACCGGTATACGCACACTCGCACTCACATGCAGAAACATGAAGAGTCATGATTCTGCATGTGAGTGCGAGTCTGCGTACCGGTCCTGGTTTGTGTGGGCATGCATGCTTATGCGTTGTGGAACCTCCTATAGATGATCTATAAAGTGACTGAGTACAGAAACATGACTCTTCATTTTATAGATCATCTATAGAAGTTGTAAAACATACTTTATACCCACTAGTTTTAGGCTGACAGACAAGGTGTGATGGCACGAACTTTCTCTGCAATGCAGCAATTCACACATTTATCAGAGAGAGTTCACACTTTCAGAGACTTCCAGGTGCGCTAACCTGGTGGTGAAGTAAAAGACTGTCAGTAAATGCTTGTGTCTGCGTATGTGTGTGTGTGTCTGTGTGTATGTGTGTGTGTCTGTGTGTGCGCGTGTGCACACGTGTCAAAGTGTGAAAAGTCACACTTTGTCTAAAACATTAAGCAATAAGCTTCACAGATCCTTTGAGTGTCTCTCTATAGACAGTTTGATGACAGAATGAGGAGAGACTCAGAGCCCTGATCATTCCCGTTTAGCGTGAGTGTGTAGACTGGCATGTGGGTTGCCCAGATGGCCAGGGCAGCAGTGCTGGGACACGATGAGCACTACGGTAAGAGTAAGGTTCTAATGTACAGCTTACAGAACAACAGCAGAGTAGCTTGCATGATGCATCTTTTTGCTTGTATGACTAATAGCATTAATCTGTGTAATATTCACTGCGCAGAGTAAGGCAGTAAACTCTACGCAGTTCAGCTTGTTGCAATAGCTATAGGTTGGCTCTGATTCTGCGCTGACCTGCACGCACTCCTGACATTTAGCTTTAGCAAGTTTTTGCATGCACCGAATAAGACTTCCTCATTGAATATTAAATGTCTGTTTGCCTGAGAAGTGTGTTGCCTGGGTTTCTCCTTCACAAAGCTGTTTCAGGTTATCTGTTTTTTTATGCCCGAATGTAATCTATTAGTTATTGCAAAGAAAGTTTGTAGGTAATTAGTATTTTAAAGTCACTAAGCACAAAGGAAAATGCAATAAATCATATAGTCCTTAATTCTATTTTACATATATAGCTTTTATTAACTCCCTGTTTTATATTTTTTTTATTGCATGTGACTATTACTGGGAGTGAGAACACTGATGGATACTGTTTTTGCAGTGCTTAGTTTGTTAAAGACTAGCCCTCAGTAACTGAGGTGAATGCTCTGTAGAAGAACGTTAGTTGTCAACAATAATGAATCGTTTGTCAACTACGCTAATTAACCTCCTGTGAGAATACAAGGTTGAAAATGGGGAAAAAAGAGCATGCTGTTTTGCTTGCTTGCACTTGCTTACATGCCAAGTCAGACTGAATTCTCCCCACAGCATCTTATCTGACACCATCGGAGGAGCTATGAGTAGAGAACTGCCTTTTTATTGCAAACCTCTGGTGGTTTGTGTGAAATTGGTTTAAAAATGATCAGATAAAAGTGATCTGATGACAGATGGAATTTCAGTCTAGTGCAATCTTCATACCTATCTCCCCCTCTCTTATTTTTATTTTCTTTAATGACAAGTCATCTCAACCCTAATCTTTGATGCATCTTTAGGTTAGACTAGAAGTGAGATAATGATTCATTTGCATACACACTGTACTAAGCGGTTAATTGGCAACAACTATCTGAGTGTTTTTTGTTTTTTGTGTATTTTTTTTTTTAACCGCAAAAGGGTAGCAGGGTTGCATCTGGTTTTAGATGTTTATAAAATGACTAATGTTTCAGATTCTAATAAAAGGATCACAGAGTGCAAATGGACAAGAAGATTGTAATCTAAATGATGTGGTGGAGTGCAGTTTGCTCCGCTGCTGTATTGATGATAACAGAGATGTTGAGCAAATTGACAATGGTTGTGCTGCTGCTTGGTTGCCATGGTGAAGGAAGTTGGCATCATACTGATTTGAAAAAGTGTGCGTGTGTAGCTGTAATTCAATTGCTATTCTTACCAGACTCCTGTAATTTACCGCTATGTACGAAACAAACTTATGCTATTTTTTTCTATGTAAAAATTTCATTTCAGCACTACTTCACCTATGTTTCTATGGTTTGGATGGCGAGTTCTCAGTTTTTCTGTGGAGTGTAAATATGATCTCTAGCAGTCACAAAGTTCAACCATATACGCCCCCATTTCTCTGTTTCAGAGTGAATCTGGCTCTAGCCTACACTGAGCTGACTGAGGAGCTTAGCAGACTGCAGGCACTGACAACGAAACAGACCGAGATCCTGAGGAAAGCCTCACAGGACGACACTAGCCCAGGTACCAAATACTCATCAAGACTCATTAGTATTCTAGGCTTAATCTCCGCGGGCGCCGGGTGAGACAATGCAAGAGCGGATGATGCTCGTTGTGACTCATTCAAATGGCTTATGGCGTACCGTGCCGCGTATTTCCATCATCACTGTGCTCATAATGAGCATCCCTAACAGAGAATTATGTAAATTCATCCAAATAGAAATTCACATCCAGATTTCTCTGAAACTGTTGTTGTTGCTATAAAAATAAAAATGTAATTCATGCGAATTCAATAAATTGTGGTACTCCCATGGAGGTGAAGTATTGTAAGCGCATTCTGTAATAGCTGGTTTAAGATTGTATATTTCTATAGACTGTTTAGTGTTTGCTGTAAAAGCCTCCTCCTGAAAGCATAAACAACTGACTCCTTATCTGTTTAAACTTCTGCACCCAACCGCACAACCAAAAATGCTGTTTCCCCTTTGATAAAGGAAACCAGACCAAAAGCAGAAGCAAAGATAGTGAAAAACTGCTACAGATTCAAAGTTGGTGGTGATGCTCTCTGTCAATAAATGATTGCTATCTCTCTTGCAGGAAGCTCTGCGTATGCTATTAGTAGCCTCTGGTTCAATTGTCACATCTCTGTCAGATCGAAATAAATTTCATCGATTATGTATTTTCCATGCGAGTTAAACTGACTCTTGTTTTACTGCCAGTTGCAGCCAGATGTGTAAAGGTTATTCAAAGAAAATCAAAGAAATTGTTGGCTGAGATGAAGCTCACCCACACATGATTTGGAAAAATGATGAAAGCTAAAAAAAGAAACACAGGAGAAAGGGGAAGTCATTTAGAGTGCTGTGTGTGCTTCTATGAGTCATTCTAATGAAACATTACACATTCGTAAGTGCACAGGTTTTTATTAAGTTCCAGTCCTGATATTTTGAAACATTAACTGGTTTGAGTAGTAAAACAATGAGCATACTTTCAGTACCTTGAGTTTTTCTTCCGCACTTGTACATTACTATGGTGAATAATTAACTAAATACAGTCGTGCGAATGGAAGATTTTTTTTTCGCACTTACTAAAATTACTAAACACCTGAGTTGGAAGCTCATGGAACAAAGGAAGTGGTTATTTAAAAATCAGTGTTTTTGCTCCTGTAGCTCAGTCTGATCACAGACTTACTTTTCTCCAAAATAAAACTCTATTTCCATAACACTTTTACTGAAACTAGGCTCCATTTCACATAGGAAACCTGCTTGTATTTATTGAGTCTCTGCTGGTGTCCTCAAAATCATTCAATTAATTAAATAAATATTAAGATATCCATTCATTACAATTAACTGCAAATTTAAAAGAATATTTCTTTATTCTTATTAAAAAGAATCTTTCTGGAAAATCATACAGATGTTATAATGAAACACAATTCGTAATGCAATGAAATGCAACAATATATTACAGAGGTGAAAAAAAAAGACGTTTATTAAACATTTGTGTTACTTTTTTTTCTTTTATGTTTAGTTCAACGTCATTCTCCTGTACCTCATCAGAGGCACTCACCTGTTCCACAACGCCACTCCCCCATCCAGCAACGCCACTCCCCCATCCAACAGCGTCATTCCCCGATTCAGCAGCACCATTCCCCGATTCAGCAGCGTCGTTCTCCAGTGCTGCAGCGTCTCTCTCCGGACATGCACCGCCGCTCACCCCTTCCCGAACTTAACGATGGTCCGGCTTCCTACACCTGCAGACCCCCCACTCAGCACCTGAGGGCCAGTTTTCAAGGACGCCGCAGTTACTCAGAAGTTGCAGACCCTTCAGCCTATCAACGTCCACCACGATTCACCCTTGACCCAGTCTCCACTTTGCCTAAGCCTCGTCCTTATGTTGAGAGCTACCATAAACAGCAGCAGCAACAGCAACAACAGCAGCAGCATGGCCATATGCTGGCCCAAAGGCGAAGCTCCCAGCCTGGGATTCAGACCATGGGAGGGGAAGGAGGTATGGCTGAATCCCCTAGACATACCAGAGAGCTTTCTTTCCAGCATGCAGAATTGTCACATCTGCATTATGAGTCGCAACCATCTCCTGCAACACTACATACCTCTGCCCAGCCACCACACTCTTCAGAGGATGAGGAAGAGTGGACCTGCCCTCACCCCATCAGTCCCCCACGAACACTGGGGACTTCTGGACCAACCGCCAGCATGAGAGGCCCTGCTTCCTGTTCAGCTTTTCCTATTCCAGCTCGCCCCAACACCTTAAGCTGCCACTCCCCTGGATACCTGCATGCAGAACATGCCCAGTCCTGGCCTTCCATTAATGTAAGTAGGCAACAAATCTCTGTTTGATAACTGGAAAAAAATGTGGTTAAGTATTTAACCTTTGGAACCAGCAGAACCAGTCACCACTAATGTTCAATTCAATTCAATTCAATTTTATTTATATAGCGCTTTCAACAATGGTCATAGTCTCAAAGCAGCTTCACAAAAATAAAAGAAATTCATTAAAAAATAATAATAAAAAAAATTAGAATGATGGTATTATATCATCTTTATATAATTATAATGATGATAATGAATTGTGTGAGAAAAATGTGTCTAGATAATAATGAGATGAATGAATAAAATGTCTCTGATGAGCACCAAGGGTGACGGCGACAGTGGCAAGGAAAAACTCCCTGAGATGGCAATAGGAAGAAACCTTGAGAGGAACCAGACTCAATCAGGGTGATAACAGATAGAAATGATATAACATCATGTGTGTTATGCAGCTGAAAGTACAATATAACAGAAATTATTTAAACTAACATGAAGTCCAACCCCGTGGTTGAAATGCAACCACGGGGGGGCGCAATCCAGTGTCTTCTTGTGCCAGTCCCAAGTCTGGATAAATGCAGAGGGTTGTGTCAGGAAGGGCATCCGACGTAAAACATTTGCCAAATCAATGATGCGAATCAAGAATATAATTCCCATACCGGATCGGTCGTGGCCCGGGTTAACAACGACCGCCACTGGTGCTGTTGACCTACAGGGTGCTGGTGGAAATTGGGCTACTGTTGGTCGAAGAAGAAGAGGAGGAAGGCGTGTTCGTAAGCAGAGAGAGAAGAGGAAAGGCAAGAGTTTAGGAGTGATAGTGGGGACTTTGAATGTTGGGACCATGACAGGGAAGGGAAGAGAGTTGGTTGATATGATGCAGAGAAGAAAGGTGGATATACTGTGTGTACAGGAGACCAGGTGGAAAGGGAGCAAGGCTAGAAGCTTAGGATCAGGGTTCAAATTGTTTTACCATGGTGTGGATAGGAAAAGAAATGGAGTAGGAGTTATTCTAAAAGAGGAGTTTGTAAGGAATGTTCTAGAGGTGAAGAGAGTATCAGATAGGGTGATGAGTCTGAAGCTGGAAATTGAAGGGATAATGTTCAATGTTGTTAGTGGTTATGCCCCACAGGTAGGATGTGAGTTAAAAGAGAAGGAGAAATTCTGGAGTGAGTTAGATGAAGTGATGCAGAGCATCCCCAGAGGGGAGAGAGTGGTGATTGGTGCAGACTTCAATGGACATGTTGGGGAAGGGAACAGAGGTGATGAAAATGTGATGGGCAGGTTTGGTCTTCAGGACAGGAATGTAGAAGGACAGATGGTGGTGGACTTTGCAAAGAGGATGGAAATGGCAGTGGTAAATACTTTCTTCCAGAAGAGGCAGGAACATAGGGTGACATATAAGAGTGGAGGCAGAAGCACTCAGGTCGACTACATCTTGTGTCGACGTTGTAACCTGAAAGAGATCAGTGACTGCAAAGTGTTGGTAGGGGAGAGTGTAGCCAGACAACACAGAATGGTGGTGTGCAAAATAACCCTGGTGGTGAGGAAGGCGAAGAGGACAAAGGCAGAGCAGAGGACAAAGTGGTGGAAGCTGAAAAAGGAAGAATGTTGTGAAGTCTTTAGGGAGGAGTTGAGACAGGCTATGGGTGGTCAGGAGGTGCTTTCAGTTGACTGGACAACTACAGCCAATGTGATCAGGGAGACAGGTAGGAGGGTACTTGGTGTATCATCAGGTAAGGGGAAAGTGGACAAGGAGACTTGGTGGTGGAATGAGGAAGTCCAGGAGTGTATACAGGGAAAGAGGCTAGCTAAGAAGAAGTGGGACACTGAGAGGACTGAAGAGAGTAGACAGAAGTACAGGGAGATGCAGAGTAAGGTGAAGGTAGAGGTGGCAAAGGCCAAACAAAGAGCATATGAGGACTTGTATGCTAGGCTAGACAGTAAGGAGGGAGAGGGGGATCTGTACAGGTTGGCAAGGCAGAGAGATAGAGATGGGAAGGATGTGCAGCAGGTTAGAGTGATTAAAGATAGAGATGGAAATGTACTGACAGATGCCAGGAGGGTGATGGGAAGATGGAAGGAGTACTTTAAGGAGTTGATGAATGAGGAAAACGAAAGAGAACAAAGAGTAGAAGAGGTGACTGTTGGGGAACAGGAAGTAGCAAATATTGGTAGAAGTGAGGTGAGAAGGGCGTTGAAGAGGATGAAGAGTGGAAAGGCTGTTGGTCCTGATGACATACCTGTGGAGGTATGGAAGTGCTTGGGAGAGGTGGCAGTAGAGTTTTTGACAAGTTTGTTTAACAAGATCTTGGAGAGTGAGAGGATTCCAGAGGAATGGAGGAGAAGTGTATTGGTGCCAATTTTTAAGAACAAGGGAGATGTGCAAAGCTGTGGCAATTATAGAGGTATAAAGCTAATGAGCCAGACAATGAAGCTGTGGGAAAGAGTAGTGGAAGCTAGGTTAAGGGCAGAGGTGAGCATTTGTGAGCAGCAATATGGTTTTATGCCTAGAAAGAGTACATCAGATGCAGTATTTGCTTTGAGGATGCTGGCGGAGAAGTACAGAGAAGGTAACAGGGAGTTGCATTGTGTCTTTTTAGATTTAGAGAAAGTGTATGACAGGGTGCCAAGAGAGGAGCTGTGGTATTGTATGAGGAAGTCTGGAGTGGCAGAGAAGTATGTTAGAGTGGTGCAGGACATGTATGAGAGCTGTAAGACAGTGGTAAGATGTCTAAACTCTTCTGTAGGTGTGACAGAAGAGTTTAAGGTGGAGGTGGGTCTGCATCAAGGATCAGCTCTAAGCCCCTTTTTGTTTGCTCTGGTGATGGACAGGATGACAGATGAGGTAAGACAGGAGTCCCCATGGACTATGATGTTTGCAGATGACATTGTGCTCTGTAGCGAGAGCAGGGAACAGGTGGAGGAAAATTTGGAGAGGTGGAGGTATGCTCTGGAAAGCAGAGGAATGAAGGTTAGCCGCAGCAAGACGGAATACATGTGTGTAAATGAGAGTGACCCAGGAGGATCGGTGAGGCTACAGGGAGCAGAGGTAAAGAAGGTGCAGGATTTTAAGTACTTGGGGTCAACGGTCCAGAGCAACGGGGAGTGTGGAAAGGAGGTGAAGAGGCGGGTACAGGCAGGTTGGAATGGGTGGAGAAAAGTGTCAGGTGTGTTGTGCGATAAAAGAGTATCAGCGAGAATGAAAGGAAAGGTGCACAGGACAGTGGTGAGACCAGCGATGCTCTACGGCTTAGAGACAGTGGCGCTGAAGAAAAGACAGGAGGCAGAGTTGGAGGTAGCAGAGCTAAAGATGTTGAGGTTCTCTTTGGGAGTGACAAGGATGGATAGGATTAAGAATGAGTTTATCAGAGGGACAACCCACGTTAGATGTTTTGGAGATAAAGTCAGAGAGGCCAGATTGAGGTGGTTTGGGCATGTTCAGAGGAGAGATTGTGAATATATTGGTAGAAGGATGCTGAGGTTGGAACTGCCAGGCAGGAGGTCTAGAGGAAGACCAAAGAGGAGATTTATGGATGCAGTGAGAGAGGACATGAAGTTAGTTGGTGTGAGAAAAGAGGATGCAGAGGATAGGGTTAGATGGAGGCAGATGATTCGCTGTGGCGACCCCTGAAAGGGAACAGCCGAAAGACAAAGAAGAAGAAGAAGAAGTCCAGTTCAGCACAGGGATGAGTCAGCAGGTGCAGGGGGCAGATTGGGTCTGGAGCACTGGGAGCACAGGAGCAGCATGTGTAGCTCCAAACCATCATAAAGCAGAATCCAGCTGGAGCTGGTCCTTCTCTGGATGCCTCAGGATCCTCGCAGGGTTGGCCTTTGTCTACTGAAGCTGGCACAATCTCCAGGTGTCTCAGGATGGGTAGAAAAATACAGAACAGATGGAGAGAATTAGCGTAGTTGCCATTCAGGATAGGTGAACTGGAGTATGAGATTATGGGATGAGTTACGCGTATGCCAGATTAAAGAGATGCGTCTTGAGTCTACTTTTAGACTGGGAAACTGTGTCTGAGCCCCGAACATTGTCTGGAAGGCTGTTCCAAAGTTTTGGAGCTAAATATGAAAAAGCCCTACCCCCTTTTGTAGATTTTGAAATTCTGGGAACTACCAGAAGTCCAGAGTTTTGTGATCTTAAGGAGCGTGGTGGATTATAGCGTATCAGAAGACTGGTTAGGTATGTGGGAGCTAAACCATTTAAGGTTATAAGGTTTAAGTAATACTATTTTGTAATTCATTCTAAACTAAACAGGTAGCCAGTGCAGGGATGATAATATTGGGGTTATATGATCATATTTTCTGGATCTAGTGAGAACCCTGGCGGCTGCATTTTGGACTAACTAAAGCTTGTTTATTGAGGATGCAGGACAACCACCCAGTAATGCATTACAATAGTCCAGTCTGGAGGTCATGAATGCATAAACTAGCTTTTCTGCATCAGATACGGATAGGATGCTCCTAAGTTTGGCGATATTTCTAAGATGGAAAAAGGCTGTTTTTGTGATATTGGAAATATGATTTTCAAAGGACATGTTACTGTCTAATATCACGCCCAGGTCTTTTACTGTTGAGCTAGGAGTAACAGTACATCCTTCTAATGTGCATTGTATATAAAAAAACAGAATCAGGATTATTGTATTTATAAAATTATAAAGTGTTTTTAAACACATATGTAATTTGATTTTGACTGTTGGTGACTCTCAAAACTAAAGACATACATAATAAGACTGTCCATTTTGTTTATAGACGAGGCACTACCCACAGGAAGTACGCAATGTTCAAGAACTATACAGATTAAATAAAGACCGCATTTACCGTAAAATACAGTATGTTTGATAGCAGTGTACTTCCACTTTCAGAGTTAATCATGGCATATGTACTGTCACTCACAGTCAAGTTCCATACCCCAAAGGTTGTTATACCCTTTGTGCCTGGCAGGGACTCTCCGAAAAGTTTGCAACCTTTTACGTAAACATCTAGATGATTATCAAATATCATTAAATTCCCGACCTATTTACAGTACATGCTAGGAATGACATGTTTATTCCTTTGGTTCATTCACAGTCAAGACATACAAAAATACTGCACAGTGTTTCACCTGGAGAGCTCTCTGCCAAAGTGTTGTTGATTCCAAAATTCAAAATCCAAAAATTTCTCATGACAATAAATACAAAAGCTGTCGATCATGTGACTAAGTTTTATACAAAGAGAAAATGTACACAGACCCGTGTTTGGGAGCCAGGAGCCAGGATAAAGCTAGTATAAAAAGAATACTAACTATCTTTATACCATCTACTGGCAGGAATTATGTTGCGTTTGTCTTTATTTTTGCTGTTCCTAACAACTATTTGTATCTGAAATGTCAGGTCATTTCTCATAGAATCTTATATGAGCAATATTGTTGTTCTTTATTGTGTATTCGCTTTGTTTTTTTGCCCTCCACCTCCCACACAAATAGATGGATAATAAACTGGGTTCATGGATCCCAGGGGATGTTACACTATACTTTATGATTCAGCACTGAGAAATTCAAACAAGCTTCAAATAATGGCTTAAAATATTACTTCCAATCACACACAAAAGAGGAACTCAAGTTGCTGGATCTTGTACATAAGAAAAACAGTCATCACTGAAGTATAGAGCTAGTAGTTACTGAGTTAGGAGGTGTAGTCCCTGAATGTGGGGACTGGGGCTGGGGCGGGGACTAAAATTGGGTAGTTTGCTCTCGGCTTAAGCTGCCTGCACTGTTTATTATTATTATTATTATTATTATTATTATTATTATTATTATTATTATTATTTCCTTTGGCTCAGTGCTCCACATTTCATTGCAGTGACTCTTTTTTAAGTGATACTGTCAGCATGCTAAAATCCTGGCAATGTCAAAGATTTTTTGGAAAAGTAATTCTCTAAATAAATACACAGCCTGGTATTAAAAATGTCTTGACAAGTATCTTGTTGGGCTGCTTTTATCTTTGATTATAGCGCACCTTCACCATGGCATGGTTTCAACAACCTTATTTAATGTCACAATATTTATTTCCTTTCAGAAATTTTGGCTTAGTGCTTTTATTGATGACAGGGAGGTCAAACCACTCCATCTTTCACTGGCATTAGGATCAGGACTCTGTCACAGCCAGTTAATGTGTGAAAATTATTCCCTATACTCCCTATAAACACAACGAATCTTGGCGATTATCAGGTTTTGTTAGATTGTTATGATTCTTAGACTTGATATCATGAAACTAGGATACATTTAGTCCAGGTTATTATACTTTACAAATTGAAACACCCCAGCATAAACGAATAAAAGTTTTAAATATACTTAAAATGTATTTTAAAGACTATAAAAGGTTTATGTAAGGTATAATATGATTATGTGTGCAGTGGATTTATAATCAAAAGTATTATCTCTGCTCTGTCTGTAGCTGTGGATAGAGACTGAGGAGGAGAGTGAAGTGAGGAGCTGCCCACTCTGTCAACTCATCTTTCCTGTTGGTTACCCAGATGATGCCCTGATCAAGCACATTGACTCACACTTGGAGAACAGCAAAATCTGAGACCACAATTACCACACTTTACCTTAAACCCACTTTAACACTCATTCAAAATTTGAATTTTAAAATGAAACTTTTTTCAATTCTGCCCACTAAGGATAAGCAGAATTGTATGGGATGTAATGCCTGCGATTATAATTAGAAACGGCACTACAACAACTTACAACACCTTCCTTACAACACCTTCCAAACATAATGTTGGCTTAAATAAATTCTTTTAACTACTATCTATTTGAACGCCAAATCTCAGACATCCCAAGCCGACTGTCCTTAGTAGACATTAAAACAGTCACAAACCGATAACCCGCAATAACCACATTGTTTCTCTGGCTCCAGCCAGACATATAAAAACCATGAGGCATTTTATTTGAATAATTAATTTCAGTTATTTATTTATTTAATTTTTTGCTGTGTTTGCTCATTCTGTTATTTGAAACTGTAATTTCCCGTTCAGGTGCATCCAAAAGACACACAAACAGTTAAACTTCATAATGACTGAATAAAGTCTGTGTAAATTTAGTGAAGACGGCGTCCTGCAGGGCAGGACATCACGGCCTTTTAAGAAAGTGTCAATATATTCTTCAGGCCGATGACTACATTTGTATGTAAGTCTAAATTTCAGCACTTTATATAAACTCTTCATTTTCAATTTAAATATTACTAACACTAAGGCAAAAACATACAGTATAGATTTTATTTATTTTTAATATTCTTAAAAACTCTCTTAATTACACCTTGGACTGACAGAATGTCCCTTTAACAAAAATAGACATATTGATGTATGTAGTACATTATATAAAAACGCATAATATGTCAACTTGGAACTGCATCCATTGTTTGTCTTCCTGTATACAAAGTTCTATAATAAAGAAATTAAAGTAAAAAAAAAAAAAGAATACTAACAGAACATAAAATCCATGATTCTAACAATTCCAAGCAAACAACAGCTGCTGATACCTAACTAAAGAGCAATGAATATCACTCATACTGCATCATATTAATCATACTTGGATGAAGGACTTGAAGGGTGGTTTGAAGGGTTTTACGTTCCTAGACGTAACAAGACTAAAAATGATGATGTTTAATGCAGCATTAATATGACTTTCATGGTTATTCCACTTACTGCACAAACATCGTCTTTTTCCTAAAGAGTCAGCACCCTGAAGCTGACTCATTTTCCAGTGAATTAATCAGTTATTAGTATGGATGCATCTAAGATGTACTTGACGAAATAAGGATCCTTTTTTTGACCAAATTTCAGAGCTGTTGTATCGAAATGCTTTATGTACTATAAATGTACTTGATCTGTATTTAAAACTATTTAAGTGTATTAAATTGTAAAATTTCTTATGTATATAGATAGACATATTGCAAGCCCGAGGTGGAGGAAATAGCTTCTGAACAGCAAAAAGAAAGTTTGCTACAGGAACCATGAATTACATGCCAAGGCAAAGACAAGGATGCAGTTAATTATTTCCATCTCTGGATGCTCTGTCTAGAATGGGTCCCTTTTTGTGCAGTTCAATTACCAGTGTGAGTAAATGCCAGTAGACATAACTGCTAAAGAGACAAAGGACAGGGTGTCCCAAAATTCAAAATACATAGAGGAAATGAACAACTTTTACCAAACTGAATATTATTATTTTTTTAATGACAAAAGAAGATGGCAGTGTATTAATTTTCATGGCCATAGTGTACAAGGACAAGATACAGAACAGAGATCAAGTATAGAAGCGCATCAAAAGTGAAATCATAACTCCGGACGTGTTAACACAAGTTTGTCACAATTGAGAGAAATGACTGTGTGTTTCAACACAGAAATGGCAATCATGTAGAGGGTGATTCGAAGGGGAAAAAAATCAAAATTTCCTATGTATAGAGACTTTTGGGACACCCTGTAGAACATTGTAATCACATCTGTAAAGCCTAATTCACACACCCAGATATAGATATAAGCAGACTCCGGCTGTCACATGGCAAGGAAAGACCGCTGGTCTAAATGCACTGGCACACTTATAAAAAGAAAATTATGAAAGACAGTTTAGTAGCCCCATGGCGGAGAAATACACTGTTTATCATGTTTTATTAAGATGACGAGTTAGTGTGGTGATATGAACATTCAAGAAACAGTACGCAGTGATCGTCAACGAAATAGATCGAGGAAAAATAGGTTTATATCTTGACTAAAAACTATGACCAACTTCCAATCAAGCATATCATCTTCATATTGGGTAAAGTGCAAAACCTAATGTTTTTATCTTGTGGCTAGGTTGTGCAGACCGGTGCATGTGCAGGGTGACTGCTATACAATCACACAACACCACATACAATTCTCACAAATTTTTAAAGCTCAGAGTCCAACAGTGTAGAAACAAAGCAAATTGTAAGCCATTATTCACAAGAGTTAACTCGGGAGTTATTTAAAGAGCTATTGCTGATGTTTCTCATCCTTAAACCTTACTTCTCAGTTAAAAAAAAATAAAAATGCAAGTCCTCTCTGGATCTTCTTCTCTTCTAGCCCTGTCGTTTGGTGTGTGACTACTTTGTGATATTTTTAAATAACTCAGGGGACAAGACTTTGTGAATATGGCTTCTGTTATCATGTACTGCAAAATATCATTCACAGGAACAGAGCGATCAGTCGCCAAATCTGTGAGAGCAGAGAGAGCACTAAAGAGTTAGATAGTCATAGACATATTTTTGTGATAGAAAGGATTGACCTCAAGAATTCTATAAAAATAAATATTTAAAATAAATGTATAATGTGGCATATTTTATTGTTTCTGTAAATAAAATGGTAAATAAAATGGAACATGCACTCATTTTGCTTTTGGTTGTCATTTTTTATTACAAAAGAAACAATCCATCTATTTATAGAGTATTTACTAGATATACTATACAGTATATGGTTAATGTTCTTACCAGTATTAATAAGCCAGAAATTCCAGTTTAGTGTCAAATTCCTAGTTTTGGCTTCAAGGAGTGGACAGGTTTGATCTCTCTGCTTTTCGAGATTCTTTTCTGATGATACTTTTGTAAATGAATTTAACATGTACTGTATGTCACTTTGAACCACTCTGCAATTCTCATCTGACCAACAATTTTATTCTCAAGAGTCAGTCAAAAGTGACTGTAATCACAGTTTGACTGAAGCTTTTGTCCCATACTTTTTTTTCTTCTTTTTATTCTATGGACTGTTCATTTACATGACTGAATCATATTTTATACATTGGCTGCATGAGTTGGCAAGCGTACAGATATTTCTGTATAATAAACTGGTTGGTAGGTGGGTGCATATGTATATACTCCTATCTATATAAAAAGAGAGTGCACTCTTTTTCTTCCAAAATAGTGCATGTTGCAAAGCGTTCTTTACCAGAGCTGTGCCTCTGAGTCTTGGGAGGTGAAATCAGCTGATATTGTTCTTACAATTCTACACTTGTGTCAGAAAGTCATACACTTCTATATTACTGTCAGGTTTGGTTCAATCACTTTTCAGTAGAAGTTCAAAGTATGCTGTGTATGGAAAGATCACTAGTCACACACTGCTCACCCACCTTTTTTCTGCCAGTAACTTTATGGATAAGATACTGGAGTGTGAAATAATAAAACCTCCAGATATAGAAGCAGTTTCTTTCCCTAAGATGTAGCTGTGCTAAATAAAGAACAAGACAAACTTATTTTGCAAACACCTGCACTGAGTAAATACTAGTCATAGATCTGCACATAACAACATGTTTTATTGATGCTACTATTTATTACTTCTTTATACAGTATTATTGGCTTCTAATTTTACATTTCTATAAAGTAAAAATACATGTTAAGTTGACTGATTTGCTATTGTAAACTATCACTGTTAATGTTTTTGTCACCAAACAGCCAAATCTTTAATTAAATGTTGCTCCTTTAAATCCTCCCCCCATTCCCCCACCCCCCACTTCCACCTACTGATGTTTTACTTTTCGTCCTGTGTCTCTATTTTACTGGCAGACACATACATGCACATGGTTATATGCTCTATACAGGATGACCCGCCCATCCGCTAGTCAAAACCACATTTTCTGTGCATGCGCTTGCTCCCCCCCGTCTCTTTCTCTCACACGCCAAGTATCAATTACAAACTTGCACACACCCAAACCCAGCAGTCGGTCAAACAGCAGAAAAAATGAGCTCATGAGACCATAAATAAGATAAAAAGGTTTTACTTTCAAAGAAAAGCGGAAATAAAGCCTCCGCTGATCCCCACCCTTTTACCTCTGCGACTACAGAATTACAAAAAAACAATTAAAAAAACATAAATTCCTGCTAATATAATATACTGTTAGTGTAAATAATGTGATGTTTTTTGAATTGCTTATTTTTGTTAATTTATAAGAATTTATAACACATACATAGGACATAACATATTAGGATGCTCTTCTGGGTCAACGTTCCTTTGTTTTTACTATATTTATAGAAACTTGCTTTGTAGCCACAACACATGTTTAGTCAGATCAACTTTCTCAAATGAATACATTATACATCTCTTACAGCCTCAGTGTTTCAGGTGATTCCATGATTGTTTTTATATTTAGCCTTAATTTAACTTGGCATATAGAGTACTAACAGAAGGACATTAAGAAAATAATGTTACATTTTTATTTCTAAGTTATCATTTACTTTCATTTGGGCAACAGAATGACATCTTCTCATTCATCGTTATTTTTAAAAAGATCATTTTAAAATGAGATATTAAGATTCATTTATACAATATATACTATATATGTTATATAACATATATGACATTATTTTTATCTTTGTGAAATTTGTGAATGTGGTTTACGTAAATATTGTGGAGAAACTAAAATTTTTATTTATCATAAACTATAACGGATGAGTCATAAAAAAGTTTATTTCCACAATGAGCTGGTAATTAGATTCACACATAAAAAAAAGTCTTGTTTTAGCAATTCTTATGATCATATTGCAAGCTACAGTGTCATCATAGTGGGCTTTCACAGCTAAAATCTTATCTTTGAAATGCTGCAGCTAGACTTTTTTTTAATCCTTATGTTATATACTCAAAAGATGTAAAAGGACAATATATTTATACCGATTTTTATAAAATATTTCACCTTTCATTAACATCAATGCTTTTTAAATGACATTTCGAGAAACTCTTCATTTGTTATGACAAGTTGCGGCTTACTGGGGTATTCCTGATTTAGATCATAGCTACCTCAGTAAAATCTGTCTCTCTAATGTAGGATTATAGAGGTTCAGCTAGTTCAAAAACAAATTGTATAAATAAATGTATATAAATGAAATTGAATAAAAAAAAAACATGGGATCACCATCAATACAAAAAAAACAACATAAAGGCAAAGAACAATAACCAAGTTTATTTAATGAAAAGAGCTTCTATTATTCAAATATACCCTAGCTACTATACATGTAATAATAATAAAAAAATAAAAAAATAAATAAACTGATGATGTGATTCTTTCACATCATCACATTACATCGTGAAATTACAACCCAAGACTGCGTTTGTATTTTCAAAATGTCTTTGACAAACTTTTGCTTTATATTCCGGGAATAAATATTTTTCATGTCAAATGAATAAAGAAATATACAAAGTGTTAAAGCATTTAACACCTCCTGTTTCCTGTTTTGTGGTTTTCTTCACACATTCATTCAGGGCCAAATTTCCCAAAAGCACTTTAAAGTTAAGTTCTTCTTTACTGGTCGAGAGAGCATTCAGGGTGCTTCCTCTACCGTTTGCCAATAATCTTTCTACCTTAATGCTTTAAGTGAGCTTGAACCAATTCACATAAAACCATTATGTAAGTAAGTACACAATAAATAAACCATTGTATTGGTGTATTATGTTTTTATATTTGCAAACAAATCATTCAAAAGTGACGCGGCAATGAAGTAAACAAAATAGTCTATTAATCTTCTGAAAACTTTGTGTTCCATTACTTTATCTTGGTACTTCTTCTTTAGAGTCCAGTCAGACCTTGAATTAGGCCTCAATGAAAGTCACACCATCAATTTTTACAACTCAGAATGTTCCTTTATAACATCTCACCTTTGCTGTGAAATTATATGTTAGCCTAATGATCTAAAAATTGAACAGTACCTATGAAGTGTAGACCTCTGCATAAGTTTATGAGATGTTAAAAATGACTGTTGATCACATTTAATAAATGTTAAACCCAATTGTTTTTGGATGATTGATATTAAAGTAATACAAGCTAATGTTCTGATAACTATATTTTACTGACCAACAGGGAATGTTATAATTTTAAAGCTTATTTTGTAACCCACCAGGTCATTTTGTACCACCAAAATTAAAACATGAAGCTAAAATGTTATTCAGAACAGTGGACACAGCCTCCGCCATTGCTTTCTATAATGTTGCACTTTTTATAATCTTTGCCCACATGCCGATGTAAAGCTTCTGCGAATAAAGTGAACCGAAACATTTAATCTGGTAGCACAGTATTGTTCATATTTTCCCTTCATTGTTCCCTGTATATCCCAAAAACTCCACTAGATGGCCAGACAGACCACAAGAACATCCACTCTCAACATCCCACTCACAGAGAAGGACAGCTCTCTACCACTGCACATGCAACACACATATTAACACAGCACAAACTAAGTATAAAAATCTAATCCAACTTTAACTATAAGATTGACTTTAAAATATGTTAATGCCAATATTAAATGTTTTGTTTTCCTACTAACAAAAAGATAGAATGGAATAATTATTATAAGTGCTTATGACTGCCTATCTGACAAATACAGGTCAAGTTCATCACTGGCAGCTTACACTGTAAATTTGTTCATCGT
This sequence comes from Clarias gariepinus, assembly GCF_024256425.1. Classification (NCBI taxonomy): domain Eukaryota; kingdom Metazoa; phylum Chordata; class Actinopteri; order Siluriformes; family Clariidae; genus Clarias; species Clarias gariepinus. The sequence goes on from NC_071113.1 coordinate 15,745,865, forward strand.
TTAATGGATAAAACTGGTTGCTAATTTTAAAAATACTATTCTACTCAATAAGCTATAGTTTATATACAATTCGTAGCCATATATGTTATGCCTTTTTTATTTTATCAGCCAGCTTATTTTATAGCTAAATATGTCAGTGCTGTAAGTATTTGCAGTTCTCACCTTGAGGTATGAATAATAAGGCCAAATGTTGCTAAATAAACCCTGATGTTGGTGAAAGAAAAAAAAGCACCGCTTGGCCAATAATACATAAGGAAATCCACTATTACACTACTAACATTTTGGTTGATTTTGACTTAACATGAATTTAAAAGAAAACATCCAAATGCCTTTTCTCATATTAACTAATTAAGACAGTTATTAAGAAACCTTTTGTGTGTAAGCCTATGTTAAAAAGACATTATGCACAAACAGCAGTGTAAAGAAGTTAAAACACATAATTATTAGTAGATGTCATGCACATTCGGCTCACTCACACATGTACACACACATACACACACGCACCCACACTTATGCCCTGTCCTTGCGGCACTGAAGTGCTGGCTGTTTGATCAGATAACACAGAAAAAAACAAGATATTTAACATATTACTCTTTTAAATTTATTTTAAAATACAGTTGCAAAGTATTTTAGTGACGGGCTAAAAATATATTTAAAAAATGTTTGCTTGGCAATAAGGTTAATTTTAAGCCCTGAAAATAAAAATCTATGTCTGCTTATCACTCAGACAAACATTCACACCTTCAGCTATGCTTTATCAGAATCAGAATCGGGTTTTATTCGGCAGGTATGTTGACACACACGAGGAATTTGATTCTGGCTGTTTGTGGCTCTCAAGTACAGACTATCATAAAACGCTGTACATTCATTGTAGACAAGACAGATTATACACAGTAATTACACAGCATTCGATAATAAGACAGATTTGTTTTACTATCCTTTTCATTTACATGTCTTTTATTGGGAAATTTGAATTTTAGTGAACAGGTCAGATTACATATCTAAAAACGCTTTAATTAGTCATAGTTTCACAATCAGTCGCTACTGCTAGTGTAACTTGTTTGTAACAACATGCAACACCATAGCCATGGCAGCAGTCAAGATAGCAGTTGCAATACATTTCATTTCCTGGATTGCTTTACAATAATCATTTATCTGAACAAAACTGTGTCGCTCTTTGGTGTTAGTGTATTGGATTGGCCTTGTGCCCCTGCCTGTGTCTATTGCATGTTAATCACAGCGAGGTTGGGAGCATGGTGAAGGCCAATCACAGAGAGCACAAAGCTGTGACCTGTATTTGAACTGCCAACCTGTGTAACTCACCCCTACTGATGGCAGGACGTGTACTCACTCACTCACTCACTCACTCACAGCAGAGCTCTTCTCCAAGCGCAGCAAGCCCTCAGGCGGGAAAGCTGCAAGGGCAGAGGGGAGGAGGCAGCAGGCAGAGCAGTGCCAGGCAGAGGGAGTAGAGTGCAGAGTTGAAGCAAAGTTTATTTGGTAAGATTTTGGATCAGAATAATTACTGGGAATGGAAGAGGAGAAAAAGACCATCAAAAAACAAACATCAGGCTGTGCCTTAAGGCCAGCTTTAGTGAGTATAAACTCAATAGGCTCAGAGTTTAAACCCTGCCCTAACCTAAGGGAGCCTAAAAGTGCACACATTTCTCCACACATTTTAAAAACTTGTTGGAACTTTTATTGATCCTTCCGGTCTAAACTTTTTTCTAAGTAGTAATGTATCCAGGTCTCATTTGTTTTCCAGACCTCAATCACACAGCTCAAATCTGATGGCTTGAGTTGAAATGTCTGCTTTTACCTTAAACAAAGTGCTTTTTTTTCTACTTACAGTACATACATAATGAGAGCAAAAGTAGTAGTGTCTTAACAGCCAACAAGCGATAAATGTCTACAGTGTTGCTTACGCACAGCACTATGCTTTGTAGCTACAATGTTGTGGTATCGGTTTGTTTTTTGTGGCCTACAGGATTTTCATGCAAAACTTGTGACTCACTCTCTCTGTACTCAGAAACGTCAAGAAAAGTTCTGATTTTATTTGGCCTTGAAATTACTAATGCATTCTTTTTTTGGTCTTAGTCACAGATAGAGATTTTTGACATAAAAATAACAGGTAAATACACAAAGAAAAAAATAATAAAGCAAGGTCATGGAAATATAGTTTCTTAAATCTCATGTGTGCTTACAAGGACCGAAAATACTGACATTTTTCTTTATCATACAGAATAGCTAAAATTCTTTCAGTAGCATGTATAATGTATTTTGTAATGATTAAAATTCTATTAGGAATCGCACATGTGGTCCCCTTTACAAAATCATGCTCCGGTTGACTGCCGTGTGACACAGCATAGTGTAGCAGATTCATCATTATCCAAGGCCACATGGCAAATAGGTGCAGCAGCCATTTTTTGCGCACAGCAATATCACAGTCCCGATCTGTCACCCTTCACTTGCCGTAATGTGAGAAAGCAAGACGTGTTGCGCCTATTATCACTTCCTGGCAAGGCTGGCACACTGATCCCCCTTCCCCAGGGAGTCAAGCAATATGGTGGCGTACGCTCACAGCTTACCAGCTAGGGCACCCGCTGTCACAACACATCAGTGCTATGTCCACCATCCGGTCAAAGGAAAACACACACCCACACACACACACACACACACAAGCACATGCACTTCATAGATACTGAACAACAAATAAATATAAAATAGCATTAAAAAAAAAAACATTTTAAATGAGTAGCATCTTTTATTCTACTGTTTTTGGCAACAAGTGCTAGCAATCAAAAGGAGCTGTTTTTTTTTTTTTTATGAAACTCGAATACATAGGTACAATTAGATAGAACAGTTAGATAGCAGATTATTTTGATTATGTATAGCCATATGTATGGAGCTAATTTCTTGTCCTTTGATTCAAGCTGCTTACATTATTATTCTGTTCTTTAAAGGTACAATAAAAAAACATATTCTCCAATTAGCAATATCACAAAAACTATTTAATTTGTTTTCTGATTTGCGTCACTCTAGGAACAGCTGTATACAAACAGATAATTAATTCCAGTATTTCATTTGTCCAAGAGAACAATCGGCTAAAATTTAAAACAAATGTTTTAAACATTCTAACTAGAATATATATATAGCGATTAGCCATTACATTACAACGCAAAATATTTTGCCCAGTGTTGTGTAGGCACCCCTCAGGGCATGACTCTGCACTAGGACAGTAGTGTTGGTTGTGGGGTGGGTCATCCATGAATCACACTTGTCTGTCTGGTGCATCCCGTGGATGCTCAATTAGATTAGGACCTGGGCGGTTTTAAGGCTGAGTCAACAGCTGAACCCCGTGCACAGCAGGCTGTGGTGCACTGGATGTTCGGGTGCCGTTCTGTCGTAGCCAGTATAAAAAAAGAAATTTCCAATGATTTGGGCTGCATCGGCTTTCCTGTGGGGTCGGAAAAGGCAGGCTGGCCTTTGATCCCTATAGGCATGGATGAGCCTCGGGTGCCCATGATCCTGTCGACAGGTTTACTGGTATATAATAAATAACCAATGTTAATGTGTTAATGTAATTGCTGAATGGTGTATACAGCAATTATTGTTGGGTTCTGTGCTGGGATTTTAGAATTGCAGTATAAGTGCATATGTTAAAATAGTGCAAAAATCAAGCATATTTCAAAATACTGCTACATTATTGATTCATTCCTTTCCTTTTTATAAATTGCTAATAGTTTTTTTTTTATACTTTCAATATTTTTCAAAACTCTTCACACAGATAGCACAACAATATTCTATGTAGACTAAATGGTGGAATAGTTTTTTGTTTTCAGACAAAATGCATTAATTGACAACATCTTTCAAAAATCCCTCATTCTTCTTAAACTCTATTTGTAGACAGCACATTTTTATGTAAAAAATAAAAATATATATATGTTTTGCATATTTTAACATACTGTTTTCAAAACTATTACACCTGAGACCAAATCATTTGGACATTTATTTGATACATTGAAATATTATATTCAAAATCTAAAAACCCATATAGGAAAGGAAGTGGGAGAAGTGGTTGTTGGGGTAGTGGAAGACCACAGAAACAGAGTCTAAGATCAGTAGTATCTAATGAGGTTAAGACCAGTATAATTGATCATATGATAAATCATGGTCTCTTTATGATAAGGACTGGAATAAAGCTGTAGCCAAATCTGCCATGCTCAACAGCGGCATCTGTTGTACAGATATTCCATCAAACCAACAGGTAAGATTTGGCACTCTGCAAGGGACCCTAAATAAAAGTACTTTGCAGCGGTATTGTAAATACTTCTTGTGTGTCTGATTCTGTATTTCTTCTTTAGAAACAAAAGGGTATCTTCCACAGGGGGGAAAGATAGTGTTTTCCCCAGTTAGCAGGAAAGTGCAATTGCTTGGACAATGCCATAAAACTCTGAGAGATTTGTTAGCAAGTCTTAGCAGACAAGGCTACATTTTCGAACGTCCACAATCTTACAGAGGCTACATTCCATTTATGGATGGCTTCTGGTGACGGCTCCTCCCAGGTGAGGAAAGGGGGCAAGGGAGAAGAAATGTGAGAACATTTATAACTGTATGGGAAAATGTGGAATTTAATCCTGCCATGTCCTCACAGAGTGGTTTGAGGGCCATCTGAGTGATCAGATGTCCCCTCTGGATGGAATGAATGCTGTATGGCAGGAAATATCTGCGGAAGATTGCCAGGGATGGGTAAGGCATTCTAACCAGATTTTCCCAGGTGTATGCCAAAATAGAATATAAGATGTGATATTGATGAAGATTTGTTGCCCAATCAAGAGAACCACACGGACTAGCAATGGTGTATTTGTTTATCAGTGAGTATGTTTGTTGTAATACTACAGTAGAGGAAACACTTTAATTTTATGTTGGCTTTTGTTGTCTGAGTAAAATTAAGCATGTGCAGTGATGATTTATCATATCCATTCTTATGATAGGAATTCAGACCTTCTGGAATATCTATGAATTTATTAATAACAGAATCTATTTATTTATTTATTTATTTATTGTTCTTTAAAGTGCACAAAAATATGCACCCATGGTATCAACTCTGAATTCCTGCCCCTGTGCCCGAAAGTAAGTAACTGGGTAAATTATAAATGTAGACACATAAAGAGACACGTTCCTGCAGTTGTTATAAGCCTGTTCTGTTTGACTGCAATACAACGTCTACTAAAAGTATAAAGTAGGAAGTTTATCACAAGTTCATGCATGCCAAAATATGACAAGATTAACTGTTCCAGCACACTTTCTACTAGACATCTGCTAGATCTGTCTGCACAGAACTTGTTCAGCTTCTGCGCAAAGGTCAAGAGGGAAAAAAAAGTGTCAAGTGGAATCTTCTGCAAAAACTGGGTGAGCTGCTATACCAGCAGTCACCTTTTAAAGGTTGGTTGTCTCTGTAGACAATACTGAATGCGTTGTTTCCCTATTGATTTCAATTAATGCATTTTGGCATCTTTAAAAAAAAATTCATGGCAGTAAAAACACAGATTTTTTTGGGAAGAACCTCAGAATCTGACTACGAAGACCTAGGGAGAAGGTAGGATGTGAGATATTTTATAGCACTGTATAACAATTCAGAAAGTTTAGACATGAAGCTGATATAATGGCACCTGAGACGGTATGGAGAGTGTAGGATTTTAAGCATGCAGTGTGGGTGAGACAGAAAGAATAAAAGGTATGGTTAGCAATTTATTGAAACATCACAGTGCCCATATTTTACTGCTAAAACTCCTTATTACTAGTGATAGGACAAAGGGATGACACAACCTCCCCACAGGGCCCAGTGCAGATTCATGTACACACGAATGAACACCCTATGCTTACCCACACAGGCAGACCTAGACAATCACCTGCCCACTGACATAACTTTTTGTTTGTTAAAAAACGGAGCTGAAGCTCTTAGAAACCTTGGACCAGGTACATTATCCATTTTGTATCACTGTTGTTATTCTCCTTCTACATTGTTTAATATTTAAATACATATATATTTGTTTGTGATGCCAGGTTATTACTGTACTTATTAAACCACACACATTCAGTAGATATCACACCTCGGGTTTATTTGTTTTTAATCAGGAAAACATTAGTATTCAGTTCATGCACAAAATTTACAGCTTTTCTGCAGAGGAAAAAACATAAGGCTAGGCTATGACCACATGGGGAAGTGTATAGACACACACATACACAGGCATCGCCATGATCTGCGAACAGCTTGCCTGATGGATAGGGAGTGGCAGAAAGCAATGCCAGAGCATGACAAGATTTAACTTTGGGACATCTCTCCACCCGACAGCTTAAACAAGCAAAGGGCAGCAGGCGGTCACCAGGGGCATGATTGAGGTTGCTGAGGTATAGCATGGTATCAGAGGGAGCAGAAAGGGAAAGAAATACAGGGGGTTGGGGGGTGGTGGAGACATATGTGGTGTCACAGCATCTCTGTAATGTCAGCCATGTCATTTGTAATCAGCATTGGCTGTAATTTTCTGAGCAATTAGAGCGCTTATATTGAGAGAGCAGGCTGACAAACAAGGCCCTCTTGCAAGCATGCAGACAGTCACACATCTACATGGCCAATCTCTCTCTCCGACACACACACACACACACACACATACACACACAGCCTCCGGTGTGGCCTGCTACAGCTACTTTTTTCTCAAATATATTTTTACACCCTCCTCCTCTTGATTCCTGTCAGCTACGATGCACTCTTGCAGTGTGCCACACACCACCTTGTCTTTACCTAATATTAAATTCTGTCCTATTCATGCATTTTTCTGACTGCTACATTTTTATCTTGTTGCCATAATTTTAACATTCAAGATTTTGTTTACCATTTTGGAATTCAAACAAAAATGTAAAAAAGTAAATAAAAAAAGGTTTATTCTTTTCATCATGGGTGTAAAATAGAAAAGGTAGGCCTAATTTAATTTAATGAGTATAATTAAGCATAAATTTGGCATATCTTTATTTTACTGGAGTTTTTTTTTTTTTATTAAATGCTTTAAGGACCCTCCGCAAAAAAAAAAAATCTAATTTTACTTATTACATTTTTTATTTAGAACTTTAATGTACTTGTTACAACTCACAATTGTTTCTTTTTATCTTAACCACTCAATGACTATATGCTGTACTCTATATCCATTAAATGAATGAAGTTATTTTAGTAGGGCATTTGATCAAGTTCATTAAAGGGAGAAAGAAATAAGAATCATGCAATTAAAGTGGAAAATAAAAAGTCTAAACACTCCTGTTAAAACTGTAGGGTTTTGTGATACTTATAAAAACATTTTTTAACCAAAATAAATTATATTGGATCTTTTGCCACCTGTGATATGATGGACCAAATTCAAGTATAAAAATATACTTGATATATATAAGAAATATTTACGGATGAAAATAAACAGAAAATTACTTCTAAACTTCCTTTTCGTATAGTGTGCATGTGACTGTTCTCAGAATTAACCCATTACATTCAAAATCATGGCAAATGAAAGCACACAGTCTTTGAATCCTTTCTTTGCATTTATAGGTTTTTGGAACAATTGTTGTGAATTTGGTTCCCCAGTTACTTACATTGAACTTGTGTTTTTGGTGACAGTCTTCATGGTTGGAATGCAGAGCAGGGAACATTTTAACAAATTTCTAATGTACTTAGATGCACCTCAATTCAGATTTTTTTGCCTTTAAAAGACTTGAAAAAAAACTAACATTTTTTTTTTTAAGAAGCATTGTTTCGTGTGGGGCGGCATGGTGGTGTAGCACAGGCTCGATTCCCATCTCTGTGTGCATGGAGTTTGCATGTTCTCCCCGTGCTTGGTGGGTTTCTTCTGGGTACTCCGGTTTTCTCCCACAGTCTAAAGATATGCAGGTTAGGCTAATTGGCGTTCCCAAATTGCCCATAGTGTGTGATTGAGTGTGTGAGTGTGTGTATGTGTGAGTGCCCTTTGGCACTCTGTCCAGGGTGTACCCTACCTCGTGCCCTAAGCCTCCTGGGATAGGCTCCAGGTCCCTGCGACCCTGAATACAGGATAAAGCGGTATAGAAGATGAGTGAGTGAGTGAGTGAGTGAGTGTTCCGTGTGGTTAAATCAATTATTAATGATTGATTAAGAAATGGATACTGACTCCCACCACTAGTCCTCACCAATGACTATAAGCAAAAAAAAAATAACTGCAAAAACAAATTTCAATAAGCTGTTATTTTTTCAAAAAAAGTAAGCCATTATTCAGAAACCACGCAGGGAAAAATTTGTACACTCTATAATTTAGTATCATGTTCATTTCACACTGTCAAATGTTTAGTAACAGCCTTATTAAACAATAACTTTAAATAAATGTTTTCCGCAGCTTAGCAGCCTCTCACAAAAAAAATTCTGCACTAATGCTTATGGCATTGCTTTAGTTCTTCAAGGTTTGAGGGTTTAAAGGAATTTGTTTATCCACAGCTTACTTAAAAACCTAACATAACATCTGAATGAAGTTTAAGGCTGCTTTTAAAATTGTGCCAAATTATCTTGCAAAATTGCAGCACAACTAACACATCTTAGGGACTTCTGACTGTGCTGTTGCCATGTCAATGCAGTTATCACAGCGACCCCTTCAGGCTTGAGCTATGACTATGGTGGAACCATGCCACATTGTAGAAGAACACATTACGTTTTTATTGCATTCCTCTGGTGCTCACAATGTTTCTGCACGCAGCAGGATATCAGCATGTCTATATCACATTCAAAGAATCAATATAAATAAAAGAAATGTTTAGTCTGTACATTGGTCAGAACTCTCTCTTTCAATGATATGTTTCATACATCAGAAAAATTACTGGCTGTATATCTGTATTTCGTCACAGCATCACGCAAAACTGGCTGGACAAAATGTAATGAAACTTTGCCAGTTCTTCAGTACCTGTCTGAATAAATGAAATCAAAACGTTGTGTAGAAAGGACGCTATGAGCAGTTATGCACCAGATTATGTCACACCATTCAGTGATCTTTTCTGATTTAGCGCTTTTTCCCCTTAAAGTGGGTGTGGCTATACGCATTACTCAACAGAGACAACCATCAGAGCCAGATAAAGTGGTATTAATGAATTTTAACACTCTGAAGCCATTTTAAGACAAAACTTACTCTTTATTACATTACCAAAATAGGGAGTGTACTGTATTTGGTTTAAACAATTTAGGCATAAATACTCAACCTTACAAAATTTTATTTCTTTGTATTAATAAGTTAGGCAGAAAGTTCTGCTATACAGAAAGACAGGCAAACATGTATGTGGGTTTCAAACCTAAATCACAATATCACTGATTATATTAAAGCTGATCAGCTTATATTCAGCTTTAACCTTGTAACTCTTTCTACAAACTCTTTAACGTTAATGACAGGTACTGACGCGAGTTTAGTATAAATACAGGATCCAATTCCTCACACCGTCCCTCTGTGTTGAAAAGCGCTATATGTGTGACACTGTATTTTTACCAACCCACCGGACACAATGACATCATAGTAAGTGCATGATAAGCACCTGATAAGAGCGTGGTGTGATCTGATCGGACATAGTAATAACTTGGTTTGGTCTTATTAGACCTGGTGAGCGCATGATCTTGTGCGTGATAGGAAATTAGTGACAACATGACAGATGCATTGGGAACCTGATAGGGACTGGGCTAGGAAGTAGAATGAATTTGATATTGTAAAAGCACATTTTTCCATTTTAACCCCGTTCTCTCTGCATTCTTTGATATTTTTAGGACACCCTGGGAACTTCATGGTCTTTGCTGCAGTATGACGAGGGTTTTAACAGTTGGCACAAGGTGTTTTCAGTGATACGCTGTGTGTGGTTTTAGGACGCTGTGCATGATTTCCACTTTTGTTTTATCAGTACAGATAATATTGCTCCAGAACATTTTGGTGTGTTCAGATGCAATTTTGACCAAATAATTTGTGTGGTATATTATTTTTGTAGGAGGTATTTTTCTAGCCATCCTTCCATAAAAAGCATGTGCATGCTTGTTTTAGTCTTTTCCTGACTTCTTAACCTTATAAATAAACATTTAATGTACTTGTAAAGGCCTGTACTGTATGTCTAATAAGGCAGCTCTTGGTTATTTTTCTTTATTCGTCTTAGCATTTAATTGTCTGGTAGAATGATGGTTCATTTCAACTGGTTTGGAAATAGCTTAATGACATTTCTGAGACTCATGAGCAGTAGTGGATAGTTCTCTGATTTCATGGCTGATGTCTTTTCTACCTCAAGTAATACAGACTCCAGAATACCAAACTACAACAAAAGGTTTATAGATGTAGTCACACTTCTTAATAATTAACTAATCCTTCAAATTTCATTAGCAACACCTGGCTACTAATTATTATGTCAGCTATGGCGGAGGGCAGGGTATACTCGTTTTTTTTCCTATTGGTCAATGAATCTTTGTTTACTTTTTTTGGGGGAAAAACTACATATTGAAATCTGTTTCTTACATTTAGGCATTTGGCAGACACTCATATCCAGAGCGACTTACATTTTTTTAATTTATTTTTTTTATCTCATTACACATCTGAGCAGTTGAGGGTTAAGGGCCTTGCTCAAGGGCCCAACAGTGGCAACTTGGTGGTTGTGGGGTTTGAACCTGGGATCTTCCGAACCGTAGTCCAATGCCTTAACCACTGAGCTACCCCTGACCCCGGTTTCTTGCTGTTATTGTTGTTACCTGAGGTTATTTGTTTGTTTATAGAATTTAATAAGACCACATTTTTTATTCAGACTCTGATGAATAAAAAAAAACTAAAGGAAGACTTGCATTCTTTTTCCACTGTAATTATCATACACTTGTTATCAAGTCATTTTTCAGCAAAAAAAGAAACGTCCTCTGACTTTCAACTGTTTTTACTTTCAGTAAACTTAACGTGTAAATATTTGTATGAACACTAAAAGAGTCAACACCATAAGACATAAACTAAAAATGTTTCACAATGTGTCCCTGAATGAAGGGAGGCTTAAAATCAAAAGTACCAGTCAGTATCTGGTGTGGCCATCAGCTGCTTGAAGTACTGCAGTGCATCTCCTCCTCATGGACTGCCTATTGCGGACAGTCTGAGCACTGATGGAGGGATTGTGTGTTCCTGGTGTGACTCGGGCAGTTGTTGTGGCCATCCTGTACCTGTCACGCAGGTGTGATATTCGGATGTACCGATCCTGTGCTGGTGTTGTTCCACTGCGAGGATGATCAGCTGTCCTTCCTGTCTCCCTGTAGCGCTGTCTTAGGCGTCTCACAGTGCGGACATGGCAATTTATTGCCCTAGCCACATCAGCGGTCCTCATGCCTCCCTGCAGCATGCCTAATGCACGTTCACGCAGATGAGCAGGGACCCTGGGCATCTTTCTTTGGGTGTTTTTCACAGTCGGTAGACAAGTCTCTTTAGTGTCCTGCGTTTTTAGAACTGTGACCTTAAATGCCTACTTTCTGTAAGCTGTTAAGGTCTTAACAACCATTCCACAGGTGCATGTTAATTAATTGATTATGGTTAATTGAACATGCATGAAAAACATTGTTTAAACCCTTTACAATGAAGATCTGTAAAGTTATTTGGATTTTTACAACATTATTGTTGAAATACACAGTCCTGAAAATGGGACGTTTCTTTTTTTGCTGAGTATATATATTGGAAAAAAAAACTTATTTTTCATCATAGGTATACCTCAACTATGAGAGACAAAATAATAAAAATAAATAAAAGATTTTTAATGAATTAATTGGTAAATTCCTCTGTAAATTATGTATTTGGTCACCTACAAACAAGCAAGATTTCTGGCTCTCACAGACCTCTAACTTCTTCTTTAAGAGGCTCCTCTGTCCTCCACTCGTTACCTGTATTAATGGCATCTGTTTGAACTCATTATCATAACACATAACCTCAAACAGTCACCAGAAACAAAATTGTAGACCTGCACCAGGCTGGAAAGCCTGAATCTGCGACTGTGGGAGCAATTATTAGAAAATGGAAAACATACAAGACTACTGATAATCTCCCTCGATCTGGGGCTCCAGGTCAAAATGACACAAGATCATCAAGTGAGCAAAAATTCCAAAACCACATGTGGGGACCTAGTGAATGACCTGCAGAGAGCTGGGACCAAAGTAACAAAGGCTATCATCAGTAACACACTGCGCCACCAGGGACTCAAATCCTGCAGTGCCAGACGTGTCCCCCTGCTTAAGTTCATATCCAGGCTTGTCTGAAGTTTGCTAGAGAGCATTTGGATGATCCAGAAGAGGATTGGGAGGATATGGTCAGATGAAACTAAAATAGAACTTTTTTGAGAAAGAAGAAAGGAGAAAGAATGCGGAGTTGCATCCAAAGAACACCATACCCACTGTGAAGCATGGTGGTGGAAACATCATGATTTGGGGCTGTTTTTCTGAAAAGGGACCTGGGCGACTGATCCGTGTAAAGGAAAAAAAGAATGGGACCATTTATCATGAGATTTTGAGTGAAAACCTCCTTTTATTAGCAAGGGCACTGAAGATGAAACGTGACTGGGTCTTTCAGCATGACAATGATCCCAAACACACCGCCCAGGCAACAAAGGAGTGGCTTCATAAGAAGCATTTCAAGGTCCAGCCAGTCTACAGATCTCAACTCCATAAAAAAATTTGGGAATGAGTTTTGGAAGGTCCGTGTTGCTCAGTGACAGCCCCAAAACATCATTGCTTTAGAGGAGATCTGCATGGAGGAATGGGCCAAAATACCAGCAACAGTGTGTGAAAACCTTCTGACTTACAGAAAAAAAACAGCAAAAATAGGACAACTTGTCTCCCAAACAACACCACCCTACTGGGCTGGACTCTCTTGTGCTCTGATATATGGAATCATGTATAGCTCCAAATCTCAATCAGTTTTGCCACACAACCCACTGCAGGGATCTAGATAGCTGGAGAAAATGTTCACTTCAATGAGTCTGTTTGATGGACTATAATAATAATAATAATAATAATAATAATAATATACAACCACAACTGAGACATTCTAAAACAACAATATAAAATGATAACTTTGTATTTAATCTAAATGTCAACTCTCTTGAGTGCCATAAAGATTAAATGAATCACTGCTGGGGTAGGAGTGTGTGGAAAGAGTGAGTAAAGTTGAGACCATTTTTGGGGGGGGCAGAGGTGTTAGTATTAATAGAGGTGTTTGATATCTTTCCTGCCACTGAGGGGCTACAGAGGGACAGGACCTCTCACCACTGCAGTGCAGCTTCCTGCCCACAGCATTTTCAGTAAGGCAAATCATCACTAACAATGATGAGGCTCAACATTCACGCTTCAACACATATCACATGGTCTTGCAGACCACTAAAAGAAATGGTTAGGTAAATTATATTCGAATTCTATGAAGCTATATATACACTACTTTAGGCACATGGTAATATATGCTGTGTGCATTTTTATAAGAAATTAGCTACTACGTTTTACTGAGCATCCAGCAGAATCACCTACAGTTTTTCTGAGCAGCCTTTTTTTTTTTTGTCTAAAAAGTGGTAACTTGCATAATATTCTGCTTTATTTTTGTGGCATACAAAATGTTTCTCACTTACTCACATCACTTTATCCTGTATAAAGGGCCATAGGGGGTCTGGAGCCTATCCCAGGAGACTTTGGGCACCATGAGTGTTTGGGTACACCATGGACGGGGTGCCAATCCATCGCAGGGCACATACACACTGGGCAATTTGGGAACACCAATTAGCCTACTCTGCATGTCTTTGGACTGTGGGAAGAAACCAGAGTACCTGGAGGAAGCTGACCAAGCACAGGAAGAACATGCAAACTCCACACACACACAAACATATATCCAAGAGGTGCAAGGCCACAGTTCTAACCACTAAGCCACTGTGCCTTAAACTAACTTTGAATTTTGTGGTGGATTTACAAAAATACAGAGCGCTTAAGACTTTGGCATAGTACTGTAAATAAAGTCAGGTGCAGAGCAAAGTGGACAGTGAAAGAGCAGATCAGAATACCTTAAAAGCTGTGAATTTGTTGCCCTGGCCTACCCTGACTTCATTAGAACAACCTAACAAAAAAAAGCTGCTGCACCTGTGCCACCTCCTGAACACCTGTTACTAATTAATATTCTTTGCACACAGTTGTATAAATAGCCCAGAACATTCCTTCTGTCTTTGGGTAGTCTTCCATAACATTATTCAACCCTTCATGCCAACATTTGTAAGTGAGTAGAGCTTTGGTTGTTCTCTTCTTTGAAAAGTCCCTAAGCAGCCTCTCTAGGTAGGCAGGTCTAGGTCTAGGTCTCTATGTACTGATAATGGTATACTAATACTCTTTAATTTAAATTTAAATAATTTAAAACATTGCTTAAGACATTAATTTTAAAAAATTCCTTTGAATGTTCATATGACAAAATGATTAAGAAAACCGCATAATTAATCAACTGGAATAATTATTGGAGAATCTTGTTACAATATATATTTTAAACGTGTTTTCAACATTTTCTACTTTCATAATAGTAACGTCAAAATAGACAGGTGTTTACAATTATATCTGTCAAAGTTTCCCCACAAAACACACAAAATACTGTATCAGGGTTATATGTTGTGTTTAAGGCAGTAGTTAAAATACACTTTGAAAACACTCTTTCACTAAAAGAGTATAGATTCATGAGTCAGCATGTTGTGTTTTATTTTTCTAAATTAAAAAAAGTTTACCTTTTTCTCAAATAGTGATCAAGGTGGTTGTTCAATAATTTAAAAATAATCAAATGAAATGTGCATAATTATATTGCACAAAAACCACAGTGGACGCTTTTGGCATTTTTTCTTTAAAAAATCTAAACTATAAATGACTGCTTATTAATCATTATAAGGCTATTTAAGACATATTTGGAGAGGAAGCAATCAATAATTCTTATAATGAAATATCACTCACCTGTCTGCAAAACATCTTAATCAATTTGGGGAAAAGTTGAGTAAAATGGGTTAAGAAACTGAAACTCAAGCTGCAACACAAACTTTTGAGACTTCAGAGAGACCTCCACTGAGGAAAGCCTTAAGACAAATGCTTGAAGCTGTATGTAATTGAGGTTTTTGCTAATGAAATAAAAATAGAATTCACACATATGATTCCTCAGTTAATATCTTACTGAGGAATCATAAGTGTAAAATAACTTTTTTTTTTTTTTTTTAGCAAATAGCCATAGCAGACCATATAAGAAGAACAAAAACAGGAGTTTGTAATATGTAGGTGAGAGGCTGGTGTAAAAAAAAGGGATAAAGACATTGTATGACTTCTTAAGAAGGATGGCGGGTGATTGTTTTCATAACGGGTGATTATGGCGGGTGATTGTTTTCATTGGTGTTGCCATCAAAGCCAGCTCATGAGTCAAAAGACAGCAGCAGAAGCAGATATTGAGATGCCCTCAACAACATTAGTCTGATCACCAACACCAGACCTCTCACCCCACCTCCACATTCTTTCCATACAGGCTCAAACCTTCACAACCACTTAGCATCTGCCTGTTCAGGGTGTCCGATCTTGTCTCCCTTTTTATTACTGACACATGTCTGTTCCAAGCCTGAGCACATTTCCCCTCTACTGTCACTGTCTCCTCACGTTGGCGCTGCCCGCTTCAGCACCCAAACTGCCGTCCAGCCCATTGACATTCCTCTCAGCCACATGGGTTTGTCACACATGGATCTAACACTCTGTTACACAGCATAGCAAAGATGAGATGACACAAGCAAGTTATTGCCATGGAAATGAGTAGAGTAGTGGCCAATCCATGTCAAGAAGAAACCAATGAAATAAGAGATGATTAAAAAAAAGAGAAGTTAAGTATTGGTTTAAAGTATTTGCTTAATCCTATCTAGAGATTTTTTTTTTTTACAAAATCTTTTTCTTTTCTTTTTTTTTTATTTTTTATCCCTAATCATTTTTACAACATCATGACCAGTTTTTCAAGTCATAAATGTTGAGTTATCCATTACAGGATAGTTGATAGTAAAGAAAATAGATTTCAGAGAAACTAAGTCAACGTTTTTTGTTTTTAAGTAAATTGATGATTTAGTTATGACTATTCCACAGCACACATTTGGTGCACACTAGGTTAACTGATGCTTCAGTACAAATCTTCAGATACCAAATGAAGACAACACAGTCTTACAAATTTGCAAGAATCTGAATGACTCAATATTTATGAAAAGCTGTAAGGATTAAGGTTAAGGTTAGGGGATGGGTGAGTGATGTTACACTACCCAAAACTTCATATGTATGAAATAATACAATGTCTGACCATGTTGCCCTCTCTTATTTCAAATCTTATAAATTTTTATGAAGAGGTACATCACAATTTAAAAAATGGCTAAAAATTACACTATGAAACTTTGAACTCTTAGCTTTAACTTTTCAATGTTTGACCTGCTGGATTTGAGACTTATACTAGATGAGCTTTTTGATATTTGATAAATACATGCACAGTACTTACAGTTTAGGTTTGAATAATAATTAAATGTAAAACATTGCTTCCATTCTGTCTGTCTCTCTCTCTCTTTCTTTCTCTCTCTCTCTCTCTCTCTCTCTCTCACTATCTCTCTCCCACACACACACACACTCTCTCTCTCTCCCTCTCTGACTGATAATCGGGGTTGTGATGGATGAAGCAGAAGGTACCGCCTGGGTCCGGTGTCATTCTGGTCTCATCCATGTGTGTGCCATAGGTGTTTAAAGTATAAATATGACTAGCCCTGTGGCTGTGGTCAGCCCAGCAGGACCCTCTGTGTCCCCTCCTGTCTGCTACCTCCCTCTAGACCTCTCTGTATCTAATTAGGATCTTAAGCTCGTTAGGGCCTGAGACCCCCAGGGTCACTGACACAAAGCTGATTCCATCTGACGTAACAAGTCAGTGCCAAGGGGATGGATATTAATTTTAATTAACAAAATGTAAGGGTCAGTCTTTGATTTTGGCTAAGAGGGATAAGATCAAATTAGCTGTGCTGGAAAGGAAACACCAGCAGGAAAGTCCAGAGGTACAACCATCAATGTTCCAAAATCGTGCCGTTTCAAAAAAGCAATATATTTGGAAATATATTGTGTCTGGCGTGTCTGTTCTTCCTTTCTTTTAATGTCATTTTTTTTCTCTTAACATTATGGAGTGACTGGTGTTTCACAGAATGCATTTTTATCATATATTCAGCACATGTGACCTGTAGCTCCTGCATATGAGTTAGTATTCAAGCCTTTGTGTATTGGCTGTGGAAGCAGCTGTGTCCCAGCTGTGGCATCTACTTGTGTCCTGCTGGACTGTAGAATGCCAAATAGCACATTCACTGATCACTGTTTTGTAGTCCTCAGTTAGTAGAAGCCAGCTGGAAAGACAAAGGAGCCCACTCTATCACCTCTTAACTCTCCTTCTTCTCCACCTGTACAAATTTTTGTCAATCTGCTAAACATTTTGTTTTATTATAGAGTCCACCTTGATCATCCCCTTTCACATCATCTCATTTCACTCCTCCATCTTTCCCTCCCCCACTTTCTCCTGACCTACTTTTGACCCACTTGTTCTAGCCTGACTGGAAGTTAACCCCCAGAGGGAGCACCCTGTCAGCCTTGCACCATGTCAGTTGCCACACAAAAGGCACCCGTCGTCACTTTACATTTTCCTGGTCTCCTCTCATGTGCCAGGTTGCGTATTGGTTTTATTCTAGGGTACTCCTGTTCATGAAGCCTACACCCCAGGTATTTCTACTTTAAAAAGACACATTTGAACATGTTAACATGTAATATTAATATGAATCCAAAAGCAAAATTAGCACTGCTGTCTGGTGAGATCGAGTAGAGTTCATAGTGGAGGACTGACAGGAAAAGCACCTTATCGAAGCAAGTGTGATGCCTAACTTATCTTTCCGTCTCCTCCACGGGCAAGACTATCCAGGGCTGCTGGTAAAAAGAAAGAAGCAGAAGAAGCTTTGTGCTGCCTCCAAGCGTCACCACCACCCCAAGAAAAAGCATCCTCACACACATGAGGCAGATCACTTAAAAAGGTATGTTTTTAAAACAGCAGAAAAAAGCCTTCTGTCTAAAACTGTTGGAGTCAGGTGAAAGACATAGAGGAAGCGCCTGAAGATGCCGGTCTCCCCAGTCACACATCATACTTCCTCATCGGCAGTGGGCTCCTCTATTTGCACACGAAGAAGGGGCCCCCGAGTGCCAGCAAACAGCACCTAGGAAGCCAGCTCCCGCTCCGCTCATCCTACTGCCATCATTAGCATACAATTTGAGCGCATTGGGATGGACCTGGTCAGTCTGCTCTGGAAAGTCAGCGAGGGGCCACAAATATATCCTGGTCATGGTAGATCACACAAAACAATATCCCAAGGCCATCCCACTCTAAAACGTAAATTTCAAACGCATCGCTAGGGGGCTGGTTCTTTTCATCAGCATTGTCAGTCTACCCAAGGAAATCCGGTGAAACCGGTACCAGCTACTGCTGCATGTGCTCTTTGGCTTTATGCTTTTACCAGCTATTTGGGAGGAGGCCATGAGGGCTGCTTCATATAGTGAAAGAGGCAGGAAAATAGGGGCCGTCTCCATTCTGCTCTGTAGTGTAGTATGTAAGACGTGCAGGACAAGATACTTAGTATTGCCTATTTATTTTTGTTAAAATAAATAAATTATATATATATGAAATAATACTTAATTATGAATACTTTTTCCTCTGTCAAGAGACCCATTTCCAACAAGAACTGCACAATGCAACTTCCTTTTCACTACTGGAAAGACGTGCGGCTGGAGTTGTGCCTCGCTGAATAAAGATTTTTTCAGTATAAAATGTATAAAGTAATGTATATACTGTATACATACAACAGACACAGTCAAAAGAATGGTTTTATTTTCTACATTCTAGAACCATACTGGATTTTCAAAATTATGAAATAACAAATATGACATTATGCAAAATTAAGTAAC
Organism: Clarias gariepinus; assembly: GCF_024256425.1. Classification (NCBI taxonomy): domain Eukaryota; kingdom Metazoa; phylum Chordata; class Actinopteri; order Siluriformes; family Clariidae; genus Clarias; species Clarias gariepinus. The sequence goes on from NC_071113.1 coordinate 15,764,907, forward strand.
AACAATAACAAGTCATAGTTATGTTAAGTGAAGTTACTTTAAGACATGATGGCTGTTCTGGAATAGGTCTTGCAAGAACAGTATTTTCAAGTGCATTTGCAAAAACGTATCAAGCACTATGACAAAACTGCCTCTTTTCTCTTATTCCAGAAAAGCAAGATGAAAACTTACCTCTGCTGCAGAGGAGACGTTCATTTAGAGTTACCAGCCTCAAAAATCACCAATTTAACAGCACCTCAGATTAGAGCCATTATGAAGGCTTTAAGAAGCATAAGTAGCAGATACACCTAAATTTTAACTGTTCAAATAAGATTATTGCGTATTTTGGATGCCTTTAGCATTGTTTTACAATGTAAAAAGAAATACAAATCAGAAAAAAAACATCGAATTAGAAGGTGTGTCCAAACTTTTGACTGTGTGTGTGTGTCCACATACATATACAAAAACCTTCAGTTGTTGTATATAAAGAAGTCTAAAAAGTGCAAATACACTCATAGAACTGAGTGCACATATGCATGAATGCAAGCAAATACAACTGACCTCAAGACAAGAAGCGGAAAGCACATATTCACACAGGATTTCACACCCGCATACTTACCCAGAATCTGTTCCTTACACACAAATATGTCCAGACAAACTTGTGCTCTCTACCAAGACCTCGTGTCTGCAGTATATTTTCACTCAGTTTAACTGCTGTATTAGGACATACAAAATACAATCTTTTACTTGAACATTTATTTTAAATGATTTTACTTTATCTGTAATATATATCAATCCCATAGAGTCTTTTGTTTCCTCTTCTAACTTACAAAGTTCAACATAAAGTAGTAAGGTATTTGGTTAATGAGTCAAATGGTTAATGAGATTGATGCTGCTTTAATGTAGGCAAGGGATCAGCCAATCTAGACATAATAGCTGACTTTATATTTTTATATTTATAATATTTTACTTAATATTTGTTTGTGCTTAACAGTTTTATTACACTGCAACAGTAGCAGTATCTGCAGGTTGGAATGGAAAGCTTTATGCAATAACAATTAACTATGAACGAAGTTGGTTAAAGATTCTTTAAATTCTTGTTAATTACCTGCTTGTCATGCTCAACTCCCTTATGTTTATCACTTCTGTATTGGTATACATTGAAATCATGAGGGGTTTGGGGATTTTTCACGTATATTATTTCATTATTGCTTTCTTTTAAAGAAGCATTTGCTACAGTTTACAGTTAAAACATCACAGCATGGACAAAAATAACAGTGTCTATATTATTTACTACTAAGTTAAGATGGGAAAAGGTGTGACCTTATTATAGCCCTGCATGATTAACTGTGAGTTTTTCTGCACATTTGTTACTTATGTAATTAGAACGGCAAACTTTCCTGCTTTTCGTAGTAGTCCCACGTACTATAGAAGTGGGCTTTTCATATAGGGTATGTGCAATATGTATAAACAGACATAGACTACAAAAAAACTTAGACAAATTATATACACTGCGATATTTTAAGATTAATTAAAAGTTTATGAAATTAAGTGATTACATTAAATGTCAGGAACACAGAGTAAAATATTCTACGTAATACCAGAATACCAGTAGCAGCAACAAGCTACGAAATCATAAACCGGACATATGTGTGTATGTGTGTGTGTGTGTGTGTGTGTGTGTGTGTGTGTGTGTGTGGTCAACGACCCGTCTAAGATGATTACCAGACAAATCTTTGGCTCTGGATGAAGTAGGTGTGAGAGTTCTTTATCTTTCTATTAGGATGCAGGTACACAAGAATGAGCACTCAATGGACCAACACAGAGCAAAACCAGAGCCGATTTAATTTACTGCCAGTGCAGTGCCTATAGAGCACGAGAGCAGCACATTGCTGCTGGACTTCGTGATGTTGTCATGGGGTCCCGACCCTCTTAATTTACAACTGCTCCAAAACAGTCTGCTGGCTGCAAGCAGTTTAACCTGATGAACTTTGTGGCTTCCTCTCAAAAAGTAAAAATTTCATTGAGCTTTTCCCTGTGTAACAATCACAAGAAGGATTATTGTTAAGGCAAATGTTTAAACATGATCCACAAACATACAGTATACAAATTCCTAATAATGGCAATAGGCAAAACTTGCCTAAGATAGCGATAGTTAGAGTGTACAAAGTGAGCGTAATGGAATGGTAGTGAAGTGACACTGAAGGTGGTCTCTAGAGAGGAAAAATGAGAGGAGCCAAGATATGGGGGCAGTAAGGGACAGCAAATAGGCAGACCAGGACCCCCTCCTGATAGGGTGAAAGGAAACACCGTGGTGTTGATCTCAAGGAATGCAGCAACCCAGAGGCCTAGCTCTGCTGGCACCACACACAAATACCATGCCCACCCTTCTTCCTGTCTCTGTCCTGTCTCTTCCTCATTTATCCAGAATGCATCTGTTCCCCTACCAGTGGCAGCCATCGTGGTGAAATGGGAGAGCCCCCTTCTCCACTTCCTCTGTCAGACTGAGTGCCTGTAACAACCCTGCCTATGAAGAATTCCTGCTCTGACGTTGCTGTTGCTGTCCGACTGTCACAAATGACCGGCCAGAATAGCTGTGTGACGTCTGCTGAGTTACTAGAAAATTGAACTCTCCCGAGAACCCCAGGAACAGGGAAATGGAAACAAAATACATCCCCTGCCCTTGTGGTCTGTGTTGTGCCTGCCATGGTCAGACCTGCCAGGGTGCACTCGCATGGAAACATCACACACATCATCATTACAGATCATTATCCCTGATAGCCTTTTTACTCCTTATCTAATTAACCCACTAACAAAAAAAGTCATTGACAATAACAGTAGCGAAAGGGTATTTTTATTAAAAACTATTTTTTAATAAACTATTTTCAGGAAACTATTAAACTATTTTTATTTGTTTGTTTTTTTGGACTGGTTACGTCAGTTTCCCTGTTCAAAAAATACGACAGACAGGCTATATAAAAAAGAAAGGTTTTGTCTGTACATTGTTCAGAACTCGCTCTTTTAATAATATCTTTACATTTCATTCATTGGAATTAGGAGGACCCAAAACTAGTCTCTAGAAAAAATTCTGTCTGTATGTCTGTCTCTAAACTGACTAAACAGAATTAAATGAAACTTTGCTAGCAGTTAGGTATTAAACCTTCCCCGTAAATTAAATCAAAATGTAGAAGGGTAGTTATGAGCAGTTATGTGCCAGATTATGTCATGGCATCACGCGAATCTGGCTGGACAGAATTTAATTAAACTTTTGCAGTACTTAGATATATGCCTAAAGTTTAACCTGCAGAAGTGAAATCTAAATAAAAGTGACAATATGAACAGTTAGTGCCGGATTTAATAATCTTCTTTAAAGTAAGCTACTAATAAGCTACTTGCTCAATGTAAACAAAATACCTACAACAATAGTCATTAAATATTTTTACTATAATTAGTTAATATCTTCACCACAGAAATAACAGCACTGAAGTGATATAACATGCTAGAGTTGTTTTAAGGTAAAACCTAATCCTTATCTGATTTACTCTTTATTTGTAGACATTTTTAGTACTGTTTGTGTTCACTCTTAAATTTCCTAACTGTGATTCAATTACTGAACAGAGAGTGTTTTTTACCCTATTACCCTGTATTAATAGAGGAAATTGGGGAAAAAGACAGGCAGAGCTGTATGTGGGCTTCACCCTGAAATAATAATATCACTGATTACATTAAAGCTGATCAGCTTATTTTTAGCTTTAACCTTTTAACTATTTCACCAATGAGTACTTACACTAGTGGATATATTCATCTTTTACAATACAATAATGCAATAATTAATTTCTTTAATTGTATAAATTTTTTACATAAAATTAAGCAGGTGATAGTAATCCAGTGCTAAACACAAGAAATTCAAATGTGAAATTACTTACATGGGAACAACCATTTACAAAATAAAAGTGAATGTTTAACTTGAATTAAAACAGATATAGTAGAATCCAGAAAGTTTGCTATTGCAATCTTAGAAGCATCTTTTTTTTCTTAAACTGTAAATATTTAGTGGTTGACAACTTCTACACTTTTTGATATTTAATCAGAAGGCTGCTAACACGTTCTGCTTTTCCAATACCATGGTTAATGTAGAAAACATACAAACATGTTACCTGAACAAGGATTGTTATAGCTGAGCGCATACAGTATTTGATCCATGCATGTTTTTTTTTTTCCTGCCCTATTTCCAAATGTATCTGGGCTAGTCGGTCACAGATATCTGCATGTCCGATCCCCATTTTTTTAATGTAGCACGCAAGTATTTTGGTGGATGCCCATCCTGATAACTCTCCCCAATTTTTCCAAGCTTGAGAATTACTGACTGTGACACTGACATGTCCACATTTAAGAGAATCCCTGATTAAGAATCAAACACAGGCTGCATGCCAGTCACTAGTGCACTGGCTTAAAAAAAGGGTGATACAGAGCGCTTCAAAAAGTAAAAGTGAGCAACAGTCACCAAATTTTTGTTACTGTGTTAACATGTTGCACTAATTCACTTTAACAGGGGTGTAGATTGATAGCCTTCTAAAACTCTGAACAAGTTGCAGTATAGCCTACAAAGCTCTTCTTTGAGCAGCGCTGGATAAAGTGTCTGCCAAATGCTGTGAATGTAAATGACAGTGACTCACCACATTAAAAAAGAAATTCTGTTTGCCAAAAATTACTGAACCAAATAATGCAAAGTAATGATGACTGTATAACAAACAGGTCACAGAAAGTAAGGTCTGATGCTGAGGCTCTTTAAGAACAATCATGCCACATTGTCAACTTTGACTGAGGCAAGTAATGCATGTTGACTGCAGGCCTGCATGAGTCAGAGGAGGTGTCTGCTGGAAAAGTGCCAAGGTCCTAAGATTGACACTCATTAGTAGACTGCTAGGAGCCAGAACCTAATGATGCGTTTTGAAGGCCATATCTCACTAAAAATAAATTATTTAAATGATTAAGACTAAAAGAGCTAGATGGATTTAAAAAAGTCTTCAGTCAGACTGCTGGTTGGCAAGCTGTTGTCAGATGTAACAACACTTAAGGCCACCACAACACCCGCCACCCCAAGCTTCTTTGTACTGGTGCTGCCCAGCCTCAAGCTGAGGCCTTTCTCAAAGCTGTCATTCATAGAAACCACAAATACACTAGGCACGTAAACACAACCATAGACACACACATCAGTGTCTGCTTCATGCCACAGCTTAAAAGCAGTATGGGTGAGCAAAGCTAGAACCTACGGGCAAACTGAGACATATACACAAACAAACATAAAGGCAATCTGCCCTGGCTTTAATTCTTTGATCCTTTTCATATGGTTTCAAAGCGAGAAATGAAGCTGTCTATCATGTCATTTGTTTTCATCATACAAATAAAATTATTCATCCTGTCAATCATTCAATCAAACGCAGGCTCATCACTCTAATTGTAGAATTAACATGCCAATTAAAAAACTAAGTTTGAGACGGTAAACCTTTATTTTGCTCAGGTCTTTATAATTCTATAATACTGATTTTTTTTTTTTTTTTTTGAGAGAGAGAAAAGGAACCTGTCCTTTTTCAGTGACACTATATCATTAAAGAGTGATCAGTAAGACAGTACTCTTTAGTAATCCAATGTTACTGAAAAAAGGACAGGTTCCTTTTTTCTCAAAGTTTTATCCAAAGTTCATTAAACTGAGCAGCAACAACTATTCAACATTACTTAAACAAGATGACATGTATTTAAAAACATCTCATTTTATTTTTATTGAATTAAACTGATTTCATTTTTATTTCAATTTACATATGTGTTAACACCTTGGACTTTTTTACTGAGTGTTTATGATAATTAATATACCTTCAATTCACAGTATCACAACATAATCTCCTTATTAATGTGTGTGGGGGGGAAAGGGCAGTGTAGTGTAGGAAACATTAGTTTTGTTGTTATATCAAACTCATATGCTACTAACATTTCCTACATGATTAAATAATCAGTATGTGGCATGTGTTGATTCTAAAGTTATGCTGTTTGCTTTTCTCAAGTATATTTTAGTTTTTGTATTTTAAGGGGTACTCTCAGTGTTCATTGTCACATGCTCTATTGATAAGTTGCATGGGATTCCTTCAGGTACTCCAGATCCACCTCCAAAACATGCTGGTTTTCTTGTTCTAATTTCTTTCTGGCAGTGGTCAATACCATAAATGTCACCCACGTGCTCATTAGTGCTTTAGTACATTAGTGACATTTAGTACATATAAAAAGCTAGACGCTCAATTATATTTAATAGATCATAAAACTGACCTCATCTGAACACAGAAAAAAAGTGGAAGAAACTTCTGTGGGTAAAATAAGAGACAGGTATCATTACAGGATGTCTTCCCCCTTTCTTAGCCTACTGCTCTCCTGTGCTGTTTTCCCACAGTGGTCCTTCCTGATGAGAGACTAAATATACTTCCCACCAGTAGGTGCTTTCATCAGGCTGAGAGAGGCAGGCCAAGCTTCTGTGCCAAGTGTGTCATCGCCTAGGATGGAGCACCAGAATTACTGAAACAGGAAAAAAAAAAACTTAAGCAAATTTATCAGTCTAACTTCAATGGGGAGATCGATGGGGATGGGTTTCTAGGTTATAAAAAAGTGAGATGTTTCGTTATATTGTCTAATTTACTTGTATACTTTAGTCAAAACCTGTTCTGAAGACCTTTTACTTAATGCTGCACTAAAGCATTCTGAATGTACGTCCAAGTCTACACAAACACACACACACACACACACACACACACTCTGTCTTCCATATAATATCTGTCTTCCTTATAATAACCATACATTCTGCATATATCCCATTTTATTTTAGTCTCAGGTCAATGAGATAAATAAGATGCTAAAAGCTCAGCAAAATCTAACTATAAAAGAAATTTTAAAATTTGTTTATGAAGTTAAACAGAATAGCTAAACTTTTTTTATATAAAGCTTAAGAAAAACATGCACCTTCATTCAGGACTTAATACAAAAAAATGTGCACATCAGTATTCAGCAGACCTCAGATACAGCTACAGACTTATGCACTACAAGGACAGTTGTATGAGAGCTGTCTGCAGGGAGGCATTTATTTGTTTGTCCAAAGGCTGAGGAGTGTCTTAGTTATGATTGAATCTGTCCTTCAACTTAAGGTGATTTTTCTTGTGCGATTTCATCTTAAGTGAAGAGAGATTTGAGCTCCAGCTTAATTCATTATAACCACAACATGTCAGACTGAAATTTTTGCTGTTATAAATGCACTCAAAAAGACTATGGAACTATTAAATCTATGGGACGAAAGCACAATAATATTTAATTTTTTGATTATTATTATCTGAAAAATCAATTAGAAAAAAAATTGCATGTCATTCTTGCTTAAAGTAAGCTGTAACCATATTAAGTGAATAACTGCACAAGTTGGCTATGATTTCTAGTGCAGTTATCCAGTTCCAGTTCCACTGTTCCAGTGTTTTTTATGCTCATTAAATATCACCCAACTGCTGTCATCCTTGAACCTGGGAGGCTTAGTTTTACATTGCGCTTAAACATGAAACACAGATGGTGAACTCAGAGTCTGACAATCTCGTTTTACAAAATATTATTCAAAAAAACATTAAATAGTATTGAGTAAAATAAAGTTTGCCTCTTTACTGTAACAACAATTTGCAAACATATTGTAACCAACTTGAAATACCGTGAAATAAGAAATAATAATGAAGCTGAGTTATAATGCATTCCAGGTTGTCAACAAAGAGACTGAAATACTATATTCACTGCTATGTAAGAACTGGTCTAATTACACTCTGAATATACTGTCTGTGTTTAACTGAATCAAAAGCGACTGGACTCTTAAATTTCATTAAATACTTTAAACCTTATGTAAACAAGGAAGCCACTTTCCTGGAAGCCACTACAGTAGGTAAATCTGAATTAGGAAGTGAAAAGTATTTCTAATGTTTTTAGGAAGTGGCTGCTATTCTTCACTGAAGCGAGCATGCATTAACTTGTGAACTTAAAGGGAATTGAAAAAAATGACTAAGTCAGACTTTTCTTAGGCAGATTTACAGAGGTAATTATCTTCAACACTAGACATGCTCACCCTGCAGATACATAACGTCTTTATAAAACCACATGCCTCTCATCACTATGTTACTGGTGTCTTTTTCCACATCATCTGTTCACATGTTCTAGTCTGCTCTCAACTGTTTTTGTGTATTAAAAAGTTCTCATATAGCCTTGTTAGTACATATATAAAGGTAGATTCATGACTCGCTAACATAGATGAGCCTTGACACCTGGCCAAGTGGTTTTTCCAGGCCATGGGCCAACAGATACACTCTCTCTCATTCATAATTTCACTCTGAGCAGACAGACTGGGGCAACACAAGTCTGTGCTTTGCTACAAAAGTCTTTAAGATTTGCCTTGGTGTTGCAGCCAGAGACAAGCAGGAATTGATGAAATATTATGGCATCTTGCCACTCTAAGAAAGCCTAGGTTTTGTAGGGAATCATTTAGGCCAGGGGAGCAAGCCACAAGAATGCAAGTGAGAGCACAGCTGCCCTTTTCTGTCAAATGTAGGCACTGTGCTGTCTGAGCAACTCAGCAAGCCCAGCAAAGCATTTAATGTCCAAGACACCCCCACACACAACGTGCCACAATTCTACTGCCACACCAAGCGCTGCTTATATACCCCCCGCCCCTGCATTTCTGGTGTACTTCCAATTCTTCTGCATTAACAGACATTAAAAGACATGTTAAGCAAGCACATCAATTGTAGTATTGCATCAGGTTTTGTGGGGAAAAAAATCGTAATTATGATTATTGCGAAATGTCTCTTACTGATAGGATCAGCAACATGTCATGTCTTCATTTTGGCTGTCTGCAGTCGCTCGTGTGCACCCTCACCTGTTTATGGATTGATGCATGGTTTTAAAAAAATCTTCAGAGAAGGTTTACCATGCCCGTAAACTGCATAACACTGACAGAAACAAAGTAATTAGAATGTCATGGGATGTTGTCATTGTGTTTCCCTACGGGAACATTTTTTAATGTCTATTATACTTGGTACTGTTTCAGGCAAATGACACATTTTTTATAATTGTACTTTACTCTGAGACTGTTGTGTCAATCTAAATTCATTGTTAGAAATTATGTTACTGTCAGCACTCTTAGGAAATTCAAACGGTTCTCACTCTACAAAGTGATAAATCCTAATTGCACTTTGCTCAAGGAGCTCTGCTCCCAGTGCTTCCATGCAGCCCCCAGTAAGTAGGGTTAAAGTCTTCTCTCCAAGAGACTTAGCATTGATTACCAGCTAATTATAAACTAAGGAAGTGGCAGTCTCTTTTTTGAGGTTGCAATGGAATACATTTACACTTCTCCAAGAGTTCATGTGTTATTGGGTGCAAATTCCATGGAGCACTAAGTGCTACCTTCTCCTCTCCTCTCTCGTCATGTTGTCTCTCTCTCTCTCTTTCTCTCTCTCTCTTTCTCTCTCTCTCAGCCTCTGTTACTTGCTTTCTCCACCTCTTAATTCAACTGCTTCTTTTCACAGCCCCGAACTCACACACTGCGTTCACAGCCTCTGTAGGTGGTACCTCCCCAAAGCCTACTTTCACACCCGACATGGGGATTCAAATAAACATATGTTGTGTTAATTAGGTCCCTATGCCTCTGTATACTCAGACAGAAAGGCCTAGTGAAGGGATTTGGTAGGAAAAGCATATGTTCCAAAGTCTAATCAGACTTATTTACAGCATGATTATGAAGCCTGTCCCACTTCTGGTGCTCTACACATACCAGCTGAAAACTTACTGCACTGTATGATTCCCTGTGACTGCCATGATTTATTTAGTGTCAAATTTGCAAATAAATCACTTGATAACAAAATGGTTCATTTTCTAAAAATGTACGGTCTAGATTCCATGTGCTAAAATGTATTAAATATTTTGATCAAGCATAAAAGCCATTTTTTTAAGTCAAAAGCAAGAAGCTTTAAGCAAGCAATACAAGTGCTGTTTGACATGAATGATGAAGTACAGTACAGTGCGGCAGGGCCTATCTCTCAGCGCTAGGGTCCACAGAAACACTGGCCTTGGTCAGGTTTCAGATGGGGGGGGGATGGGGAGTACTTCTACCTTCCTCCATGTATAATTGACTGAGATCAGAGAGAGCAATTTATCTGCAAAGATCAGCACTGGTGTTGCAGTGCAACAGATTCGGAGGTTTAGAGTGTACTATTGTTAAGCGCAAAACTGGAAAATCTCATATTTGTAGCAAACAAATGTGCACAATGAGTCAGAAGGTCCCCACTCTACAACATTACTAAATTTCATGTATGAAACTGTTGCAAAACACTCATGACATATATGTTTTGAATGCAGAAATGTAGTAATATTGTTTCTTTCTAATTTAGTGCTGAAAAGAGTGGTAGCTCAATAATTAAGACATTTCACCGCTAATCAGAAGGTTTGTGAGTTCTCCTAACACCACTAAGCAAGGCCCCTAACACTCAACTGTTCAGTTGTATAAATGAAACTTTTGTTTCAGTAAGCCACTCTGGATTAGGCTTTCTGCCAAGAGACATAATTGTAAATGTCAGTAGACATTAGGCATACTGACACAGTCATAACTTTCATTAATTTTACATTGTAATTTACACAACACATATTATGAAGTGTTCCCTGGAGTTTTATGCTGCAGTTAGAACAAACCTTTCAGTCTTTAGCCAAGGTGATATAACAGCTCTGAAAATCTATTTTACGTGTAATCCAAATAAAACGCCTTCTTAACTAATACCTTTTATTGCTTGAGGGTTGTTAAAAAAATATGAGTTTAAACAACTTAATTATTTTTTAGTTTAGTATAAAAGAGATACAAAGCAATGTATATGTAATATTTATATTTACTTTCTACAGTTAAGTGTACTCTCATGCTTACATGCATGAGAATACTCTAGACTATTTCTTACATATAGAAATAAAACTGAAAGAGCCAAAGGTCTCTTGACTCATAAACCCAAAATAGAAAACAAAACCGTAATCTGTTGACAACAACTGGGTGTGACCCGTTTACATTAAAAGCCACTGAATAAATGCACTTACCTCTGCAGGCTACAAATAAGAATGTCGCTGTAAATGTAAAACCTGTGTACATGTTGTTAGATAATGTGTTAGTTGGCTAACTGTGGACAGAAGGCAAGTTTATCATGGGGACACGGTTGGATTTCCTGCAGCGATGTAGTGTATCCAAAGCCAGAGAGGTGATGTTCAGCCCCGGAGCAGAGAGGGACACACGGCTGGACTGCTCATCATAATACAGGAGACGATATGTCCCTGCCGTGGGTGTCAACACTAGTGAGTTCAACGTCTGACCTTGTGAGCTCACCTTGCTAGGAGAGATGCAAATAATTGAATTAGTGCAATGACAATGTTAAAAATGAACTGTACTTGTACTAAGGGGGACTCTTTCACTCTTTCTCCGAGTGTGTGTGTGTTAGTGTGTGAGTGTTTGTGTGTGAGAGAGAGACAGAGTGAGAAAGAGTGAAAGAAACAGTGAATGAGTGTGATCGAGATAGAGAATATATTTCTGTGCATACACATGCGGATGGGCGATATGTGTCGCTGATTTATTATAAGAGGGATAAGTAAAACTCAAGTACAACATAATCTTACAAAATATGTAAATGACATTCAATAATAAATAATGATGATTATTATTATTATTATTATTATCATCTGGTTGGTGTCTGTTTTACTGTAATTACTAGAAAATAACCAGTGTAATTGATTATATAAGACTATAAAGACTATGTACGTAAACACGCACTTGAGTCATTTCATTATGTTTGGCATGTTTGCATTATGTTTGGCATGTTTGCATTATGTTTGGCATGTTTTTACATATATAATGAATACTAGTGAAGCCCAAATAAACTTTTTCTTTCGTTAACCTTAACTGTTTCCTAGAACCTGTTTTAACATGGGCCAATTTAATGGCCTGAATAAACTTGAGATAGCGTGTCACTGCGTTTTCATTTCAGATGTCTTAATTTACCTTTAGGTTCTCTGTTGAACTTGTTATTCCTCATTATCATGAGTTTCAGTGACTGAAAGCGTCTGGAGCTGTGGCTTAAATGTGTCCCTATTTCCTGAGTGATGATCCCTCACACACAGTTTTGAACTGTTTCATGTAAGTAAGGATAACGGCGACACGGTAACACGATACTAAACATTTCCCCGTGTTTAATAAACCGCTAGTAAACTCGCTCATTTCGGACAGGTCCGGCAAATTATTGGAAAGGGGCGTGGTTTCTCTCAAGCATCACCCTATCACCGTCCTGCCTGAGCTCCGGTCCCCGCCCCTTCTAATTACCTCTCACCGAATGTATATCACAGCCTGAGAGACCGGCAACTCTCACTCTGATGTAAAACTTTGAAAAAGTGATGCACAGTTATTTATGTTACAGTAATGTACCCAGTACAATGAAATAAATCAAGAAAGACCGATATGCCAGGCTTGTCAAACATGGGACGGGTCTTATTTTGGCCGTAAAAGAGACAGGAGCAGTTCTCAGAAGTCGGAAGCTTGTGTCAGAGAGAGAGAGAGAGAGAGAGACTGGTTCATTTTGCTTTGGATCCTTTCCATGAAAGTTTTCATTTGAGCCTGTTTATTGTAGTGGGCAGCCAAAAAAAAGTAATCTGCTACCCTATGATCCTGCACGTGAGCGCGGAGCGAGCCTGCAGATGGGCGGCATAGGCGGCAGCTTCTATATCAACATGCTCAATGGAAGCGACGCGCAAAGTTTGGCCAAAGACGCAGAGACGAGCGGTCACCTTCACCGGAGGAAGGAGCTAGCGGACTTCAAAATGGGCGTTCAAGACCTGCGGCCACTCTATACAGAGTCTGTTCCTAACGGCCAGGACAACTTTCCGCCGCCGTACCACGGCGAGCAGAGCGCTGGTGAACTCGGAGCGCAGGCGGGGAGGTTTTACTCCGCGGCAGCAGCAGCAGCAGCGGCTCCGCTCGGTAACTGTGCGTTCAACCGCAGCAGCGCGGCCCAGGCTTACGCAGGGGCTGATGGGTATTCGCCGGACAGTAAAGACGGCTACTCGGCCAGCGCGGAATCATATCACTCGCATTTTCAGCATGGCTATCCGCGCGCGCCTCTCTATTCCTTACCTGGCCTACAGGTGTGCGGCAAGACGCAGGTGCTTCTCAACAACTACCCGCTGTGGGCCAAGTTCCACAAATACCAAACCGAGATGATCATCACCAAACAGGGCAGGTAAGGAATCTAAATCGAATATTTAACTAGGCAAAATAATGCATTTGAGTTAGATCAGTGGAGGAGTAAATGTGAAGAATAGTTGGATTTCCAGCGCCAGAACGCGCACTGACAGCTGAAGCATCTGCACAGGAGCGCAATCCCACTGCTATCTGGAAGTCAAATAAAACGCTGTATTAGCTGAATATTTAAAAAACATGATTTTGTTTTGTCAAAGTAAACAAATATTCATAATAATCTGTCTGTAGTCATATAGGCTAAGTTATGGTTAATTTGGAGAGGAACTTAAAAATAAGTGTTTATTAGCCTATCTTTAATATTCTTTTGAAACATCAAATCCTTATGTTAAAACAGATTTTCTGATTGATTATAAATGCAATATCATGACATTCAGTATTTTCTTCAGCTGATTTCTCGCTCATGTTAACGCCTTATGATGCTATTGCCAATTATTTGCTGAATGCTAAATAAATAAATAATTCTATACAATTTTAGCATTGCATAGGTTACTACAGAAGTAATTTCTTATTTAAGAAAGTATTTCTTATAGTACAGAAAGTGGTTTGGGATAAAATAACAGTTAGGTATTATAGACTTGTTTGGATTAGGCCTAGATAGCTAACAGACTTAACTGAAAGTCACATTCTAAATTTGACTCATATTTTAACAAATAGGAAAAAATGTTTTGTCAAGTTATGTCAAAATGTGGTGTCTCATATTATTCATCACTTATCACTTCTTTGGTGTAGTGCTTACACATGCTTTGGTTCAATTAAAAATGTCAAAGAAATATAAAGCCTGGCAGGGAAATAATCTATAATAATATGTTTTGTTATCTGCAAGAAAATGTCTGAATCACTTAGTTTAGATCTCAATCTATGCTATGTGAGTGTCTCATGTAAAGGTTATTACTTACTCCAAATTAATTGCTGCAGTTTCTAGGAAATACATTTAAAACACGTTCTATTAAATCACCCAAAAATGACTGAAAGGCAAAATTACGAACAGTTTATTTGAGCGCATTTATGTATATCATTGGTCGAGGAAAAGCTGTAGCAGGGGTGTAGATAAATACACATAGTTTGATCTATCCTGGCAGATTTCTTAACACCTTGTAGATAATAACATCGTTCCATGGTTGCCTTGCTCATATAAGTAATGTAATTTATATATTTCTTTCATAAAAACATACCCATTCTCACACATACACACAAACACACTCAAAAACAATTTGATTAGTCCATCACTACCATAATGTTTTTACAATTCATGCAAGAAATATATAAACACCTTCCAAAAGTGAGAGACCATATCCTTTAACTTGGCCAGCAACATGATATTTCTTGTTTACGGAAATAGGGACTATAAGACTTGAAAGTAATTACACTGTGGTTGTCACTAATATTCCAGACTTATCTTGTTATTTGCTTTATATTTATTAATTAAAAATACATTGTACTATTAACTATTAACTATACCATTAGAAGTGAAAAGTACTATTAAGCAAATAAGAGAAGGGTTAGTTTAATTTCTGCAGTACAGCACATATCTTTGTAATTTTTTTGTTTGTGTTTGGTTTCTTATCAGTTATTCTTGACCCTCATTTGAATAATAATAATGAAATACATGACACAATAAACAGGAAACGTTTAGAAATCAAATGCTTATAGCTAAATACTTATACATATTTTAGCTGTTTTTAATGTTCCTGTAACAGCCAAAGCAAGAGTGGGTGATACATTTACATAATGGAGTTTTAAACTGAGTCTCTCCATGCCAAGACGTGTTCGAGCTCTGTTGATTTTGCTATGGGGGTGGAAGAATGCGGTGATGTGCTGGTGGTGGTGGGTTTGGGGAGGCTGAAAGTCTGATGGCCGTACATCAGTGGAGGTGGCTTTGAAGTGCAGGAAATGAAGAAAGGTGCTTTTTCCCTCTCTTGCACTCTTTCTTTACTCTCTCTCTCTCTCTCTCTCTCTCTCTCTCTCTCTCTCTCTCTCTCTCTCCTCTGGTCTGTTAAAGTGTGTAGTGAGGCAGGTTTCTTCAGAAGTGAGGTGAGACACAGTCCGAGATAAGGCTTTGAAATCTTCCTTGTAAGGCCAAGAGCCTGAAACGAAAGCAGGGGTTCTTTGGCCCTTTTCAAGTTCTCATCTAAGTCTGGCCACATTTTCTCTAGTACCATCTCTACTACTAACACCCGCTCCATTAACATCCACATACCTGTTTAAGGATTCTCTATGATGGCCCAAAAAATGTTTTGTTTAAATGAACAAATGTGTTGTGTTTTATCTGCGTCTTTATAGGAAATTCTTAGTCACCATAATATAACAAATAATTAAATGACTTGATTTGTACTAGACTATCAGCTTTGTCTAGAATTATTCTCTAAAATCAGGTTGTAAGGGAATAAAAAACATTTAACGTGTAAACATAAATAAAAATTAATTAAACATGTATGTATTACTCTTTATGTTTACTTTTATCATTAAATCTCTCTCTCTATCTGTCTATCTCAGTATCTATCTATCTATTTAATTTTAGTCAGCAGATGAAAAAATCTTTTCTATATAACTGAATTAATATAGCGCAACTGTAAACGGAATCCAAAGTGATCTTCATGGTATAATTAATGATACATGCTTTATAATACAATTTTATATACAGTGCCAGAGGTGTAAGTGAATATATTGTATGACCTTTTTTGTGGTTGGTGTCTGCTGATTAATACCCACAGTAAAAATAAAAAATAAAAGTATTTTTATAAAGTCCAGAAAAGTATAAAGACGATTTTGTTATTCATTTATTGTGGTTATCAGTTGATCTTATTTGTAATATAAATTAAAGCAGAAGAAAACTTATTTTTTATTCAGTTTTTTTAATTATGCAGAGCTTTTGTATTTTATGTTAGCTGCCACTTTTGTAATGTATAAATGACTTTCTTATTTATATTGTGAATTTTATTATTATAAAGAGCACCAGGCTATAATAATGGCTTTAGGAACAATAAAAAGCAGCCAGTTTCCTGTACCACTTGTACAATCTTGGTGGTGAACACAAGATATGTAGATCATCAATAACACTGGACTAATGATGATTTATTTATGTACATGCTTGTCTCTATATTGGTCTAACGGCATGCTTTAATATTGAATCATACCCATGCAAACCTTGAAAAAAGGTGCAGAAAAGTAGTGGATGTTGCACGTAATTTATTGTGGTTATCATGTTATCTGATATGAAATAAAGCAGCAGAAACCTAATTTCTAAATAGTGTATTTTGATAATGCAAAGTACATTAAATGGTATTTTATGTTAGCTGTCTCATTTGTAATGTATTAGTCACTTTATATTATTAATTGATTTATTATAAAAGAGCACAAGGCTGTCATGACGTCTTTTAGAACAATAAAAAGCAGTCTGTTTCCTGTATCACTTGTACACTCTTTCTGTGCCCTGTGCTGCAAAGGCAAGAAGATATTTCTGGCTATTTTTGATGTTAGTGTTTGCTCTATGTTTTTTTTTTCACTGAACATCACTTCCTGTTCATCTGTTGATGGTAACTTGGAGTATGCAGAGTCTTGCTGCAAAGAGCCCAGCCTCGACAGCAAAGTACATATAAAGTGTCAGACTTGCAGTTTCTCACTACAGAGCTTGCTGCATGTGTCTACAGCTGTAGGAGAATCCAGATGTATGAGTTTTTTATATGCGGACAACAAGTGACAGAAGCAATTCGCTAAAATTGCATCAAGATCAAAGGGATTGTCTGTTATAAGGGATGTGACTGTGGTTGCTGAGCACACTCTGTTTTTCAGCAGTAAAAGCTGCACTGGTGTTTAGTACAGTGACGCTGCTCCACCAAAAGAGTTTGTTAAGTGGTTTCTAAACTTACCACATAGAAATAATCCTGAAAAAAAGCAAAACACTTTATCTTTCTATGGTGCACTTAAATCTGCGCTATAGCAACATCTATATAATCTTTCACTCCCCCAACTTTATCGTGGACAGGGTTGCAATGCTATCTAATCATATATGCACAAAAATACATATAGTTGGTTAGCGTCTTAGACACCGTGTTCTGTCTACCAGCAGCTTTATACTGGCATATTATTACCTATTACATATAGCTGAGCACATAAACTGACATAAACTGGATCTGAACTCCTGTCAGTGAATATGATCAAAGAGAAGAATCTTCTTTGCGCTAAATTTCCAGTAACACATCTATCGTTTGCCTAACATTCCTGCTGTAATATATTTCTCACACATACGTCATACACTTCTACATCACACACTTCTCTTTTTTTACTTGACTCTATCAGTGTACTAATTGATCTGCCTCGGCCTTTCTCCCAATTGCTGCAGTTCTCACTGATAACTCTTATATTTTGAAGGGAGCGGTACCAAAGTATACTTAGAATTGTTGAAAGTTTCATTTTCCATTTTGAAGGGACATGTACAAGTAAGAACATACATCTAGCAGATGCATAACATGAGCTATGAGTCCTAGACAGCAGAGGATACAAATCTTTGTTTGGTAACCACCTACTAGTTGAGTGCTGACGGCCATTGAGTGAACGAGTCATTAAGTTTCCACAGGTTAACAATTTCTGTCATAGTAAACCTGAGCCTCCTACTTATGCAAAACACACTCTCTGTGGTAAACCTTTGAGTTTCCCCTTCACCAAGTACTGATTTCTTATAAATCGTCTCTTTTAGATAAGTATGCCTATGAAAGCTGGTCAAGGAAGAGAAGTGTCAGAGTCAAACTCTAGTTATAAATCAGATCATAGAGCTGAGAGAGAGTAAAGTGGTAAAAACAGAATCTTGGAGCTGGTTTCTGTTTTCACTTACAGTAGCTCCTAGAAGAAATGATCACTTTTTCATTTATATTTATATTATATTTTACACTGCTTTATACAACAAATTTATCAGAAGGGTGACTATTAATTGCTTGTATGTGAATAGGCCTTCGTTTTGTTTTTTTGTTTTTTTAAAAGACAGTTTTCATATAGATATTTTGTAACATAACGTTTGTCATAAATCTTAAAACCATGGCACATTTAAAAATCCTTAGATATGTCTAAATATAATTGTTAGATTTAGAATTTCCAAACGGATGTTTTTGTTTAGGTATGGTTTAATACTAAAGAATGTCATTCCACCAATATAGACAAACCAGTGTGTGAATAAATCATAGTTAATTAAGTGTTATAGATGATCTACCTTTTTTCTATGCACCACGAAATGATGCCCTAATTTCCCTTCTTTTAAGACTTTTTTATGTACTAATCTCAGAAAGTACATGGGAAAATCTTAAACAGATAATGAACTTGTTCTGTAAATGTCAAGCATGTTTTACACTTTAATTTATGAGAAATATAATTAATTAGATGTTCAGTCTTAAATGCGCCTTGTATATATGTATATACATGCGCACTGCTATGATCTCACATATCTTCTTGTCTCACAGCTGATGTCAGCATCACAGTGTCTCTTGTTTCTGTATATGTTTCTCTAAACAGGAGGATGTTCCCGTTTCTCAGTTTTAATATCAGTGCTCTGGACCCCTCGGCTCACTATAATGTGTACGTGGATGTGGTTCTGGCTGATCAGCACCACTGGAGGTACCAGGGAGGCAAGTGGGTGCAGTGTGGAAAAGCAGAGGGAAATATGCCAGGTATGAGCACTAGCCAGTAATTAGACACTTGCTGTTTATTCAATATTTTCTTTTTATATATATAGAGAGAGATTAGAGCTTTATCAGCATTGTGGGTTTTTGCATTGTGAGAGTCAGTGTGCATTGGAGGGGAAAACATTTCTACTTCTCAGTTATATGTCTTTTTGTGGCCATAAGAAGAATATATCTGGTGTCACTGTACACCACAATGTAAGAAACCCATGCATGCACACCTGCTGCTATGACTGTGTAAACTGCAGCATTTTGGCATCACCAAGTGCAACCTTATTCTACGTTAAATTAAAAACTGCAAATAAAGCCACATTATAACTTGTTTTTAAGAAAGGGGCATGCATTTTTCTGTAAATGTAACATAAATATAAAAATAATTTAGTTTAATCTTTTAAATAATAAAGGTTTATCATACTTTTGTTTTCCACAGGAAACAGGATGTATATGCATCCAGATTCTCCTAACACAGGGAATCACTGGATGAGGCAGGAGGTCTCATTTGGCAAGCTCAAACTCACCAACAACAAGGGTAGCTCCAACAACATGGCACAGGTATTACTGAGAACAAAAAAATTGGCAGAGTGTATGTGTTCATTTGTGGTCAGTGGTATCTTTGAATTTCCTCTTCTCAACCCATGTCTACTCATGACTGTTCATATCTCATTTCATACCTCATGTGGCCTACGCAGATGATAGTGCTGCAGTCTCTCCACAAATACCAGCCCCGGTTACATATCATGGAAGTGAAGGAGGACGGAACGGAAGATCCCTTCCTCAACTGCAAAGCACAAACCTTTATCTTCCCCGAGACCCAGTTCATTGCAGTCACTGCCTACCAGAATGCAGATGTAAGTCACCGCTCCTCCCGCCCCCACACTTCTCCACCATCAGTTTGGTTTATTCTCTGTTTTAATCAGCTGATACATGCAACATAACCACCAATAAAATGAAACAGCTAAGAAGAAACTGAAAAGCTGTTGTGATTAATGAGTTTAAATTATACTGAATTTAGGTAAACCTTTAGAACATAGATTTCATATAGTCGTACATTAAGAAAGTATTAATGTATTATTCATTAATAACCTTTGAAGTTTACAGTTTAATCATTAATTTAATGACTGTTAACTCTGTGTCCTCTTTTCTTGTCACATGCTGCCCTCTTCCTACTCTCTTGACACCCTAACCATACCGGTCACATCTGTCATGGCCTCTGCTCCTACAATTTCTTCCATAGATCACACAGCTGAAAATAGACCATAACCCTTTTGCGAAAGGTTTCCGAGACAGTTATGACACGTAAGTAGATCTCAAACAAAACTGCTCCATAGAGTTACCGTATGAGACTATATCCTATTATTTTAACAGGAACTCTAATTGAAATATATTTAAAGTATAATACTATGCAAAAAAATCAAAGGCAAATGCTATATCCTAATTGTTTTAGCGTTAAGGCTCCCACAGTACCCCTGAGCCCCATGATATTTGGATTTAACCTTTACAGGTGTTTTTGTTTGTTTAATGTGACCTTGATGTTTCTCTACAGACTGTATGCCCCACCTGACTCAGATCGTATCACCCCCTCCCCCACTGAGGGCCAGCAGCTCGTAGCAGCCACCTGCTATCCTCGCCAGCCTTACCTGGCCGAGCAGTACATGGGTCCACTGCAGCACAGCCGCTTCTACAGCTGCGATCCCACCATAGCACAGGGGTGCCCCAAAGACCCAAATGCCAGTCACCATGGACGCTGGTACCTCCCTGGGCAGCAGGGCGCACCCTCCAATCTACTGGACTTCAGCTCTTATGATGGTGACTATACACCCAACAGCCTATACAAGCCCTTTCCATTACAGACATCGCCCCACCACCCACTGAGCTACTATCCTGAGAACCCCTTCACTTCTGGGCCAATATCAAGTGCCAGCTCTGCCACATGGAGCACAAGACCTTCACCGCAGTACCTCGGCCACCCACATCCTGGGAAAGCCACATCTAGCCTGAGTTGGTTCCGCCCTATGTCGTCCCCTGCCTTGTCCTCCTCTCCTCCAGCAGTAAATTCCCGCCTTCACCCCTCTCCATCACTGCTTGAGTCCTTGAGGTTGCCAGTACTGCAGGACAAGCCAAAAGAGGTAGTAGAGGATCCGTGGATGGAGACCCCCTCCGTCAAATCAGTAGACTCGGTCGACTCTGGTCTTTTTGAAGGTGCGGAGAGCAAGAAAAGACGAGTGTCACCGTACACTTCAAGCACCGAGAACTCTCCTCCCATTCGGAGCAGCGAAGCCTGTGAGAAGGACAACAGCAGTGATGCGGGCTACTACGGCTTCTACAGTCACTGAGAAGCACCGTCTGTGAGTTAGTGTAGCACTCCTGCTGTGCACCACACACAGAGCTGCACTGCCTTCTGGGACAATGCTCTGTGGGAGTCTAGAGGAGGGACAACCGAGGCCAGTAACAGCTAACACAGTAACTCAATAATTTTTCCTTCATAGCAAGGGTGCTATTTGCTTTGTATCCCCACAGTGTTATTGCTAGCCCTCTCATGTTTAGTGTGCTGCTTCCCCATGGTAGCGCTGTTGGGGTAAGGTTAGGTGGAGGCACTGCACTCATCCTCAAGGTCACTGTCATGGTGAGGGCTGGCGAGTGAAGACGATGTGACTGGGCTGAAACACTGGCCTGGAGGTATATGTATGCACACAGAGAGACTTGGATAAATTCAGAAACTGTAACTGTTTAGCATTTAAAGAAGTCTGAACACCTGCTGACACTCCCCTCAAGGACCTGTCCAGTCCTCTAGTTCTCTCTCCCTCACACACATGCACATACACACATGCAAACATATTTGTTGTTAGGTCTGAAGATTTCCTCAAGAGTTTAGCCATTTACTTTTGAGTATATACCTAAGTGGTTTTCAAATTTTTACTACTGCAAATGAGCCCAGAGTGTCCAGTAAAATCAAATGATGAATGATAAGTGATTTAAGAGGATCTCTTTCTGCACAGAGAGGTCAGGGCGTGTTTTACTCATCCTGTCAGCTGTCTTCCTGTCAACATGCTGTTTTCTCTGCTTAAAACACACACTAGATCATGTGCCAAACAGGAGTTGGCTCTAATTCATTCTTGTTCCATATCCCTAAGTACCACTGTATCGGACATTTATGAAGTAAATGTTCCACCATAAGCTTTGCTGAACTTTGACTTCATACACAATGAATTGAAGTACAAATCAGGTGGCTATAGTATTTATGTGGTCTACACAAGCACAAACATGTCAGTCTGATTAGCATCAAAATAGCATTCTTTACCCAACATCAGCAAGTCTCACAAATAGGACGAGAAAGACAGCATGCAGATAGACAGGGTGGGAACATGGACACCTGGAAGGTGCATTGTGGTGACTGGACATCATAATCAGACAAGAGCCAACACACCACAGACTAAATGACACAGAGGAAGAGAGAGACCTCACTCTCACCTTATCAGGGCCTGCAAACCAGCAAAAGGGTGAGAATGACCTTTGACAGTTAAGTGGGCGACAGCCATAAGAATGTTAACACATTGACTGTGGAGGTAACCGCACGGTACAGGACATAGTTCACCTTCCACGATTTAGACGCATTTCATGGGTCATCAGCTGGTGTGATCATTTAGTGAACATCATATTACCACAACAACATATTTACTGTAATATATAGCGGTCCTGTACAGCCATGCACGCACGCACGCACACACACACACACACACACACACACACACACACACAGAGGGGCGATAAGATTAATATTATTATTATTTTTATATATGTCTTGTTTGGAAAAAATGAAAACTGCAAACAATTCTGTTATAAGACTGCACTTACTTAGTATGTACATTGCTAAAAATAGAAATGCTTACCTTATGACTCTCTATGAATTTGATGTTTTATTCTGTCTTATGTCAGTATTTTATAGAGCTTCCCCAAAAACTTGTATAGTTGGAATATCAAAATGTCAGTATGTTCTCAATGACTTTCAAACCAATGAGTTTGGATTTGCTCACCTTAATGTTGGAGAAGTGTATTTATTTCAGTGCTAAACCAAATTACATACTAGCAATACAATGACAAGGACAATCACAGTGAGATATTTCATATTACTACTGCTTAGTTATAAACTTATTGTTAGATATTTCTCAGGTCAAGCATGTGCCAATGAGCTCCATTTGTGTAGGAAATGGAGATGTTCAAATGACAGGGTTTTGTTAATTCTTTCTTGGTACTAAATAGTAAGGTGCAACTTCTTGATAGTTATGAGCTTAACTGTGAGGTATTTTCAGTAAACTGTTTATAATTTTAAGTGCAATTTAAAAAAGTGTTCATATTAATTTAAGAGAACTGTAAGTACCTTTTTTATTCTTGAACAATTCTTAAATATGCATTTAAGCCTTTGTTTTATGAACAAAAAGAATACAGGTGTACAGTATTATGACAAGGGTTAGAATATGTTTTAGGTGACCCCTAGTGGACTATATGTCTATTCAGACTATACAGACTATAACTATTATTTATCAGATTTAAGAAATGGTCCACATTTGCACAGAACTGTAATATAGCATCAAAATGAGTGGTTGGAATCAAGTAATGAATCAGTTTGGGCTGTGTGGACATAAGCTCCCACCCATTAGTCCCCTATTTACTGTACGTGTTATATGCATACAGCATCACACAGTTTACCCTTGAATACATTTATATAATGAATTATAAAAATGTGAGGACATTTTCTCCCAAGCTGTCTCTTCGTTAATTTCTAATGTTGACTTAAAGCCAAGATTCACAAATAACACAAACCCTCCTTCAAATAATGCAGACAAATTGTACAGATTGCAATTATGTATTTGATTTGTTCTAACTGTAATAAAACATGTATGTCATTTTTCATTATGAATATTTAATTTTTGGCTAACATTAATGTTATACAATGTCAACGTTTTATTAAATAATGTTAATCATTAAAGAGTTTTACTGGACCCAGTGGCTATGAAAATACTAGCCAGCGTTTGGGGATGATGACTGCTTTTTCTAATTTCACTCGGAGCAAATTAGGTTAAAGGAAGCCTCTCTGAAAGGATGACTGATAACTAAACATGCAAGGGAATAAACTTTATAAATAATTCCAAAAAAGTCAAGTAGCAGGCTCAGTTCTATAGTTAATTCATCATTATTTCACATTAAATCACCCCATGTATTATAGGACCGATATGTACATAAACAAATATAGGGCACCACCTTGGCATGGTGGTTAGCACTGTGGCCTCACACCTCCAAGTTCAAATCTTGCAATGAGATGCAATGTAGGCTAATTGGCACTTCTAAATTGTGTGTGTTTGTGCCGTGTGATATATTGGCACCCCATCCAGGGTTTATTTCCACCATGTGCCCCGAGTCCCTCTGGACTAGGCTACAGGTCTCCCTCAGCCCCTGCACAGTGAAAGTAATAAAAAAATGAATACATTTGTCACACAAATAAAACAAATGAATCACCCTGTCACACAGCAGAGTGCGTTTTTTGTTATTGTACTACCTGAATACCATAAAAAGCTGTGTCCTGCAAAATCTTTCTTCACTCCTGTTTTCAGTTACACAAGTAAATGACCTTCCTCATGTAGAAAATTATCAGATAAGGCTTAAGCTAGAAGGGTTTATCATGACCGGGATCCCATGGGACCCAACAAAAGTGGACAGTTTTACTTGTAAAGCATGAAGTGACTGCTCTTTATTGATTGTTGAAGTTTAAATTACATTTCATGAGGGCATTAGAAAATATCACAGCTGTGTATTTTTAAAAAAATCTGAAGAAGTGAATGGGATCTGGTAGTGGGTGGGAGGAAGAATACAAAACAGCCCTGCACACTCCTCTGGTTTAGCAGAAGCTTCAAAATACGATTTATTTTTTTCTACAACCCACATGGTTTTGATTAAAAGAACTAACACAACACAATGATCTTCCCAAGTTTTTGTCCTTTGTAGATAACAATCATTTTAAGGAAGAAGGTAGATACACAGATGGATTAACCACTAAATAATTAGATTTAAGTGTCCAGCCATAAATAATGCCTGTAATGTATACTTCAATAGAGAACAAGAGAAAATCTTGGTCTTTGGTCAAGAGCTTTATCCTTGCCCAGTCTGTCCTGGGCAGTTCATCTCTGCTCTACTATTTGCTTTGAGTTCAAGTCCACATACTTCAAGAAAGGTGTAAGAAAGTTTTATAGTCCAAAGTCTTAAACTCCTCTGAGACTTCACCATAATTCCAAGTTTTTCATGTTTGAGAATCCAGGATTCTCTCTCAGCTTCCAGTAAGTTCCATTAGTGAGCCACACTTCTTTACCAGCTGCATCAACAGATTTCCTGCAAAAGACAGAAAGCACGTGCTCACCAACCAAAAACTGAAAAATCATTTAGGATATTCTGATCACTCCTCTTACCTGAAGAAACGAGGCATATGCGGCTCTCCTCGCTTGGCCAAAATCTTCCTCCGTTCTCTCTGTTTTTCCTCCACCTCATCTTTCTTTTTGTCTACCTCCTCCACCCTGCCTTCCTCCAACATCCTGGCCACAGTAATGAAGTAAAGCATATTTATACACAACCTACATAAGCAGCACTACCCTTTACTGTGCAGGGGTTTCTAGAGGAAGTAGGCAATATGTTCCATTACACATCCAGTTTTGCGCTTATAGACTCGCCTTTGGTCTGGACGCAGACGTGTATCTGTTGGGGGCAGCAGAGGTTCAAGTTCAGGGTTTAGCTCATTCATTTCCATTGCAAAGTTGGAGAATCCATAGTACAGCATGTGGTCTTTAGGCTGAGGGTCTGCAAGGTAAAACAGATACAGTGATGTACAGTACAGTTACTCTGAGGAATTGATCTTTCAGGTAGAAAAAAACTTAATTTAAAGGTATATGTTACATGTATTTATTATGATTCATTGGCTTGATATCATGGTTTCTATCTAAGTATGCAGTGGTGCATCTTGTGGCTATGATGTTAAGATAATTCTGAGGTATCTTTGAGATAATCAATCACTACCACACTTCTGCAGTCTAGGCGACAGTTTGGCAAATTTACTCGGTGGTATTGTTAGCAATTACATCCCAACATCAAGATGACAAAAGTTTCTTCAGTTCTTTTACCATCTAAAATTCAGTTTATGAATTTGCTTTGATTTTGAAAAGATATTTTACTTTTCATATACACTGTCTAGCTAAAACAAAAAGTTTCCATTTAAAAAAAAGGTCAAAGTATTGGCCTACAGTATATCAAGCAAAGAAAAAACATTTATTTCCAAAATTACTGGATTGGGTTAAGAAGTATCCAAAGCAAGGATAGTGCTGATCCGTCAACTTTGTGGTCAGAAAAAAAAATCATGAATGGAGATCATTTAATCACCTGGTAAAGTTGAAACCATCAGTAGAAACCACAGCTATGTGTAATATTGAAAGTAAGAGCATTTCCACAGACACAGTGTGATGAAACCTCACAGAACTGGGACTAAACAGCTATGTGGAGCCACAATGGTGTGAAAAAGTGTTTGCCCCCTTACTGGTTTCTTTTTGCATGTTTGTCACACTGTGATGTTTTAGATCATCGAAAAAGTTTAAATATTAGTCAAAGTAAACACATCATGCAGTTTTTAAATGAAGGTTTTTATTGTTAAGGGAAAATCCAAAACTACATATCCCTATGTGAAAAAGTATTCCCCCCACCCCCCCATTAAAACATAACTCTGGTTTATCACACCTGAGTTCAATTTCTCTAACTACAACCAGGCACCCAGGAATCTCTTAAATAGGATCTGCCTGACAAAGTGATGTAGACCAAAAGATCCTCAAAAGCTAGACATCGAGATCCAAAAAAATTCCAAACCAAATGAGAAAGAAAATAATTGAGATCTATCAGTCTGGAAAAGGTTATGAAGCCATTTCTAAAGCTTTGGGACTGCAGCGAACCACAGTGAGAGCCATTATCCACAAATGGCAAAAACATGGCTCAGTAGAGAACCTTCCCATGAGTGGCCGTCCGACCAAAATTACCCCAAGAGCGCAGAGACAACTCACCTAAGAGGTCACAAAAAAGAACATAAAATCTCAGTTTTCCCAGAATGCATGTAGATGATCCCCAAAACTTTTGGGAAAATACTCTGCGGACTGACGAGACAAAAGTTGAACTTTTTGAAAAGTGTGTGTCCCATTATGTGTTGTGTAAAAGTAACACTCCATTTTAGAAAAAGAACATCATACCAACAGTAAAATATGGTGGTGGTAGTGTGATGGTCTGGTGGTGTTTTGCTGCTTCAGGACCTGGAAGACTTGCTGTGATAAATGGAACCATGAACTCTGCTGTGTACCAAAATATCCTAAAGAATAATGTCCAGCCATCTTTTTGTGACCTTAAGCTGGAGCGAACTTAGGTTCTGCAGCAGTACAATGATCCAAAGCACACCAGCAAGTCCACTTCTGAATAGGTGAAGAAAAACAAAATAAAGACTTTGGAGTGGCCTAGTCAAAGTCCTGACCTGAATCCAATTGAGATGCAATGACATGACCTTAAAAAGGCAGTTCATGCTCAAAAACCCTTCATTGTGGCTGAATTACAACAATTCTGCAAAGATGAGTGGGCCAAAATTCCTCCACAGTGCTGTAACAGACTCACTGCAAGTTATCGAAAATGCTTGATTACAGCTTGTTCCTGATTACATTGTTTCTGCTAAGGTTGTACCAACCAGATATAGGGGGAAAACATTTTTTCACACAGGGCTATGTAGTTTTGGATTTTGTTTTCCCTTAATAATAAAAACCTTAATTTAAAAATGCATGATGCTTTTGATGCATTTTTTGATGATCTGAAACATTAAAGTGTGACAAACATGCAAAAGAATTATAAATCAGTGAGGGGCAAACACCTTTTTACACCACTGTATGTGCATGAAAATATTTATAATTAAAACGTTTGTACTTGTAAGTGAAAATAATTAGAAGAAAAAAAGGTTTTAATTTGCTACCTAATGGAAAATGGTCAAGTGGTCTGATAAGTCCAGATTTATTTTACTCCAGAGTGATAGGGTGTATCAAAGTAAGAAGTGTAAAGAATGATGCAATCATCATGCATAGTGTTTAGCCAGGTGTACGCGCAGCTATGTTGTGTGGCAATAAAATAAAGTTAGCAAACTGCCTAAATACTGTATAGTATATGCAGTGACCAAAATCTTGTCAATAGCTTTTTCTTTCCTAATAGCACGGCCATATTCTAGGACAATGAATTGGCCAATGAAATGGTGTAATCACACAAGCGCTGTAATCAAACTAATAAAAGATATGCTAATGTATGTCATTCATTTTTTTTGGCCAGGCAGTAAACTCACTCACTCATCTTCTATACTGCTTTATCCTGTTTTCAGGGTCGCAGGGACTTTCATGGAGCCTATCCCAGAAGACTTAGGGCACGACGCAGGGTACACCCTGGACAGGGTGCCAATTCATCACAGGGCACACACACATACACACACTCACACACCCATTCACACACTACGCACTGCAATTTGGGAACGCCAATTAGCCAGGCAGTATAAGTTTTAGCTAAATTATACATAGTATATTATCCAGACCTGTAAACTGTGAATTTTTTAATTGTCTTTTAAAAACATTTTCATTATTTATTTTTTAAATATATTTCTAAAATAAATTGCAGTGTAAAATACATAGCTTATAAACAAACTATAGTAATTACAGTAACTTACATGGTTTCCAGATACATTGAGGATTGGGTAGTGTATCACAGAAAATCCCCTCATGCCAGAATCCTCCAAATCGATGCACTATATTACCACTCTCATCTAGTACCTGCCCTTGAACCTCGTTCTTATTTGCATCTGAGCCCCAATAGCGAGACTGACAAAGAAACAGGATTCATATGATTAACTGAGTATATAGTGATTGTTTTCTACAGCATATAAATAAATAAAAAAAACTCAATATTAAAAACTATTCCCACCTTAACAAATGTGATCTTACAGGTACAGACAGAGCTGTTCAAGTTACGGATTGTTGCCTCCCCATAGTGCTCTAGGTAGCGCTGCTGACTCAGGACATTGTGAATGCAAGTCACCACTTTATTCCATTCATAGTGGTCTCCATACCTAAACACAACTAAATGATCAGACTCTTTCTATTTACTTTAAAATAATTACATAATCCATTTTAAAGAAAGTGGGGCATCACCTTGATAGGGTTACATTGACCATTCCAGCTGGCATTATCTCCAAAGACTTTCCCCAGAATTTGTTCTTCCATCTCTGATCTGTAGACAAAAATATTAATTAACTCACACAAAGTTGCTCACCTACGATGCATATTATATTTAAATGAATATTGTTAACTTCGGTTATGAGGGCCCACCCTGCCAAAAGCAAAAGTTGTCTGAGACAGCATGGCAAGCGGAGATGGGTGGGTGATGACAAACCTAAAGACAAAATGGTAGTGAATGAGAAAACACCTTTTGATAAATGTTTCGAATGTGATGCCAGTTTGACCAGTCACCTACCTGTTCACTAATAAAGCGGAAACCTCTGTCCTCCCTTACACACTCAAATGTCTCTCCCAGAACTGGGTTAAAGGGCTTATACCGGTTACGATACTGAGCTGAAGAATAGCCAGAGATAGCAAAGGCAGCAATGTACACCTAAACAACAACAAGACAATGTTACTAAACACTTAACTTATACTGTAATTAAAGTGAATCTTAAAAAAAAAAGAAATAGAATATCAAGGCAAAGTCCATTTTTTTGTGCAGTTTAATTCAAAAAACAAAATTCACATATACTGTATTCTAGATTCATTACACATATGTGTAATATTTCAAGAGTTTGAAAAAAGCAGTATCCTAAATTATGCACTCCGTGCTCTTTAGCACACATTATGTTCTTTGGGGCTCTACTGCATAGATGAAGCATGAAGGCGATCAGCCTGTCACACTGCTGAGGCATTACTAAAAAACCAGGTTGCTTTGATATCAGCCTTCAGCTCATCTATATTGTAATATGTTACATATTGCTCATATGTCACTGTTATCTACTGTCATATCATCTTTCTTTTGACAATACCCCACAGATTTTTTATGGGGTTCAGGTCAGAGGTTGTTGGCTGGCCAATCAAGCACAGTAATATTACGGTCACCAAACCCGTTAGTGGTAGTGTAAATCCTGTGGGCAGGTGCTAAGTCATGCTGGAAAAGGAAATTTGGCATTTTCATAAGGCTTTGGCATTTTCAGCAGACAGAAGCAAGTGGTGTTCTAAAACCTCCTGGTAGATGGCTGCATTGACTTTGGACTTGATAAAACAGCAGATGAAATGGTGGTCCAAATCATCACAGACTATAGAAATGTCACATGAAACTTGGATTCTTTTGCTCTCCACTCCTCCTCCTTGATTCCTTCCTGGTACCTTGATTTCCAGATGGACTTTGGATCACTGATTAAAATCCCAGTTATTTTTCTCCTTATCCCATGTAAGATGTCTCTGACATCATCTCTGATTCAGGAGTGGCTTGATGCTAAGACTGCAACAGTTGTAGCCCATTTCCTGAAGACATCTGTCCATGTTGGCTTTTGATGCACTGACTCCAGCCTCATTCTACCCAGCCTTGTGTGTCAATCTTAATTGTATGATTATGCCCCTTTTCCTACCACACTGTTCTCCTCCAGTCAACATTCCATGAATATGCTTCAAGAAATCAATTTGCAAACAGCAAGCGCTTGCAGCTATGACCTTCTGTGATTTATTCGTCTGTCAAGTTATTGTCAAGTCAGCATTCATCCCCATGATTGTGGTTGTGTGTACTAAACTAGACCAAGATACACGCAGTGTTGGGGGATGTTACTTTTTAAAGTAACTAGTTACATTACAAAAATACTGCCCATAAAAAGTAATCAGTTACATTACAGTGTTACTTTCTGATAAAAGTAACTAGTTAGCTCTTCCATTGCAAAAAATGAAAACTTCCTTTGTGATTCCTCATGCATGTTGTTTCAGTCAAGACCTTTATAAATATTCTTTCATCATCACTCAGCGAAGTTTGGCCCATAATCGGTTAACTACTAATACCCCTATCTCACCCACATGATTTCGCGAGGGGGCTGATTCACCACGAGTTTTGTGATTAGGACTGTGATTAGGTTTCCATCTTTCCGTGCATCGGCCCTCGCAGACCTTTCAGAACTTTGCGGAAAATCGGGCGGTCACTCACGGTCGCTAACGGAATTACTGTTGTCTGGCTTACATAACGGATTACATAAAATGTCTAAATAACAGATTACAGTTTTAAAAATATAACTAAATAACTGAGTACTTAAATGGCGGACCTAAAGCGTTAGATTACTCATTTCACCCAAAAAGTAATCCAAGTACTCTAACGCTACTAACTCTAGCTCCAACGTTACTTTGTAACGCATTACACCCAACACTGGATACATGGTATTTATTTTGTATAAATAATAATTTTATACGAATTTTAAAATTCAAATATTTTAACATACTGGAAAGTAAAGCAAAACAATCAAAAGGCTTGAAACTTTTCACTTTACATGTACTTAATCTAGAATATATGTGAATCATTTTAAGAATTATCTTTGTTTCAATTCAATTACAAAAGAACATCTAAGGGCACCTGACATTAATAAGAAGAGTGTTTTCATACTTTTATGACTACTTTGCACAAGAGCATTTGAAAAGTACAGTAAACTCTAAACTTACATGATTCATACCAACCTCACAAATACACTGCCTGCCAAAAAAAAGTCACCATTTCAGAAGGGCTGCATCAAACAGGCAGCCTAAGAGATTTGAAATGATTAAAACTGGGCTAAGATCACTTTAACACATTATCAAAACCTGAAAGGATAGTGCTGAATTGTCCATTTTGTGGAAGATACACTATGTCGTCGGGAAAAAACAGTGAAAACCATAGCTATGTTTAATAGTGAAAGTAATAGCATTTACTAACATGATAAGAAAAACACTGGATTTGGTCTAAAAAGATGTGTGACCATAAAAAAGCCACTTGTTAGTGAGACTGAACAGAAAAAAGGCTTGAATTTGTTACCAAGCATAAAGATTGGTCAGGTCTAGGCTCAGCAACATGAACTGGTGCTGTAATCAGAGCTTAATGTGATAGAATTAAATCTTAGAGTGTGTGACTTTTTTTGGCCAGGCAGTGTATGTCATATTGCATAGCACCTTAAACGTTTTATTAGTCAGCTCATTAACTTTAGTAAATAGTACCATTCTCTGGTAGGGGTCATCAGTACGGTTGGCTGTGTCCAGTAGCTCTGAATACTCCAGTTCCTCACAGAGCCTCTGGAGTAGATTTACAGGCTCATTCAGTGCTGCAGGCATGGATACACGTGACAGGTCTTTCCCAATGTTGTTATAAAGAATGGTCATAAGGCCTACATGACTGTTATCAGGGCAAACTGCAGGCAGTGTTGTGCGGTGGACAGATCTCCCCAAAATCAACCTGGGTTTTGCTGATGCTTTGGAAAGGCTGGCACGGTACTTCAGTGTCGCTGTTACTGCAGAATATATAAGTAGGAAAAAATATATAATACAATGAACTGATCCATATAACATTTCTGTCAAATAAACTACAGGTAAACCTTGGATTGCATGCATAATTCAAAAGCGTGCTTGTATATTAAAGCACTCATTCGTATATCAAAGTGAATTTCCCTATGGGAAATAATTGAAATTCAGTTGATTCATTCCACACACCAAAATGTTCAACATACACAACTTTTACACACACACGTATGCACACACAAACAAACACACACACATACACACACTAAA
This sequence comes from Clarias gariepinus, assembly GCF_024256425.1. Lineage (NCBI taxonomy): Eukaryota > Metazoa > Chordata > Actinopteri > Siluriformes > Clariidae > Clarias > Clarias gariepinus. The sequence continues at coordinate 15,797,759 of NC_071113.1, forward strand.
ACACTGCTCTGTCGGGAAACTTCTTTAACAATGAACCGTTCTAATGACAATTGCTTTTGCCTCCTTTTAAGATTTTCGCAGAAATGTGACATTGCATTGTGGTTAAACAGACTAATCTCCCGCACTGCTACAGCCTTTGTAATCTTTATTTTCCAGGAGGCCATTGTTGCAATACAATTACTGAAGAACAGTCACTACACTTGCACACAAAATAAAAAAAAAATGCTTTATTCACACGCTCATGTGGTCACAATGTTAGGGTAAACAGAACATGTGCGCACGGATGTTAACTATACAAGTGGTGCATGCGCACTGAGACTGACCATGGGAAATGATTACCCACAATCCAACAGCGCGCGAGAGAGAAGAACCATTGGCTCAGTTGTGAAAAAGCGCATGCGTACCACTGACTACTTGTATGTCAGGAGCTTGCTCTTTTTAAACAAGTTAAAATTTATTTGAAAATTTTGATCATCTTGCAAAAATGCTCGTAGACCAAGTAATTCGCAATCCAAGGTTTCATTGTATATTGCCAGCCCGATTATTATTCCAGAATTTCAAACATCATATCAATGTTTATACCAACCATGGTCTTTTTCAGGCTCTGAATTACTGGAGACATCACTTAGACCCGACTCATCCGATGCTTCAGAGAAACTTTCACAAATCTCAGAATATGCATCAAAATACTCTGCCACTGAGTCGGTCACTGAGCCACGGCATATCGATTCAGACTAAAGAACAAGAAATCACAAATGAAAGTCCATGTCACTCAAATGATTTAAAAACGGCTGTTGTCAGAACTGTTAATTGCTAAAGAGTGTTTAACTGATCAAGCAGATAAAACACGAGCACATGCAAAGAAATTGTTGAGAGAGCAGCGAGAAGAGAACCACAACGTATAAAGAAACTGGAAATTAGCCAGGTGGTAAACTTCAGCTTGGGGAGGGACACACCTTTCTCAGGGTCACAGTGTGATAGGATTCCTCAGAGGAGTCAGAGCACTCTGACCTTGTGTGGATTTGTGTTTGCCGGGACTTCATGTCTAACTGAGCACACACATAAATATACTTTTACATAAAGATGATTGGGTATCCTGCAGATTAATACATAGACCCAGTACAGCAACAAGAGTACTGTATGTCTTTATAATGTATTTTACTTAAATATTCAGTTAAATACAGTATACATTTTACATTTAAGTTTGTTGCATGATGAATTATGAACGAATAATCTTACCTCAGTTAGGGTACTGCATATGTTAATTTGAGCAGATGTGTTCTGGCGAAGCTCGCTGCTGGACCAGCTGTCCTGTATCCTCTGCCGCTCCAGAAACAGAGCCTCGTGCACAGACCTCAGAGTGCCATGCACTGTTTTGGAGCAAGAGTTTTTTAAATCATTGAGGTTACACAATGCTCTTCAAATCAATATCATTAATTGTCTCTCTTGTGTATGTGTGTGTGTTCTACTATTTACTATTTACTGTTCTACCTCTTTGGGACACAGTGCAGATGTCCTGGTAAAGTTTTTTGCTTTCAGGGGAGCTAGAGGAGCCTGAGGGGGCAAGCTGGGTGTGGACATATTCAGGGATGGAGGGCATCGAAGCGCCCAAGTGGGACGATGAGAACTGAAGTAAATAGTAAATAGAAAAAGCCTGTTAGTCCAGTTCTCTGGAAAAGATGCATCATATAAGGAATTACTTACTAATTACTTCTGCTTAAAGAAGAATATTGTCAGAGATGTACAGGGCTATACTATAACATCCATGCAAAAAAAAAAAAATCATAGGATTAAAAAACAGTCAGTAACGAAGGGTGTAGACTGTTATAGTCCTGTCTTGTACATAGTCTTGTCAGGAGTTAAATTGTCTAAATGAATTGAACAGCTGTTTCAAACCTTAATTCAAAATGTTCTGTTGACTTACCGATTTAGTAATCCTACGTAGTGGCTTAATGTAAAAGAATAAGAGTAATTATAATATTATTGACATTTCTACACTAACTGACAACCCATAAAAATGTGAATTAAACTGCACAGAAAATGTATATTTCATTACTAATCGCTGTTTTGCTAAAATATTAACTAAACATAAGTGAGAGGGAGGAATGTGAAAATGCAAAATGAGAATTAGTCCTTTTATCAGACAGCCTTTTAAAACCTCTGACTCACCATGCCAAGTGTATGAGTGTGTCCCCATATCCTGCTAGATTTCTTCTTGGGCCTCTCAAGTGAAAGATTCTGTCATTTAAACACAAAGCACTAATCAAACGTCTGCTACGTATGTAGCCTAATTTTAGTTTTAACAGTAACATGGCATTAAGGTTGTGAATAGTCTTTTTTACCTGCATGCTGATGATTCTCTTTAGCTCTCCATTACTAACAGCCTTGTCTAATTCCAGATTGTGAAGTTTCTGCACCAACCGGTTTAGATCGTTCAGCTCTATTTGACAGCGGTTGAGTTCTGAACAGGAATACATATAGTATACTGTACACTGTAGCTAAAACCAAGGGCATATCATCTTGTGGAAAGGGCTCATACAGTATGTCTTTAATCTCCACAAAAGCGTTTTATGTGTTTATTATGAGCTGTAGGCTAAATTGTATTGTTTTCATGATTCTATGCACGTGTTTAATTATGGATCATTTATTATATGTTTCAAATACACAAAAAAAACATGCAAGACCAGGTACTAAAATACCCTGAGTGCAGCTGTCTGGGTCCTGGGCCTGCTGCAGCCAAGCACACACTTTCCCATTGACACCAGTGTCTGTCACATCCAGGTCTTCACTCTGAGCTGCAGTATCACCCAAGTATGAGTCCTGAGACATGTTCTGGCACTGAAAAACATACATTTTACAGCAACATTTAAGAGTTCTATCCATAAAACAGATTATGTTCTGAACTTCTGCAATTTTATGTATCCTGATCCATACTGTATGTGTATGTCAGATCTATTTTAACATGGCCAGAGTTGGGGGAAAAAAGTCCTAACTATAATTAAACTGTATATCACAAATATTATACAGTATATATTATGTACCATTTTTAAATACCTGTGTCTTTTTAATTAAACAATTTGTGCAAGGCGACAGTGCTAACCACTACACCACTGTGCCGCCCACATAAAACACTTTAGGAGATTTTTTTTTTATAGGAAAAAAATGTTGTGGTTAATTTCTTATTAAAAAAACCTATTTTTTCATCATGAAAGTATAGTTATATAGTATATACTGTACTATACTTATAGTATAGCTTTTATATACCATGCATGTGCAGTTTCTTGAAGGGAAAAAACAAACAAATATGAAGCATTTAAGTTAGTTTGTGGGATTAGAGATACTGTATTATAATGCTAGCCCATGATATATAATCGACATTCAGCATTTATTTGCGGAACATACCATTAACGGTCCTTACTTTTACATATTAATTCAAGTAAACACTTTACTAGTCTATTCCACTGATTCCTGAAGACAAAATTCCTGCTAAATGATGTATAAGCAATCTAATATTCATAGCTTACCACATTTTGCATTGCACTATTTCCTTGAAGCACATTGCTGCTTCGAGACAGGGCCCGCAGCAGGTTGTTGTGATCATGTGCTGCTTCATTCCTCTTATACATCCGATGGGCACTTAGTTTGGTCACCCATATATAATACAGATCATGGTTCTTTGCCTTCATTAAAAAACGAACAAAAACACACAAGATCGTTTGCATACATACAAATTTTCTTTAGCTTGAAAGATGCTACAAAAATATACATTTTATTTGTTGACAGATTACCTTAATGTGATAGAGGCTGTCTCCAGTATCCAAGTCTATTCGTCTTGCTTTTTTGTTTACAGACATCACTGCCAGACTGACATCAATTGACCCATTTAATTTCCCTTTAGAACACTGTCAATGGTATAATATGTGAGATGGACCTGTGTATGGGGTGTAAAGCCTAATATATTTATTAAATAACATCTTACTTACATCATATTGGTTTTTTGAATATTTGAGAATTCCTTTTTCCAGTACAAAGTATCTCTGGGAGACAAAAACAAACATTATTATTGTAATAATTCTAATAATTTTTTGCAATAAATATGTTGCAAAAAAAACCAAACCACACTAAGTTTGACTATACTGTATAACTACATAAACCAGCAACTGCTTCACCTATTTTAACAAATGTTTTTCAAAATTTGTAAAATTTTTGAAAGTTCTTTCTGATGATCTTGGCAAAATGATCTTAGTTTTTTTTTTATTATTTCTACAGTAGGTCTCAATATGTTACCTCTGGGTTTTTATTCAATCCAATATTTATTCAATCCAAAAAGAGATTTGTGATATTTCCTAACCTTGTGCCAGCCTTTGAGATGCCATTTTCTCCTCTTCATCAAGTAGCCTTCACAGATGGCAGGAGGACTCGTATCCTGCACGGTCTCACCACTGGCATCAAAATCCTTCTGCATGTCATCCATTATCTCCCAGTCTTTTATATTCTAAAGTGTAGACCAAACAAGAGCCTTGTGACCTACTTTAAAAGTGGAAATATCTGAATCTAATATCCACAACCATGTACACCTGTCAGTTTTAACTGCACAGGTAAATCCATGGTACAGTAAACAATAATGAAGAGCACTTCCTTTACTGGACTGGTTAAGGCTTGTTTGGCTTACAATTTGTGATTTAGAGGTTGAACAACAGGTTCCTTACACCCAATGAAAAAGCTCATATAGGTGGATCTGTTCTTAAGAAACACAATGCTACGGTGAAAGGACAGTGATAAATCAGGGTGATTGTAGGTGGAGAAACCTGTCTGGATTGACGAGAGGATGCAGTGCTGCTGCTCCGGGAGTGCGAAGGCCTTTGCCATTCAGCAGGTGATCTATCTTGTCCAGTCTGAAACTGGTTGTGGCACAGCGTTGAGCCATGGGACTCCATAATTAAAACGCTCTCTGCACTTCTTGATTGAACTGTTCAAAGCAAGAATTTTTACATTATTACAAAAATGTTCACACTAACAAATAAATTGGATTTTTGTTGTATTCTTCAACTGGGTTGTGTTGATGGCAAAAAAAAGAGAGAATTATTTCTTTAGCCACAGCATCACTTCAGACTTCATCTATATAAAGGGATAGCTTGAGCATTTGACAACAACTTTATTTAGATCACTTGCTGGACATGGTATTATTTATTTATTTATTTATTTATTAACAGGGTTATCCTGACATCACACAACCATTCTAAAACTTAAAACAAAAAGTACAGTAACACGGTCATTAAGTAGAGACATGGGTGTGTTTCAAAACATTCACAGTTTTGAATACCAACATGCTTAAACATGCCCAGAAAGCAGATATCAGCCAGGGATAATGAAGAGTATCTCTTAGGCTTCAGTTCCTCCTAGATCAGTGCCTGCAAAGGTACCATACAATAAACAATACAGACCAAGATAAAAAGGTAGGGTAAAATATATCTCACGTGTTTATTTATCGAAAATTCTCTTTTAATTTGATTTTTTTTTTTCAAAAGTGGAATTAAGATATAATACAAGTACAGTAAGGGTAAGAAATCTAGCACCAGCAAGAGTCTCAGTGTGAGAGGATTATGGTAATTGGCTTTAAGTGATGTTATTTTAGCATTCATGTTTTGCCTGTTGCTTGGATAGCCCAGGCCTTAACAAGATGACAAGCTAAATAAAATGACTATCATTATAGTTATTATTATTATTGTTGTCGTTGTCGATGATGATGATGAAGATGATGAAAACTATAGAATAATCATTACCATAATCGGCAAAGGCTATCATGTAAATTATGTGTGACCATATATATATATATATATATATATATGTGTGTGTGTGTGTGTGTGTGTTTGTGTAATTTGTATATATATATATATATATATATATATATATATATATATATATATACAGTATATATATATATATATATATATATATATATATATATATATAGAGAGAGAGAGAGAGAGAGAGATAGATAGATAGATAGATAGATAGATAGATAGATAGATAGATAGATAGATAGATAGATAGATAGATATTGTAAGCAATTAAAGTATAAAGATGAGAAGTTTCATGAAACACTAAACTGAATGAGTTAAATACTTCTGCAATAACAAATAGGGCTTTTTCATGTCTGAGTTTCACCCTGTTCAAGTGAAGGATAGTGAAAGATTTACCACTGAAGCTGGATTGACCTCAGCTGCAGAAGCATGCTGGAGGAAACAGGATAAAGGGTTTATATCAGGTGCCAAAGCTTTGCTTACTCAACGTGGAAAAAATACAGAACACTAGACTATTACTTGCTTATGGTCATGTTAAGCTCTTCATTTTAAAGAAGCACTTCATTTATTGGCCAGGGTTAATTGTTTGCGTGACTTTCTCTTTAGATACGTTGTGAGAGTAAAGAAATTAGGTATCTGAAGATATTACAACGGGTGACTAAAACATTTGAGAGACAAAGTAAGTAGTATTATTCTACAAGTAATTCTAACTAGTAATCTGATAATTAAAACAGTTCCAGTTGTTGGTATATGATCATGTCTGCCTATAAAAGGTAACAAAAAAGCTTGAGTTTGTGATAATCTACATAATGACCTGTAAAGAGATGTTCCTGTTTAATGAAATCAATAATCAGGTACATTTGTCACATTCTATATTAAATAATGTATTGTCAATATTTGTCACATTCTATATTAAATAATGTATTGTCAATATTTGTCACATTCTGTATTAAATAATCTATTTGTTTACTAGCAGCATATGTGTCTTTTGAGCATTAAGATTTGGAGTTTATTATTTTATTCCCAGGAAACAGAAACAGGCGGTTATACTGTAGAACTAAATCACACACAGTACGTTATATTATTTTTTATATAAATCTGTTTTAGTTAGATAGAAAGGTAAAATTATTTTTTTAAAGGACACTGTAGTTAAACAACAATGATCTACACAGTGTAAGAACACAATTTCCAGAATCCAAGAAGTTTAATATGCTCATTAACAACAGTATAGTATAAAGATTTATCCATTGTGTGTGTTTGCCTCTTACCTGAGATTCCTATAAAAAATCTACTTCAGAAATATTTTAGAATCCATGTTTCCACACAAATCAGTTTCTCCATTTGTAAAATTATATTCCCACTGATTATGGTAAAAAAAAAAAAACTGTATTTGTTGTGAGTAACTCAACTGTCCTAGTGAGTGTCTTCACATCTTCCAGGGATAAACCATTATCCGCATTAGTGACGAAGGAGCAGGAGGAATTAGAGGGACAGGCAAATGGCTCTGACGATATGTTCAACAACAAATTTTTAGCCTACATTTTCAATGCAAGCTGATCACTCATCATTTAGTGAACTGGCCTGGAAGAGTAGGATCTCCACCTAGTGATTATTTTAGGAAATAAAAATTTTAACTATATCTAAGGTAAACACTATAATCTTAGTGCAATCATACATTTAAATGAGCCCCTCTTAAATTAATAAAACCCTTTAAAACATTTCACACAACACTTATCTTAAATAAAAAGAGAAGCTTTTTTTCCTTTGTTCTAACAAAATATTTTCTCCTCAGGAATTCTCCAAGTGTATACATAGGTCATTTTTAACCCTAATTTTTTCATACTTTTCCATAAAATAAAACAAACTTAAAATACTGTTAATCACAGCCAACATGCCATTAGGATCCAATTCATGTCATGCTTTCAGCTGCTTTAAATACAGGAAACATGTTTTATCGCTGAGTGATTAACTTTGTTGTTATTTTGTTGTAATATATAAGAAGTTTTACCTAATTTAGAGCAGAATCTGGAAAAGCAGGGTAAAAGAACTCAAAGATCATAGCTTAAGATGTACAGTTTATTTCCCATTGTAAGGTTTGCAAGAAACAAACCTTTTCAGATAACATCTAATGATATGCAGAGCTCGCCCAAATGGCATTAAACTACATTTGGCATCAGGTTTTGGCCATGAGATCAAAATACAAGGATTTTGGTCATTCACACAATCAGCAAACATAATAGTTAAGATTGATGATGAAATTTCTGTCCAAAATCCTGATTGCTTCTGCAAGGACGGTGGTTAAACACAAAAGTTATGTTTTTGCAAAGGCGATCCCAAATGTCACCAACTTGTGAGACATTATAAAAACAGACTTTTTATGGCAGGCATCACAAAATGTTATTTGAATTGATGTTAATAATTTTGAATCCATTTGAAATATAGCATATATTATTCCTTGACATCTTTATTTTAAAAAAATCATAAAGGATGCTAGAAATTTTAGAGTGCACTATACAGTAGATGTGTAATGTGGCAGAAATATAAGATAATTTACAAAATAATAACAGAATCCACAAGACTGGATGTATTATGTCTGGTTGACCAGACAATATGCTTCTTCCAAACAACAGTCATATTTCTATTACTCAAATATTTCACTATTACCAATAAAAAAAATTGCTGTGTGTGATATGCAATTAGACAATTATATAGTTTTGTATAATAAAAGAACCAGGTGACTGTAAATGGTGCCTTCAATAATAAACCTGCCATCTTGCAACATCTCTTAATGTGGATTCAAGACCATAAATAAAGTACATGACATATTTAGGTCAATACAATAGCAATGTTTTTTTTGAGTCCACACAAAGTTCATACTAATGGATATAAAATTGCTTTCAGCTTCTGAAGAGACATAAATTAATTTAGGCTGTTGTTTCTCCAGTTTTAGGCACAGCCTTGAGCTCAGTATTATCTGCAGGCTGCTGCTGCTTAATATGCTGCTGGAGAAGAACCGAGAGATACGCAGGGTGCTGTTGCAGCATTGAAACAGTTTGTGACGTCATCAAGGTCAAGCCTCCAACCAGTTCACCATGGACAGTACGCATGGACGGCAGTTTGGAGTAGTTAAGGATCCCTTCTCGTGAGAGTAGTGTGTTCTCAATACAGGCACCTGGAAAAACACTTCTTTTCACTCTTTTGCAGATTCCAAGATTAAAAAAACACTGACGACTGTTGTGTAGCTCATTAAAAAGAATGAAGAACTCACCCAAAAGCAACATCTGAGGACTACTCCTTAACACTTGCAACATTTCCTTCACTTTTGGCTCTTTGCTGACAAACATCACAGTTTGTCCAATAAACAGAGGTTGCATGTTACGATATTGACTGCCAGAAAGAAAGGATCTTACTACCTAAAAAAGAAAAGAATCCCAAAAAAAGCATTTGTAAGAATGCAGTTTAAACTTCTATAACTGCATAAAAAACAGCTTGCAGCTCACTGAAACCAGTAATTACCTGATTGGGGAAAAATTGGACAGTAATGTCATGTTTTTTAAGTCTGTGCTTCAGCAGCAACATGTCTTCAGCATTGGTGGCATTGTTTTGAAGCACAGCAATCATTTTACACTCACTGAAGACCGTCTCCAAATCTCTCTCTAACAGTTTCGCAAGGCCACTTTGCTAAAGGAAATTAAAAATAACAAATTAGTTAAATAGACCACAGAATAATATCTGTGTGTTTTGCCTCTAAATGTTGTTTAATGTGGGGTAAAAGGTTACAAAAAAAGTTTTATTAAAAAAAGGTTTATATATATATATGTATCCAATTATGTAAAGATTAAAGCACTTTTTGTAAGTCGCTCTGGATAAGAGCGTCTGCCAAATGCCTAAATGTAAATGATATATATATATATATATATATATATATATATATATATTATATATAAAGGTTATTATAAAGTTTCACCCTTTTTTTCATTAATATATTTTAAAAGAAAGATTACATTCTAATAATTATTAAGAATGAAGAGTTATTTATTAAAAATAATTGTTTGTGCCAGAATAAATTTAGAGAAAAACACTGTTTTATTACTTCATTTTCCAGTTGGAATTTAAGATCCAAATCCATCTTAACGTACTATAATTTGACTCTTTAGTATGGTAGTGAAATCACACTTTTATAACTTTCTTTTCTGGAAGTCATAGTGTTGAAGTTAAAGGAAAAAAGTTTCTAACTCCTAATTTATCTGTATCAAATGTATTAAAAGCAATGTTTTTAAAGCGGTTCATTGAGAAATATATACAAACAAACTACAACTAAAAGTTCAGACACCTAGCCCTCACACCCATACTGTAAGTGAACATTTTCCAAACAAAGTTGGAAACAAACAACAATCTACAACTTCTTTGTATGCAGTAACAGTAAGATTTCACCTCACTGCAACTAAGAGCACAAAAACCAGAATGACAGTGTATTTAAGTGACCTGCGCGGAGCCCTGACTTCAACCCCACTGAACACATCTGGGTTTCAGCTTGACCTGACTTTGCTTATGGTTTCTGTGCCTCAATGTGCAAATCCTAAAAGCACCAAAGTCTTATGATTATTTAACAGAAAAGAGGAGGCAAAAAAATAACGTTTGGCCATATATTTCAAGTCATACATGAAAAAATGCATTGTTTATTATTACATTACACAACTAAGCCTGGTATAAAAGGTTTAATATTGACTGGGTTTCACTCACCTCCTTAGTCTTCTGGGTGCGTTGACCGAGAGCTCCAGGAGGAGCAGCAGGTTTCGGGGGAATGTATTCTGTAACAGCCATCAACTTCTGCTTCAGGAAGTGCATGGGCTTTCTGTGGCGGGTTACAGCTTTGGAGCCATGACGCACACTCTGAAACAAGGGCAGACATCCTGCAAGCACATAAAGGACATAGTTATTTATCATAAATATAATTAAGGACATATTGTTATTAATCATAATGCACAAAACTTTGACTAAATATTTTTCCATAATCACTTTTGCTTTAAAAACGTTGATCAAGTCACATCCTTAAGGTGATTCAACTGTAATTGGTTTGGATTAAAGCATCAGCCAAATGAGCAAATGTAAATACCATCAACGAACTAAAGGGAAACACTTGAAACTCCATAGTAAGCGTCTCTATGCTTAAATTCGTACAAAGCCTGCACAATTCTGCACAATGTATGTGTATGTGAGCCCTCAGTCTGAACTGGGAAACACCACCACGACCACAAACTGGTGTAGAAACACGTTAAAAAGTACCTCTCTAATTTATCTCATTTAAAATAAACTATTATACAGATAAAATGAAAGTTAATTAATGAGTTATCGTTATTCTTTAACTCATTCAATAAAGTACCAAAGAAAAAAAATATACCTGTTTTTGTAACAATCCTGCCACACAAGGTCGCTGCCATCTTGCACCGGATGTGACGTTGAGTGACGTCACACGCTGCGTGCAGTTCCGCTGAGGACCAGCTGAGGTTCAAAACATTGCAATTGCGTTGTGAGGTTCTCGTAAGTGAAAGATTCGTGAATGATTCAGACTAAATATTCTACTTTTATTGATATTAAAACAAATTTTAAAGTGATTTTTGTTGTGCCGTGTTACATTTTACGACTTTGTTTCTCGTCTTCAAAGACGCTTTACGTCTTTACGTACAGACGTGACGTCGTTATGTCCCGGCTATGACAGCATGAGACGCTTGTTCAGCTTCAGCGCAGTGAAGTTTAGCAGCGTATCGGCACAGATCTTTCCGCCTGCTTTAATTTGTCAGTCAGTTTCCCACCGAGCTGTTTTTAATTCACTGTATCTCTCGACAAAATCCACGGAAGACAACATGAACTTGGATTTGAGTGACATGAGAAAGAAATATAAAGGCGACGAGGAGGTAATGTTTATGTTTTTACCAGACCTTTGAACCTAGACTCGTCCCTGCAGAGACGAAGACCTGACACACATCATAAATGATTTACAACTCCAGCATTTAAAACACAAGAGTTGTATCAATCTAAAATTTATTTTTTGGTTGTATCATAGTTCTCAGAGATGAGTTGTATAATGGCAGGTGTAGATATCATGATCCAGCTGCCAAAGGATTTTATAGACATAAACATGTGTATGTATTCATGATCACCATATTAGACAATAGCATATTCATTGCAGTTTACCTTTGACTCCACAGTCTTTTGAAGAAGATCAGCTCGTTTCTCTTGACCCTATTAAGCAGTTTGGCGAGTGGTTTGATCAAGCAACAAAGTGTCCTGAAATTGGTGAGGCCAATGCCATGTGCCTTGCAACAGCAACCAAGTGAGTATGTTTGTGCATTGCATTGTGTTTTTTAAGAGAAATCATGCTTTACTTTAAGAAACCCTTCTGTATGACTAAAACATTTGCTACTCCTAAAGTATTTTGCTCATTGTTTTGAAATTTGTCATGTCTAAAGCGACGGAAGACCTTCTGCTAGAATGGTGCTGCTGAAAGGTTACAGTCACGAGGGCTTCCGCTTCTTCACAAACTATGAAAGCCGTAAAGGTAAAGAACTGGTGAGTCTTTCTGACCACTCTTTCACAATTGTTTTAGATCTACTATTTAGAGTCAAAGTCACCTAAAATGTATATGCTCCGTTTTTAATCCCTTCTTCTAGGAGATAAATCCCCATGCTTGTCTTGTCTTTTACTGGGAACCACTGACCAGGCAGGTAAGTCTATGCACAGTAATTCATTTAAAATACTGCAGACATGTTGGCACGAAGAGAATAGACAAAGTGATTGTATGAAATGCACATTACAGACTATTTCACATACACTATCAAACCAAAAGTATATATACATCTGACCATTACACCCATATGTGCCTGCCAAACACCTCATTCCAAATTTACTCCCCTTTCCTGTTATAGTAACAACCACTTTACCTGAAACAAATTAAACTTTTTTTTTTTTTTTTTAAATGACTTTGGGACTTTGTGCCCATTCAGCCACAAGAGCATTAGTGAGGTCAATGCTTCCATGGCAGCCTTGGTAAGCCATGTCTTGTTGGACTGCACATTTGGCATAGTGGACTTTCAATAATGGACATATTTGGGACTCTTTGTTCCAGTGAAAGCAAATTGTAATGCTGCAGCATAAAAGAAAATCTACACAATTGTGTGCTTTCAACTTTGTGGCAACACTTACTTACATACATGGATGATTAAGTTTGGTGTGGAAAAACTTGACTGGCCTGCACAGAGTCCTGACCTCAACACAATAGAACACCTTTAGGATGAATTAGTGCAGAGACTGTGAGCCAGGCCTTCTGGTCCAACATCATGTCTGACCTTACAAATGCACTTCTGGAAGAATAGTCAAAAATTCCTGTAACACACTCCCAAACCTTGTGGAATGACGTCAGGAATAGTTGTAGCTGTTATAGCTGCAAAGGGTGGGCCAACATCATATTAAACTCTATGGATTAAGAATTAGATGCTACTCAAGTTCATATGCATGTAAAGGCAGGCGAGCGAATACTTTTGTCAATATAGTGTATGTGATGTGATGGTCAGGTGTACATATAAGTTTGGCCATATAGTTTAGTTTACCTTCTAACAGAATTTTTTTTGCAAGCACTACAGTCTTTATATAATAGCACTTGTTAACAAAACACAGAAAATTATGGTTACCCCATGTGAACACTTTAAATAATATTTTATACTGAAGTTATATGTAATTGCTCTCAGTTACAGGAAGCACATTGTTAAGTATAACCATGACTTGTTTCTCTGTTGTGTAAATATTAGGTTGCACACATGAAATTCCTTTATTTTCAGTTACTGTACTATGGAAACATTCTGATTTTTGTCGAATTATACAAGACAAAATAAGGAATATCATTTTAATGAAATGCACAGTGCATGTTTAGTAATGGGTTGTTTGTTATAGGGTCTGGGTTTTAGCATAGCATATTTCTTTACAACTGTACATTTATGCAAACTTGTTTCAACAGGTTCGTATTGAAGGCACTGTTGAGAAAATCACACGTCAGAATTCTGCTGAGTATTTTCATTCGAGACCCAAGAGCAGTCAGATTGGTGCAGTTGTCAGCCGGCAAAGCAGCGTGATACCTGACAGACAGGTGAGCCAACAATTTCTAGTCTCATTCTGTAACAAGTTACGGGGTGTCAGTCAAGGGAAACAAAGTCCTCTGTTAATGGCCTCAGTTTTCTGTACTTAGCACCTAAGAGAAAAGAATGCTGAGTTGGAGGAGAATTACAAGGACTCCGAGGTTCCCATACCTGATTACTGGTATGTGTATTTAAAAAAAAAATATTGCGTATACATTTCATTTATAGTTATTTTTTTTATCATAAATCACCAGTGTATGTTACAGTTAGATTGTTCTTCTTTGTGCAGGGGTGGCTACATCGTCAAGCCATACCTGATCGAGTTCTGGCAAGGCCAAACCAACCGACTGCATGATCGTATTGTTTTCACAAGAGTCAAGGAGGGTGAGCCTGAACTTCAAGAGATGCAGCATCAGGCTGAGGGAGGTTGGGTTTACCACCGGTTAGCACCTTGATAGCAAAGCATTCTGAACAGGAAAGTTAACTCAAATTCTAAAGGAAATACAGTACATTGGGAAGTTTGGTAAAACATAGATTTTGTGTTTTAAGTTAAGATTTTTGTGATTGACCATTTTGCCTGTTAGAAAGTTGTACTACTGCATTACCTGTTTTAGACAAATTGTTGTTGTACCCAAAAAAATAGTTTAAATATTAAGTCTGTAATGTTTGGGTTTGTATGTATGTATGTGTTACAACCTAGACATCATAAACTGTAACACAAACAAAAGCAGGAGACATCATGGTACATTGAATTAGATTAAGTTTTTTTTCTGTCAAACGTTGATATGTAACTATTTATGCAGCAAAGCAATTATTTTCCATAATTATAACATAAAACTGATCCAGCATCACTGTAATTTTCAAAGAACAGTATGAAAACAGCTTTGGTTTGTTATTGTGCTAATTTGCACATCCGTATTGCAAAAAAGAATATGGTTATGACAATACACTCTGCTGCTGTATTGAGTAATATTCAGTGTAGATCATTGCATCATTTCAAGTTAAAATACAATTTGCAAGTTGAAATACAAAAAGGTGATGAGTCAGACAGAGCTACTGGTTTTTCCTTTCACTTGCCCTCAGTACTACGCTAAGTGCCCTCAGATATTGCCAAGCAGTTAGTTAGCCAGTAGATGGCACTGCTCAAGCAAACACTCAACAGTTAGCCCCATGTGCAGTTTATTGTACAGTTAGAACAGTGTATCATCTCGCTGTTGTGTCTGTCTTGTTTTTTTTATTATTATTATTATTAGGGTCATTAGATAAAACAGTAGGCAAATAATAAGCAACACCAGCACCAAAATAGATCTGTTGTATTTAAACATAGAATATTTGCCCTTCGTTAATGTCCTGGTGCATTAAACACTAAAAATGACTGTTCTGCTGTCTTTGTTTAAACATCCAGTACTATCACATAATCAACACAATTAGACTTTTTTTAACAAACAATCCAAACATCATGTTAAAATGCACATAAAAGAGGCCTGATTAATTAATAGTACAAATTATACATTGAATATTAAAAATTACACATCTCTGCACACAGGGTAAATAGCCCATGCTAATAATTTTCTGCTATCTGAACATCTTTTCAGAAAACCTCCTAAAAGGTACTTGTAAAATATGCCCCATAAGAGAAATGTTGTTGTTCTGTAAAATACTTTATGTAAATAAGAACATCTCTGGGTTTATAACTAGCTAAGAATAATGAGGAAGTTTTGCAGCAATATAGTTGCTTTTATAATAGCTTTTATTTCATTGTGTGTGTGTGGATTTGGATTCACTGATTAAAAACAGATGTGTGTGTGTGTGTGTGTGAGTGCAGAGATATAATGCATATGGACGAAGAGCATCTTCTTTTTAAGAATGTGTGCTATTTCTCTACTGCAAAGTTTTCGTCAGTCCTGTTGTGTTCGTTGAAAATACTGGAATTTTCAGTCAAAGTGGATCGAACCCTCTTTTTCTCTTTGAAACGGCCAGAGTTAGAGACTTTGACATGACGGCTTTTGGCAGCAGACCTGTCCACGATCTTTTCCAGCTTGGCATTTAGCTGACTGCCTGCATTATCTATGCTTTGTGGGGGGTTGGACAACTCTTTATTTCCCGTGTTGCTTCCGTACTCAGCTGGGATTTCATAAAGGACCTTGGGCTCCTTTGACTTCTTCTTCAAGAAGGTCAGTTTCCACCAGGCAGTGTCAGCCATGACGTGTAAGGACAAAACTTTGGACCTGCAACAAAGGTCATTTATGGCACATATTAAGTTATGCCTCACACCACAATCAGACTGTACAGCTCCTCCCCTTTTGAAAGCAAGCATTATCTAAAACCAGTAATGTTTTTTAGCACATATACTGTTTAGAAAATAGGACTATTTTTATTTCATGTGTGCTACTATTTTTACACAATTACATTTTATATTTATTTACACTTTATTTAAACTGTTACATCAGTAATCTTATTAAGTAAATAGTGTAATCCTAATCTGAAAATGGGATACCAGTTGACTACAGGACTCCATTCTAATCTATTCCATTCATTTAAATTCACTCACCCGCTCAAAGTCTATACCCTTTTATTCTGTTTACAGGGTCGCAGGGGGCCTGGAGCCTATCCCAGGAGACTACAGAGGTACACCCTGGACAGGATGCCTATCCATTGCAGGGCACACATACACACACATGCTCATTCACACACTACGGGCAATTTGGGAACCCCATTTAGGCTAACCTGCATGTCTTTGAGAGGAAACTAGGGAAACCAAGGGAAACATACCAAGCACAGGAAGAACAGGCAAACTCCATGCACATAGACCGGAGGTGGAAATCGAACGGACCCTAGTGGTACAAGGCAACAGTACTAACCACTAAGACACCCTGCCGCCTCATTAAAAGAAAAAAATTAAGCACTGGAATTGTCACAAAGCAGCTTTACAGGCATACAAAATTCCTAAATAAAAAAGTAAATGTATAGATGTTTTAGTTTGTCCCTATTTGTCCCCATTGTGCAAGACAGAGTTAAATGTGTCAAAAAAACTTCAGGGGAAGCAGACTAAAAAGGGAACCCATCCTTGTCTGATACTGGACAGAGTAACCATGAATAAACCCATTCTGTAACTGTATCCTAACATGAAGTCCACTTTGTTGAGATTACCAACCGTTCACTGATTTAGACTTGAGTGAAAACCCCTCTCTGTCTCTTTCACCCATACTCCATACCGCTTATCCTGTATATTCAGGGTCACAGGAGGCTTACAGCTATTATAGCTGAACTGCCTCCCACCCTACACACTGTATAAATGCAGATCATTTACTGCTTTTTGTTTCACCCAAATGAGGATGGGTTCCCTGTTGAGTCTGGTTCCTCTCAAGGTTTCTTCCTCTTACCATCTCAGGGAGTTTTTCCTTGCCACTGTCGCCCTCGGCTTGCTCACCAGGGACAAATTGACCATTTTTGATTCATACAAATTCACATTTCATACAAACCTAAATAATTCTTTTGACTATGTAAAGCTGCTTTGCGGCAATGAAAATTGCTAAAAGCGCTATACAAATAAAATTGAATTGAATTGAATTACAGCCTCTCCCAGGGGACTCTGGGCACCAGGCAGGGTACACACTGGATGGGTGCCAGTCCATTGCAGGGCACAAGCATGCACATACTCCAAGACACAATATGGACAAATTGGATACACCAATTAGCCTTTTCTGCATTTTTTTAGACTGTGGGAGGAAATTTGAGGACTTGGAAGAAACCCACCAAGCAGGAAGAGAACATGCGAACTCCACACACACACACACCTTGACTCTGGAGGTGCAAGGCTACAGTGCTGTCAGAAGGATTTCATTAGCCAGCACAACTAAATGCTTCACATACATTCACACATAGCTTTACATACTTATTTACATTTTGCACCAAATTAGAGTGGCCAGGGAAAAAAACTATAGAACCCACATATAGATTAAATGTTGGCATTTATTCTGATTTGTGTAAACATATTTTACTTTAATTAAATATAAAGCATAAAACACTCGGAGGACAGCGCTATCTGCTCCTTCTGCTCACTTGAGCTCACAGACGCCCATGACTGGCTATAGGGCTGTGATTGATGCAAGATCTCTCCCCACTGAGAAAGCTTGGGCAATCAGCTCTCTCTAGGCCACTGGCTGCAAGAGGCTACAGCATCACCCGGGAATCAAACTAGCGATCTTCAGATGATAGGGTCACTATGCAATGCAGATTTTATGGTCACTTTAAGCAAATGCTAAAAAATGATGGGGTTATATGGCAAACTCTGTCCTCTGACAATGATTACAATTTGATGATTGATTAGTTTTATGTAGTTTTTTCACTTCTGAGCTTTTCCAGCATATATTCACATTGACAGACGTAGGAACCAGCAAAACTGTTAACCAGGTTTCGCAAGGCGCACAGAGAACAGTTTCACTGGGAATTCCCACAGATGCAACCTGCTGAATATCTGTGGAGATATTCAGTGTTAATAAAGAGGTTTTTTTTTTACTCTTCAAGAGAAATAACAAGCAGCAAAGGTAAATGTATAATAATATACATGTACTGAGAATTTAACACAACAATTGTGTCTCAGCGTAGACTTAGCGTTAACTTTTGAAAATAGCATAAACTAGAGTTAGCAACTTGTCCTTTATTGTCTGCTATTGATCTAACATTATTATCATTCAAGTGTCCTTATCAATCATTTGTTGTCAAGACATTTGGATTCATGTACAACAAGCTGTAGCTAATAACCTTCACCGGCAATGTAACACTAATGATAGAGACATTAATAGCTAACGTTAGTTGTCAAAGTGTACAATTTCAGAAAAGGTTTTTGAGTAGCATTTGCAATATTCTTTTAAAAAATCTTCAATCTGCATTTTTCAGAAGACATTTCTCACTGCAACAAAGTGGGTGGTGAATGTTGAAAGAAAGGTGGCTCTGTTTTGGAGGAGCACTTGAGTTTTGCAGATGCCTTGGCTGTGTTCCTTGGATGCTCTTATTTTTTTTAACATGGAGTACCAGGAACCTGCCTGTGCAACACCCGAACTTATACAGCGGTTATTACTGGTCTCTTTTTCTCCAAAAATTGCCATTGTTCCCAAGGTTTTTCCACATGCTTAGTTATTTTTACTGTATGACAAAAATATTTATTCCATTGCTTCAAGCTATATTGTAACTACAGTAAAACCTTAGATTGTGAGTATCTTGGTCTGCAAGTGTTTTGCAAGAAGAGCAAAAATTTAACATACATTTTAACTTGATAAACAAGTGATATCTTGATATACGTAGTACGTATATGATTTGTCTGCCGAGCGTCACGTGAGCACAACTGAGCCAATGGTTTTTCTCTCTCGCATTGTGGATAATCATATCCCATGCTCAGACTCAGTGCACATCATTTTATTTTGCTTATAAATTCTTTATGGGAATAAATCCTGGGGATGAAACAAAATGCACTGCTTAAACCAGAGTGAGACGTAAAACAGGAGAGATGGTAAAGAGGAAGACAGCTGTTATCAACAACAGAGTAACTAACAGAATTCGAGTGGAAGAACTCAGATAAGGTGGGACACACAGGACATATACTGTATATACTCGGTTCATTAGATTTACCACATCAGAAGAAAAGTAGTTTCTGAACTATTTTATGTAAAAGTGACATTATTGTATTTTTACTATTTCCTCAGAATTTACAGAATATCAGTGATGGCAGGAAAAAATAACATGCACCCCAGAAAATGTCTGGAGAACCAGATCCAGTATAATGCGATATGGTTCAACAGTAAATAAAAACTAAAGGCTATTCCAAATTTAAGATTTGTTTTGGGGATATTCTGTTGAATTCCATCAGCGTAAAAACTATCAATAGTATAATGATTGATTGTATGACTATTATTCTGTTCTTACAGTGAATACTCATTGCTGAGTAAGCTGTTATCTATGGACAGCATGCAGTGGAGCCTGAGAAGCAGTGTGTATTTTTACAGATCACAGCAGCCCCAACATTTAACCAATGTAGTTACAGTGTCTTAGGGACATAGTCCCTAGTCTTGGTCATTTGATGTTGACATATGTCTAGACAATGTTGAGGAAAATGATTTTACGGCATTGTCAAGCAATTTACTTGAATAAGTTAATGGTTCAGTAAGTATAGATAAAGTTAGTTATTGCTGTTATTTCTGATGTAACTTGATGCACATGCATTCAGTTTTGAATCTTTTGAAACTGGACATTTTTACAGTAATGTAACATATTTTACTGAAAACTATTAAACACGTTTAAAAGTTTTTAAAAGTTTTAAAAGATAACATTTAAAAGATGATAAAGTTAACATGCTAAAATACTATGTTGAGCAGAATTCACATTTAGTGAATGTAAAGAAAGCAGTATCCTTTATTTTAAATGCAGTCATGATTCTAAGTAACTTGAATGCTTTAAATAAAATACTGTATTTTCAGACAGTTGTGTCTTAAGTGATGGAATTATTTACATTATTTTAAACAAACAATTTTATATTTTGTATTAACTGGGTCTGTGTGGATTTAATAGCAGTAATGGGTAGGTAGTGTAGGACATAAGCAGAATTAATTATTAAGTTTATATTTTTGCTATATACCTAAATATGGTTAATTCATAAATATTATTAATTATTAAGAAATGGGATTACAGTTATATACAGTTAACCTAGGTTTTTTTAGTAACTTACTGTAAATGTAAAATACAGTTATGGTTCCAGTATATTGCTAAACCTTTTAAAATGTCTAATAGTGTGACTACATACTATGTACTATGCACTATATGTGTAATTTTACCCAAGTCAATATGAAGGACTCCAGAATGGTTTCGATGGCCGTGGTTTGATAATGATAACAATTTGCCTTTCACACACCCCGCCAGCAAACAGGGCAAATTTTTTTTAGATAAGCATCACATGCTTCAGGTTATTAAATCCGTAATCAGTCTGATCTTTTGTTTGATAGAAGACACGAGTTTTATGGTGTGGTGTGGCATTAAGTTCTATAGTATTCCAGCCCCTTAGGAAGGAGTGAACAGTCATATACTGTAAGCTCACTATAGCAAACACACCATGTGATAGAGCTGGGTCACTTTAAAGTTGGACTGCACAATAATTAAGATGGGATCTAAGATTATGCGTCTAATCGAAAGTACTTTTTTATCTTTTGAACACTGGGCATCTGTTTGGTGCGTTAAAATGTCGAGCGAATGCAAAATATGGACAGGGCTGAAGGAACTTTAGACGATCAGATTGAGTAAAGGAAGCAAGTATAGGTCAGTGATATCCTACACTTACATAAACACCACTTTTACTTCCAAAAAGCTACTTTTTCCCAGGAATGATCACATAGTTGTCTATCCTTAACAGCACTTATTCCTAATCTTCACATCTCTTGGATGGTGTCTTGTTTTAGTCAAAGAAGTCACTGGTTTTGTGTTCCTGAGAAAGGTAACAAGTTGCTGACTGAAGTACACACTAATCCAGCTAAGAACAGCAACAACAACAAAAACATGACGAGATTAAAAAAAAAAACTTTCATGTACTTTGGTCATATTTTGTAGAACCACTTAGAATTATGACCAGCAATAAAATACCATATTATATCTAACTACCATTCAATTTTATATGACATGTTAAATTGCTTTGTAAGTTATTTTTTATTGTTTTATTTATTGTCTGAGCAGCTTGTCTGAGAACATCTATCGTGCACTGTCTAAACCTTGACAATCAATAACCAAGTTCAAAGCCTTTCACTGAAACAATGTTTGAACAAGGAAATAGTTAGCCAAAGGGCAGCCAGGCACAGTAAAGTAAGGCACAGTCACAGGAGTATTATGTTTGCTTACTGAACTGGGCTTTTATAATATAGCCCTCTCACCTGGGATAGGTGTGGATATTGTCATGGTTACGGTGGGGTTTAGGAGCTCTACTCAGTATCTGTTTCTCTGACTAAGCTGTTTCACTGCTTTAAGAGTAAGGGAGTAATCCACAGCCACTTTACCCTGATGGCTAGAGTCCCAATCCTTTCCCTTTCATTTGACTTAAAATGATGATACCAGAAATCATGATAGAAATGTTAATAAATGTTTTAAGTTCATGCTGAGTGCAAGATTGCTTTCTGACATTGAGAAACAAAGCTTCTCTATTTAAAAGTATGACTTTTAAAAGGAGGGAGAGCAATAAGTGATACATATCACTGCATAAACCAGCTGAGAAAATTCTTGCATGTTAAAATGAAATTACTTCTGCATACACACATGCAATGTAGGAAAAAAAAAACGTGTCATGGCTGACAATTTACTAAAGACGCTTTTACAGTAGATTTGTGCTCAGCTGTCATTTTAAAGTTAATTTACCTGATTCAAAGATAGCTGTATTTGAGATGAACAGATGTCCACATCAAGTCAGAAGTTGGTGAAAATCTACCAGCTGTTTCCCTTCATTCCTTCATTCCTGTGCAGCCTTCCTCTGTCAATGACTCTGAAGCTTTGCCACTTTTTGAACCTTGTACCTTCGTTAATAAATCTCTGATTGTTTTCATTTGGCACCAAGGTGTTGCCTTCCTCACTATCTCTCTACACACCCATAAACAGTCATACACACTGAGAGGACTTCTTACAGAGCCTCCCTCAGAGTTCGAGCTGAAATTTAAGGACAACCCTTTGGAACTTTGTGCAAATGTTACAGCCATGTGAGTGAAAAGGGGGAGGGTTCAATCTGTCAAACTGAGCCAATCCTATGGAAGTGTAATGTTGACTCCTAATTTGCATGGTATAGATTCAACAGTTTGAATGAAGAAAAAATAAACTGCCTTTCTTTTACTTTCAAAACTAAAAAAAAAAGTGTATTCATCTCTTTCCTCAATTACTTACCACATAATTTTCCACTCCAGCCTCTTTGTACAGCGAACTGCCTTTGTGATCCTGCAAATCATGCGGATTTTAAAGGAACTTCAAAGCACCTTATACACAAACTCTTAATGATAATGATCCATTAAACCACCGTTCTGTTTTACTGTTTCCAGTGGTCCATGCATTGAGAATCACCTGGCTATATTTTTGTGAATATACACATGCATGCCTGCTGAGATCTTTTAGCAAATTTCAAAGTGCCTGTATTCCTTTTTTCTGCCTACCACATACAGACTTTATTGCATGTATACCATACAGAAACAATACATACATCTTGTAGAAATTCTGTTGTCCAAAGGTACCAATAAACTCATATAATCTTCTTGTCCTCTGGTTATTGCATTGTTATTGCATGGAGAAACTATATGGTTTCTGCTAGTATTCGGTGGGTTTTGTTAATATGGCTACCCTTGTTCGCTTCCCTGAATTTTTGCCTACAGGTGTCACTCACCACAAAGAAGAAAAAGGCACTGTAGCTGTAAATGTGTTTTTTATACTTGAATTTTTGTTATACAAAAACTTGTATAAATACTTTAATACAAAATTTATTGATACATGTTATATATTGATATATCCTCCTCAGACCCGGCAATTCATTTTTGTCCTCTGTGGGAGACATCTTTATTTTAAATACCATGCATGCAGTGTGTTTGTTTCCTAATGTACTGTAAAGAGTACATATTGGGCTTTCTATTGATGTCACACAAGTGGGGTGTGGCCAACAGATCACATGTTCTGTCTTTCTAAATTGGCGGCAATTGCATCAAGCACATTATATGGCAGTATGAGGTTTAAGTGATCAATTTTTTAAATACAGCATGTAGTTATTTTTTCTTACGATATTGTTTTTTATTTGTGAATTGTGGCAGTGGGACTTGCTTTATCCCATTTTCAACCTTGCCCTCAAATACACTAAGCTTCATTTTTATTGAACAGGAAAAACAGTGGTGTCCATTACTGCCAATGCGATAACCAGGGACAGATTTTTTAAACTTAAGTCCATCAAATGACCTTGCCATCCTGGATGACCAGAAAAAAGAGGATGCTCTTTTTTGGAAGGTCAGGTCTCTTTTAAACAGAAACCAACAGTCAACAAGGCTGCCTCAATTGATCAAGGTCCACCTATACCTACACTAGTATTTCACCTCTATCGATCTTGACATCATTGAGTGACATCATAGCTTTGCCCCTTTACCACCCAGGCAACGCTATGATGTCACTCAATGTGACATCGGAAGGGTGCTAGGGCCGCTTATTGTTGCTTCCAACTTTATTACTTATTATATTATATTATAATTATTTACCTATGTTATATATTACTAAATAGAACTAAATTCATTGTACTTCTTTAGGCAAAGCAAGACCCAGTGTTCATTACAAGGGACATGATATAACTAATACTGTAAATAAATGACAGTTTTAAAAAAAAAATCTGTGAGACATGTTTCAGACATCACTTATGTTAAAAAAATTTAAATATGAAAACTTTTTTTCTTTCAGGTCTCAGGAGGATATATAATAAATATAATATACAGTTTATTTTTTGTTTAATTTCCTGAAGTGCGTATACATTTTTTGCCTGACTCTGTATATAAGGCCCTGGTGGTCTACTGCTTTGGTACAGCAACATTTCCAGTGTTAAATTAACACCCCAGCGTGTTTATATATGACCAAATGGTCACAGATGTAGTCTGAATGTGATAAAGTGAACAGTCCTCTGGGTGTTCATTCAACAATGGGGATTTTGCTGTGCGGTACACTTTAGTTTCTTCCTTACTTTACAGGACCTCTGAATTTAATTTAGGATTAGATTTTTGATTTCTGCACAAACAAAATGCAAAACTCACCTTGACTATGTGTGTTAAAAAACAAACCTGAAGCAAAGTGACTGTTCCAGTTGCCATGAAACTACTGCAACCACTTTTCTCAGAATAGCCAAATACACCTCTGCTGTCAGCATGTACTGCAGAAATAATAGGCACAATACTAGTGCTGCAGTCAGATTATTAAATTACTAGCTAAACACATTTTTAGTGTGTTTACCCATAGTGCAGGAATCTTATATTCTTGACAATGTTAATGTCAGCATGTGTAAATGAAGAAATCCAAACCCAGGTTCAGATATAGATATGACCAAAATATCAAGCGCTGACTTATTTAACACATAAACTGAAAAACGATCTACATAATAATAATAATAATACAATATGTATATCACTTTGTAGGGTAAAGGGGTGCATGGAGTCCATCTCAAAACCATAGGGAACAGATCCATGCATTTCTTTGAATTTTATTTTTTTACTCTAGCCTATTTGCCTTTGTAATCCTGCAAATCTCACTTAAAACACACAAAATAATGCTGATTTTAAAGGAATTTTAAAGTGCCTTATGCACAAATTCTTAATAATAATTATTCATTGAACCACTGTTCTGTTTTACTGCCTCCGATGGTCCATGCAGCGAGGATCATCTAGATATCTTTTTTTGTGAATATACACATGCATACCTACTGAAAGGGCACTGGTGGCTCAGTGGTAGGTGTTTCGCCTGCCATGCGAAAGGCCTGGGTTTTTTACATTTACATTTAGGCATTTGGCAGACGCTCTTATCCAGAGCAACTTACATTTTTATCTCATTATACATCTGAGCAGTTGAGGGTTAAGGGCCTTGCTCAAGGGCCCAACTTGGTGGTTGTGGGGTTCGAACCTGGGATCTTCCGAACCGTAGTCCAATGCCTTAACCACTGAGCTACCCCTGGCTACCCCTGGCCCTTTTAGTGCCCAAACCCCAAATGGGAGGGTTGCGTCAGGAAAGGCATCCGGTGTAAAAACCTGCGCCAAGCTTGTATGTGCGGACTGGATGATCTGCTGAGGCGATCCCTTGCTGGGAGCAGCCGAAAGACCAACAACAACACATGCATGCCTGCTAAGATATTCTAACAAATTTCAGAGTGACATCTTGTATTAATCCTGTCATCCAAAGATACCAATAAACTCCTATAATCTTGTTTTCCTCTTGTGATTGCATTTTTTAGGAGTAAAGGAACTACTGTATATGGTTTCTGCTAGTACTCAGTAAGTTTTCTTCAAGTCAGGGTAGACTAACAGGACAGAATCACATACACTCAAACCCCCAATTATGCATTATAGGCCATTTAGAAATACCAGTCAAACTACACACTACACACATATCTTTGGACTGTGGGGGAGAAACTCAAGTAGGAAACCAACCAAGCACAGGGCGAAGATAGGAAATGCAGGGCCACAGACCTGAGGTGCGGGTTTTGCGCCCCAGCCATGGAGGTGCGAGATGACAGTGCTCATAATAATAAGAAGAAGAAAAAGAAGAAGAAGTCAAACAAATTATCCTAAAAGCACTTAATAAATCTTACTAGAGGGGAAAAAATAGCTGTGTTAAGGTTTTCAAAAAAGTTTATTTAATTGTAAATTAAAAGGAAAGTGAATGAAACAATGAATGCTCTAATTCAGTTACAAATGTATCCAAGGCACAGGTTGGAATACTACTTCTAATAAACATGAGGACAGACAGTAACCTTGCATACAG
The DNA here is from genome assembly GCF_024256425.1 of Clarias gariepinus. Lineage (NCBI taxonomy): Eukaryota > Metazoa > Chordata > Actinopteri > Siluriformes > Clariidae > Clarias > Clarias gariepinus. The sequence goes on from NC_071113.1 coordinate 15,824,199, forward strand.
TATCTCGTGACAGTCATATGCTCATATACCGAGAACACCACGACACCTAGTGGACAGTTTAACCTCACTAGGTGTAGTACTGAACAAACTCACTCACTCCTTCATCTTCTATCCCGCTTTATTCTAAATTCAGGGCCACAGCCTATCTTAGGAGGCTTAGGGCGCGAGGCCTGGACAGGGTTACTGAACAAACGTGACTTGTACTGTTGGAGTTGTCTAAGATATAAAATAATCAAATTTTCCTATAATATGTTTAGATTTACCCAGTCAAGTGTTTGACTGAAGAAACCTAGGTGACAAGTTATCTGTTATCTGCTGTTAGTAATTTCAGTGCATCTGCAAAATAAAGTGAGTTTGCGGCTCAGCTTCCAAAAACCTTTTTATTATATACTGATTGTAAATAATAAAACATACAAAAACATTTAGGCTATAAAGACTGTAATAAGATTGTTTTTGCTTAATTTGTCCCTGCAGGACACAATATAAAGGAGGATTTTTGCTTTATTGTGGCCACATATAAAACATGTGGGACTAAAAGGCCACGCTGATTAAAACAGGAACATACTGGGTACATAGTCCAGCACCCTTAATGCCTTCATTTTATTAATCTTTAGTAAAGGCTTTATCTGATATTGGGTCACATGGGTAATTTAATCACAAGTTTAATTTAAATGAAGGGATCCTCACGATCTGATTTTTTTTTTTTTTTTTTTAATAACGGAAATATGCAAAAAGTAACTATGAGTAAGCAGCATTTATTTAATGTGGACACGATTTAAGAGTATCTAACATGTGTCATACTCTTAAATACAGCTTTATAATAGAGTATTGTTTCTACACTCGCCGTCCACTTTATTAGGAATACCTATACACCTGCATGTTCATTCTTTTAAAAATTTAAGTTGAGAAAAAATTAGGTAAAGTTTCAGAAGTTGTTTGCCTCGTGGGATTTTTACACAAAACAAAATGTACCGGTGTTCCTATTAAAGTGGACAGTGAATATGAATTTACGATATACTAGTACAAAATGATACTACTGTAAGAGATTTGAAAGATCTTTTATTTTGGTAAGTGTCTTGTCGGTTCTCTGATTGTGGAGACTTTGCCACTATTGTTGTTTTTAATTGGTCGCTTTAGACAGGCACGTCTGGCCATTCTGTGTTTTGATTGGTTACCTCTGGAAGTACGTGTCCTGGCCGTGGAAACGAAAACTCCACGATAAATCTCATTTAAAAGACGATTGTGGATATGTAGTGTGTTTTATAGTACTTCTATCTATATATAAATACCAGGAAATTGAGGATAATATGGAGGTAAACTCAGAGTTTGCTTAGACTTTATGTTAAGTCGGTGCATTTAATATTTAATAGCTACACTAGCTCTAGTTGCTAATTCTGGCACTGATGTTATCTCTGGATGCTTGTGCTGTCAGTAGCTTTTAAGATTTGTGTATGTAACTCAGCTGGCATATATCTATGTTTGAGTTAGTAGTTACTTTTCTGGACAATTAAAAAAAATTCTTACTTACTTGAAATTTGAGGCATTGCTTAACACCATCATGTTCTTAACACCATACTGTTACAGGTCTCACTAACACATTTTGTGTTGTTGCTGTTTTAGAATGTTCAAAATCTCCCTATTGACATTCAAACCAGCAAACTTCTCGGTAAGATTGAAATCTTATTTATGTGAAACAACTAAAAATCTGTGTAGTGTAGTGTACATCCATATACAGATCATGTACAGTGTATGTACACATGTTTTCAGACTGGCTGGTGGACAGGAGACACTGTACTCTGAAATGGCAGAATGCGGTGATGACCATCAGAGAGAAGATCAATGCCGCTCTCCAGGACATGCCGGAGAATGAGGAGATCAAACAGCTGCTCATGGGCACATGTCAGTCACTTTTAGGTTTAATCTACTCAAATCTGGGTACCATGTGCGGCTATTTGCGCTATTTTTTCTTGTGTGTAGAGTGTATGATCAGGTACCGAACTGAATGAGTTGGTATGTTAAAGAGGCAAAAAAACCACAACAGATTATGAGAAGTATGATATACATAGGAATTTAATATATTCTTATTTTGATGTAGCTTTATTTATTTAGTCATTATTTGTAAGCACTTTATTCTGGTCAGGGTTGTTATGAATCCGGAGCCCATCCCAGGAACACAATGAACGTCCTGAATGCCATGCCAGTCCATCTTGGCATAACACACACAATCATTCATATATTTAAATATAAATGCATATATTCTTTTTTTGTGATATTTCACAGCATACACAACACTATCTATTTTTATTGATTACTATTAATTCATCATTGTGTATTTTCTTGTTTTATTGCAGATATTCACTATTTTCATTGCCTTCGGATAGTGGAAATACTAAAGGGAACAGAAGCCTCATCCAAAAATATATTCGGCAGGTATTCATCACAAAGGATGAAGGTGATTGCAGACATTTGACTAGTCTCTGTATCATAAACATATAACATGCATTTAACTCATTTTCTTTAACCAATAGGACTGGCAAGAAATAGTGTCCTTGTATGAAAAAGATAATGCATATCTAGGTAAGTTCAGATCAAAGTGGATTTATACACACATTTCTGTGTTTTCTTGGTATAATGTATTTAAACACTGGTGTAAAACATCACGTTTGCGTTGGACATGATATATACGTCTGTGTGCGTCTAGCGGAGCTGGCCAGTCTGCTGAGCCGCAGTGTAAGTTACGAGGGCCCTGCTTTGAGGAAACAGGTGGCTAAAGCACAGCAGTTACAGCAGGAGCTAAGCAGACGAGAGCTGGAGTGCCAGAGTGGAGCTGCAGACATGAGGGAGCGCTACAACGCAGCCTGCAAGCAGTATGGCATTAAGGTGAGTGTATACTTTAGAGATAATGCTTTGTTTGCGAACTTGGAGAACTATAGTGAGTCAGCACGAAGGCAGACATGTAAAAGTTAGTTACTGAATTTACACATCGACTGACAGTTAAAAAAAAAAAAGTTTAGAATTTAATGAGAATTCCTGTATAAAATCATTTCAGATGTTTGCATACTCTTAGGACAAAATCAGTGAGCTAAAAAAAAGCATATCTTTTGTGTTTTTGTTACATTAAGCCTCATATATCAAGTTGGATACAAAGAGTCTTATTTGTTAAAACCTTTTGTATCGGGTTCAATTTGCCTAAACTTTATCAAAGTCAAATCATGACATTTGTATGGATGGTCACGTTTTTATGCTTAGATTATCCTGTCGAGTTAAAATTCCTTTTTTCTTATTACAGTTATAGCATTTAGCAGACATCTTTATTCAGAGTGACTTACAGAATTGCTTCGGGTCTCTATCTAGAAGACATTCTCAAGCTGGTTCACTGAGGAGACAAATTGAGATAATTATCTAGTATATTAGGAGTATATTATTGTTTGATATTAACTATAAAAATGTGAACTCAAGTTCTAAGTTCTAGTTTAAGTATTTCTATTATTTATTCACACACAACAGTCTTTCAAGTTTACTCAAAGTAGTAAAAAAAAAAAATTAGTAAGGCAGTTGTTCTGCAGATGGAAATGCCCTGATGAGAAAGGCCTGTGCCAAATTAAGTGGTTTGAATTAACTACTGTATAACTGTGAGGAGCAGCGTACATCCCTTCATGACCCCATGTTGTCCGTCTTCTAAAGGCTACTTTCAGCATAATAATGTACCATGTCACAAGCAAAAGTCATCTCAGACTGGTTTCATAAGCGTGACAATGAGCTTAGTGTTCCTCGGTGGCCTTTTCAGTCATAAAGCAATCACAAATTACAAAAAGGAATGTTTTCAACTACATATGAAATCCATGCCATTAAGTGATAGTTTGAGAGCAAAGTGAGGCCTTACCCAGGATTAGTTTAGTACTCCTCATGAAGTGCTCTGTGATTATTTTTGCTTAATGAAGTAATGTGACAAGAGACTTTATTCGGTTTGGTTTATGCAAACATTTTCACACAACAAGTGAGGTCTGTTGTTAAGAGAAACTTGAAAACGTAAATGTCTGTTTAAAAAGTAAAGTTAGAATTACAGAATATTAACCTTTTCACTCAAGTTTAAAACTAATTACATGAGTAACATTATAACATTGAGGTAATCCCTAATTACGATAATTTCATAATAGCCTGTCTGTTGTGTAATTATAATCAATGTCTATTACTTTATTAATTGCATATCTTGGTCGGGGGTGAATCTGGGGAAGTGCATAGTGCAAGAATTAACCCCATCACAGGGCACCATGCAGTATCGCATACACACACTCAATCAAATGAATTTGTTGTATTTTCATTTGGGTAATATTTTTTATTTTGTTCTTATCTGTTTATTCCTAAGGATTGTATTGCTGAAATTGTTAACTGCGAGTCTGAACTAAATATGAACTTCAGTTCAGTAGTAGTTCAGAAGCAGTCTGAACTTTCATAGCGATGAATTTATGCTCAGTTAAAATGCCACAGTTAATAAGAGAACTTGCCAGATAATTGATCAAAGGAATATTGTAAACCTCCCCAACTTTTTGCCACAAAATTGAGAGTACACAACTGTCTAGGACAGGAGTCGGCAACCCGTGGCTCTCTCATCCCTTTGCTGCGGTGAAAAAAAAAAGGGCTTTGGAAAATAGATAATGAGGATTTTATTAAAGTTTATTTAAGTTCATTAGTTTTTTTTATGTAATTATGAAATTGAAGGATATGGTGATCTTGTAACATTAAAATAAAACATGTTTAATTTTTTGTAGCTCAAAATATGCGTCACAACCGCTGATGTGCAACATCTGCCGGCATGCACCCCCAGGTTTTTATTCAGGTTGACAGCCAGGACAACGGCACACAGAAGCAGACGACATTTTTGGTTTGCTAGAAGTGGAAAATTTAAGTTCGGCTTTTTATTTAAGAATATGAGGACTCAAATAGACATTAAGTATTTTATTTAAAAGTAGCCTTCAACCCACTGTCTTTTTTTTCTGAGTTCAAAATGTTTTTGTTGCATGCAGAAATAAATTTTTTCTTTGTAGCCATTCATTGATTTTATAAATGCAACACACATTTTATAGTTTTTTTTATACATAGCATAAACGTAAAGAACGATATATTTAGTGTTTTTGTGGCTCCCAGTGTTTTTTGTTTTTTCTGTGAGAAACTGGTCTAAGTGGCTCTTTGAGTGTTTAAGGTTGCCGACCCCTGGTCTGGGATGACTTTGTGCACGACTTTCATGTCCAGGCTGTCTAGTTTCCACCCACAAACCAAAGACATGCAGGTTAGATTAATTGCCGTTCCCAACTTGCCTGTAGTTTGTGTGTGTGTGTGTGTGTGTGATATTTTCATGAAGTTATAAATGAAAATTGCACACTGGTGTGACTTGTTTAGGGGGAGAATGTAGCGAGAGAGTTGCAGGCCCTTGTTAAGGATTTACCGACTGTATTGGAGGAAACGGGGAGACAAGCTGCCAGCCTAGAGGAAGTGGTGAAGCTTTACACAGCTTTCACTAAGTTTGTCTGTGACTGGTGAGTATCATTACTATGACTGTTTAGAAATAAAGCTTTAACAATTCAAAGATAATTGTTGTTATACATACCATCTTTTCCAATTTTTATAGATTTAATTAGTTTTAGATTATTTGCTTAGCTTCAAAGCATGGTTCCCAACTCTTGCGAGACAAATAAGCAACCACACCTTCATAAACAAGCCTAAAACAAGCCCAATAGTATGATAGTGTGTGTGTACATATATATATATATATATATACATATACACATATATATATATATATATATATATATATATAGCTGTTCTGCAACTTTTCTGGTGCATATATATATGCGCACCAGAACAGTTGCAGAACAGCTGTATAATGTAAAAAAAAAAAAAAAATGGCTTGTCGGATGTTTCTATCAAGCAACCATATTTTTAAAAACAAGCTCAAAATAATGTGAACCTGCAACCGGTAATATTTTCAAGCGTCTTCAAAGAAAAAGAAGCCCAAAATCACATATTATGTTAATAAATTGTGATCCTTTATATCTCTGTAGGTCAGAGCCTGTTCTTCTTATGCTGTCTTTCATTCAAAAAAAAGGAAACACAACAGTATATGAATGGAAGACAGGAAATGTACCTACGGTAATTGAAAGGCCTGTAGTCGAGGAGGCACCACCTGACACTGTCACAGACGAAACGGTGAGTAAATAAATAGAGCAGTAAGAAGCAATATGAATAAGTTGTCTGCTTGTGTATAATTTAAAAAATTAACACATTTTGTGTTACTTTTTGCTCTTCATAGTGTAAGTGTGTACACGTGTGGGTCTGTATTTACTCATGCTCCCTTTTATACAGATTGACTGGGGTGACTTGTGTAGCGGTGTCGAAGAGGTGAGTTTTGAGACCACAGGCGAGGAGGGAGTGGACTGGGGCGTCACACTTGAGTCTGGAAAAGAGGTAATGCACAAGCAGCTGATACATGCATGTGAATGTATAAACATAAATATTTTTATTGTAGAACATGGATTTCCATGGTGACAATAATATTAATGCATCAATATAATAAAAAAATATATATAAAATAAGGAAACAGATGATGGTGGCATTGACTGGGGTGATTCTACAACTGCTGCAGTGGAAATAGAAGTTGTCGCTGCAGGCACTGACTGTAAATACATATTTACTTTCTGTAAAAAATTGCACGTTTGAACCGGGCCTGTTGTCTTCATAAGATTAATAAACCATGCTGGATTTACAGGTCCAGAAGGTGTAGCGCGAGGTGAGGATGCACTCTCCCTGCTTGAGAACCCACAGACACGAAATCAATTTATTGATGAATTGATGGAGGTACTTCAACTCAACACTAAAACATTATTTTATGACACTGGACTATAAATGTGCTTTTATTATTGGTTTAAACCCATTACATAAATAATACTATGCAACTCTTTTGTCATTAAAAGCTTTCCAGCTGTTATAGTGGCTTATTGCAGGTGAGAATGTTTGCTAGGTTGTAATGTGCTCCTCTCTGCTCTCCTCCAACTGCCTAGTTGGAAGTGTTCCTGTGTCAGAGACTGAGTGAGATGAGTGAGGAGGGCGATATGGTGTCCATGAGCCAGTTTCAGCTGGCTCCTTCAATCATTCAGGGGCAGTCCCGTGAGCATGTGCAGGCCATGCTGGCAGATGTGCGCCACCTTCTGGGAGGACTGACGTCACTGCGCATGAAGCATCTGTTCATGATCCAGGCATCGCCCCGGTAAGTGCTCCTACACACTTACTGTTCTATAACACGAATGGAATGTCAGTTCTGCGTATTTAGGATTGGTACTGCCAGAGCAGAGACATTATGATACATGGTTAATAATTTCTAAGACTGAAATGTAAGTATAAAGTAAGAGTTTACAAAAACTCTTGCTCAGATTTCATTACGACGGTTTTGTTTCAGCTATGTGGAGCGTGTGTCTGATATGCTGAGGCAGAAACTAAAGCTGGCTGATATCTTGGTGCTAAAACGCACCACTCTGGCTGAACGAAGGCAAGAAGCTCTTGAGGAACAGGCCAAGCTGGAGCCTCGCATCGACCTGCTGACTGTCCAAACCAAGGAACTACAGAAACTGGTACTATATTCTATTAACATATAAGAGTATATAAGGGATGCCAGTAGAGGTGTATTGTTTTTTTTTTTTATCTGTTAATTTAAAGAAATTAACTTTGGGTTGTGCTCAACTTTTTTTCTATCTAAGTAAACTCTGTTGTTATTTTTTTGCAGATCGAAGCTGACATCTCAAAACGGTATAACAATCGACCAGTGAACCTTATGGGAGTTCATGTGTAAACTGCATAGTCCACAGTACCATTTCATAAATAAATATTTTATTTCATTAAAATAGTTTCCATGGCTTTTAATGACCAAATCATGTTACTGTAACCCATGTTAGACACACAGCTGAACCCTATTGTAACATTACACAAGTTTGTCTCTGGATTTGTCAGATCAAAGTAGCACTTTAGGTTGGATGTAACAGTCAATATGCATTCTGACTACATATCTTCAATATGATTTCTTAATCTATTTTGCAAGCTTCAAAGACACAAAACAAAGTCTATAGACAAACACCATCAATTTACATTTGAGAAATTCTGAATTAATAATCATACCCGTTCTGTCTTATTTTCTTCTATCATCACTAACTTGTTAATTCTGTAAGCTTTCATCTCATTATGGTGCACATCAACTAAATATTTTTAAGCAGTCATTTTGCATTTGCTTAAAGTGCACTAGCTAAAAGTATGAACTTTTTAAATAGAGTATGTAAAGATGAATAAACATGTTTTATACCAAAGAAACACCTTTAAGGCTGTTATTCATACAGCAAAGTTGCTTCTAAAAAGTACTGATAATGATTAACAGTGGTGTTATACAGTATTCAGACAGGAGTATTATCAAAGGCATCAGACCTCATGCATGTTTTCAGTGCAACAAAACACCTCCATTTCCTCGGCACTCCTCCCACAGAGCTGTGTAAAATCGCCCAGCAGCCCTGGGTGCTCCATCACTGTGTCATCTCCTTCTTTGCCCCAGGGCTGCCAGTGTAATCACATGCCTGAAACACATTAGGCTCACAAGATTGAGGACGTAATGGTTATTATCTTGCAAGTGTGGCACATCCCCTGCATACCAGCCAGGAAATATGTGTGCAAAGATTCAAATTAAGGCTTTTTTTTATTTCCCTATTTTCATTGCTAAATTATTTTATTTGATTATGTGACTCCACCATGATGTCTGGGCAAAATATAGAAAATCTTTATCCTCAACACATAGTGTGGTGTCATTTCCTTTTACTTCTGACTGGCACACGCATGCATCTGTCCCTTTGTCACTACCCCATCTTTCACTCACACACACACAGATGAGGCTTATGATAAGCAGAGGGGCTTCAGTCTGCCCCATCATTGTCTATACTATTCATCAAGCCAGACCTACATGCACGCGCACACACACAAATCCACAGCAGCCATAGTAAACATTTTGTTTTTCCTGATGGACAAAAGCAGAGCCTGACAATGAACCAGATAATTATCAAAAAGCCTACCACAAAATTATCCTCATGTTTATTATTTAAAAGGACTGCCTTCTCTTCATTGGATGCAAGACCAAATTTCTTTGGGTCCCCCACAGTCTTCCCTTCTGCCTTTTTTTCTTTATTTGTTTGCTGCAATTCCCATCGTCCCTGCAGTGGGCAGATGCTCAGAGGCACTGGCCAGAGTAAAAGCCACGCTACTGTGGCCCAGAAGACTGGGGTTGCCAAGACAACTGGCCCAGTACCCCTGCTGTTGTCACTCTGCTCGTGTCGCTCAGTCATTGATTACCTTCATCTCAGCAGCTCTCTGCATGCAGCACACATTGTTCTCCATCGCCAATATTCACAGGGGTTTAGTCACACTAATATAGCCAGTATTGTGTGTTTCTTTTTCGAACAAATCCATACATCCATGCTCAAGACAACATGCATGACAAACAATAGCAGATACTTATCTAATTGCTTGCTTTTCATTATTTTAATAAAAAAAAGTTATACATAAAGCTACAGTTGATTAATAAGGACCATAATTTAGTAAGAAATACATTTATGATACAATGAAAATAATGTTCACACTTTATTGTGCAGTGTAGCTACTACACAGCAGTTAAATACAAAACATGAAAAATGTTTACAGTTTGACTTACATTCATATCTAATCTTATTACTGAGTGTGTTCTTAATAGTTGGAGACCATCTGAACTAAATTCAAGTGCTTTTATTCACATTTGGCATTGATGCTGCCACAACAATGAGTAGCTATTGCAAGTGATCATAACATTTTTCAGCACAGTCCAAACAAAATAATTAACATTTAATTTGTACTAATTAGAAGCCCTTAAACTCATTCTAATCAAACATTTGATTTTTGTACAATTAAATCCAACTGACTTGATCTTGGGCTGGATAGACTCAGAGCTCTAGGTTCAGGACCAGAGAGTGGAGGTTTTTTCCTCAATCTTTTTGCTTCGTTTTGCAGCTTTTGACGAATGTAGCCCTTAATCTCTGCATCCGTTTTTCCAGGAAAAAAATACTGGACAGTTCCTGTAAGAAAGGATTAAGAAACTGTGCATAATTTGGTACCCATCTAACTATCTATAGTGCTATACAGAATATGCTCTCTCAAGTGCATGCAAGGTAGCTTAAAATTTTCTTCTAATACAATACTACACAGGAAATATTTTAAACTGTAGAATTAATAGTTTGTAATTCTTAATCTTCTGGTACATCCTGCTGTTGAATATAGGCAAAGCATGCCCTTTGTCTGAATGTTTAATTTACAACCCCAAATAAAAGTTCTACAACTCTAACATGCGCAGTGTATAAGCTGTAAACTCAGTGTGTTAAGACTTACTCAGGATGGCCTGCACCTCTTCAGTTGGCAGGGCAGGTTTGGGTTGACCCCTCTTATTATACACCACACCAGAGATTGAGTGAGAGGCCAGACAGTCTCTTTCATAAAGTCCACGCAACAGATCATTGGTCAACTTCTGAGCAGTGGTACCAGTGTTGCACCTCTCCAAAAGCTCAGGTGTTATAAACTACAACAATAAAACCAATCACAAAACCACCTTTCCTTTAAAGCAATGTACTGTCGAAGATATAGACAGCTAGTTAACGATGCATAACTTGAGCTTTGTGCACAATTTTGAATATGATATTAAACCAATGGAAAAGAGTAATACCTCTGTAAAGAGACCATTCTTGTGGGAAGTCTCATTAGGTTTCTGGTTAACAGTTTCCTGTTTGACCCATTGCCCATTCATAACACCTGAGGCATATGGCATAGCGGGCATTAAAGCATCCATTTCCACAGGCCCGGACATGGGGCTGGAGGAAGGAGGGAGCGATGTCTTCTTATCTCCATTCGGCCACGTCTGCGTCCTCTCGATCAGAGCCTCTAGGTTTTTAGCCAACTTTCCACATGCTTTTTTGGGAACAAGAAAATAAAATTATGTTAGAATTTGTTTTTAATTTAGAGGCTATGATACAATATCTTAAAATAAAAATGATATTAAACATGAAGTCGAACTCCTAACTAACTTTTATTTAACATAAAAAGGAAAATTAAAAGACTAGCCTGTAAGGCACCGTAGTTGTTCCTTTAAGCTCTCCATTTCACGCTGCATGCATAGAACCATGGCTATTAGTTCCATCTTCGAGTAAGACTGCAAATACTCAGCCTCCTGCTAGAAGAAAAGAAACAGATCTGAAAACTATCCAGCATGTTAACTTTCAGGAGCTGTAGAATGCTGAGAACACACCTGTGCCTCAGACCTCACCTCTGTGGTGGGATGTCCCTCATCAAAACTGCCTGTAGGAGAGCAGTCGAACGCATAACCCTGTTAGGACAAGACAGACACTGAAAGTGAGAGTAGTAATACTGTATTAATGTGATTCTTTGGGGTGAAAAACATCAGTTTTAAAGTAGGTTGTGTTTTTTGTTTTTTTTTAATGATGCATGTCACTTTAATTGTTGATCTTTTTCAAACCGTAGAAGAGCACCAAACCGAGTGTAAAGTGTGCAAAGAAAGCTCTTTCCACAAGATGTGCAGTGTGTAGCCTAAGTGATGCCCCCTGTGCCATGCTTTTAGACCTATTGTTCTCCATTAGGTAACCGGCATGGCTGCCTGCCCTACCTCACACTACTATCGCTGCTGCTCTTTCTGCGTTTCAACGCGAAAAAGCAACAACAAAAAAGTACAGGAGTGAAAAAAGATTATCTTTAAAACACTACTGTCTTATCAGACCACTCAAGCTGCAAAAGTGGAAAATTCGGTCTTCCGTCTCCGCCGCGTAATTGTCTCGCAATTCAAGATAAATACTATAATTATTAGTAAGAAAAAGCCCAAACCCTCGTGTCCAACTTCTGGAGCCCCGCGGCTGCTGGTGCTGCTGCTCCTGAATTCTCCTCAGGTCGCTGTTTGGCAGCATCCATTTGTTTCCTCCGTTTCTGCAGCCCGTGCTGTCGGACAGGCGGCTCGTGTCATTCTAATTACTCTTTCATTTGAGACAATATTCCAAGTCACAGCCACAAACAAACAAAACAGGGGCACGAAAAACACTCAAAAGGTTTCCATTAGATATCTTACGTAGATTTCGTCCAGTTTTTGTTCCTCTTTCTCGTCCTGTTCCTCATTTTCGTAGTCCAGAACACGCTTGGCTTTTGTTTTCCTTCTCATTTCTCTGCCATTATTTGATTATTTGCGCTCACTGAAACTGTGCCCCCCTCCGCAGAATGCAGGACGCTGCCTGCACAAAGGCGACAGCCAGCCCTGACGCCGATATGGACAGCAGATACCGAGCGTGTAAAGGAAAAAAATAAATAAATATGCGATTATGCCACTTTGGTTCTTACACTTGGTTGAGACATGAATCTCAACTGAGAAATCAGACACTCGTTTTCGAGCAGAACGTGGCACGAGCTCGCCTCCGTGTCTCTTGCGCTAATCAACAGGGTGTGCAAATGATCTTTACTCTCTGCACTGTGCTCAATTTACTCAGGAATTGAAATTGAACTGGGTTGTTTTGCTAACCCTATTTAGTTTTTTCCCTTGGTTGAATACACTTTTTTTTACATCAGTTGTTCAGGGGGAAAAATCATTTATTAGTGTTCTCGTGATCAGAGACTCTTTGATCGTCTACAAAGTGATCAGTGCGAGATGTACCAACCGAACTGATCCCATGCAGTGCATTACACATTATTTTTGCTCTGATCTGGATTCAGCAAATAAAAATACAAAATCACGGTGATTAAAAATGTATATATTCACTGATTTTAACTTAAAGAAGTTGGTTCATAGCCGCGTTCATGAAGGCCTGCTGGCAATATTCAGGTTTCCCTATTCCCAAAGCACCTGCTGCACCTCAAGAGTTAATTATCAAGGCTTCTGTGAGTTGGATCCGGTGTTTAGTGGAAAACATTCAATTCAGCGGAGAAGTGGGCGTCCAGGATACAGGTTGGGAATCTGTATCCCACAGGTTCCCAGCCAGACAGATTGTCCCTTGTTCGACACTTTTTTTTTCTCTGCCTTCCTTTTATCTCTAATTTACCTAAATTAGGTAATTAAGAGCCCCTTTACACTAAAATGTACAGGACAGTACGTATTCCAAAACAAAACAAGCATCGGGAATTTGAGCCACAGCCAAAAGGTTTAGTCACCCATGTACTCACACTCAGTAACATTACCATCCCAGTCGGGTCGACAGTTTATTTGCTATCTACCATAGGAATACTGCAGCCAAGGCACAAATATTGACACAAATTGTTCAATTCACGCAAAGTCTGAGCTTCTGTGTTCTTAGATATTTTTGTCAGATGTTACTATGGTATACTGAAATATAATTCATAAATGTCAAAGACATTTATTGACAATTACATCACGTTTATGCTCAGAGTCAACATTTACAGTGTAGACCCTGCTTTTTCAAGACCTCTGCAATTTGCCCTGGCAGGATCTCAATCAACTTCTGAGGAACATTCAGAATTTCTGGATTTTTGTTTGTTCACCTGCCTCTTGAGGATTGACCACAAGTTCAATAGGATTACAGTCTGGGAAGCAACACAACACATGAATGGTCTCAGGATGATGATTGGTCTCACAATATTATTAATTCCTTTGTGCCCACTATTTTCTGCATGGGCTTGATATTGTAAAAAAAAAAAAAAACCTTGATGTTGATGAATAAGTTGTAGATACAAATGAATGAATGGTGGTACCTTGACAATTAAGTATATTATACTTAATATATTCTCTGGGTCATATTTTATATAACAAATCACCATGTTATTGTTTAACATAACATTCCTGTCATGATTTTGGCCTATATATCATTTTGTTATACAAGATGCCAAAATGGGCACTAATCTGTTTTGAGTGTGCAAGAATTTGAAATATTTATTTCTTAATGTTTCTTCAAGCTCCTGGACAGGAAAACAAAGTTTGATAACCTATAGGGCAAGTCTATTATTTCTGGTGCAGCAGATTTTCACAGTCTTATGGCCCATATTTTTGTCAAACTAAACTTATTATTAACTAGCACCTTAAAATGAAAATTAAGAAGATGGCAATTACTATTTGTTGTAACATTCTTCCAATCACTGTTTAATTTTTTGTATGTTGTATGTACTGATATTGTTCCTGTTTTGCATCCTATTTTGCATAACAGTGGTCTATGCCACCTGGTGGTAAATATCTTAGAAACACTCAATAGATAATTTATATTAATACACTCTTACTGGTACCAGTCCTTTGCACTAGCACACACTACTGAAAATTCTGGAAATTAGCCTAATCTGCCTGTCTTTGGACTGTGGGGAAAACCAGAGTACCTGGAGAAAACTCACCAATCAAACATGCAACATGCAAACTCCATGTACACAGACCTGAGCCAGGACTTAAATTCTCAACTCTGGAAGCGTGAAGCCACAGTGCTAACCACTACACCACTGTGCCAATTTTAAGATGCTTGGGGTAATGGTAGTCCAGTATGATAAGACTCTGAGTTACTGATCCAACCTGCTCCACCAGGTTGCCACCAATAGGCCCTTGAGCAAGGCCCTTAACCCTGTATTTTTCAGAGGGGCCATAGAATGGCTGACCATATGCTCTGACCCCAGCTCCTTAACAAAGCTAGGATATGTGAAAAAAAAGAGTTTCACTGCGCAGTAATTTATATGTGATGTATAAAGCCTTAACTTATCTTAATACAATATAAAAATTATATTGGGACATTAAGAAACTATTATTATAGAATAATATACTAGAATATTAGGCATTTGCATGCTTCATATATTATTTTCATAAAGTATCATAAAGTATATTGGCAGCACGATGGCTTAGTGGTTAGCACCGTTGCCTTCTGGTCCTGGGTTCGATTCCTGCATTGGGTCGGTGTGTATGGAGCTGGCATGTTCCCCCTGTGCTTGATGCGTTTCCTTCAGATTCTCCAGTTTCCTTCCACAGTCCAAAGAAATGCAGATTGCAGACAGGCTAATTGCCATTCTCAAAATGCCCATAGTGTATGAATATGCATGTGTGTTTGAGTGTTGACTACCACAGTCATACAAAATGGGAATAAAATCCACTGTCCCTAGTTGGACTACAGAGGCTCCGAGATTGATGGACAAAGTAAATTACTAATTGCCCAGTTGGCACAGGTCTAGATGCCTTTCTTGATACAACCCTCCCATTCTATCCAGCTTTGGAATGCCATGTATCCTGTAAATTTGGGGATTGGGTAGGAATTGAGCCCAGGCCTTTAGGATGGCAGCCAAGAAGACTATAACTAAGCCACTAAAGCTATGGAAGGTCCTGAAATTGCATTTAAATTTTGCAAAAATTTATTTATTTTTTTTTACTGTTGAGTTGAGATTTCAAAGACATCCCCTAGTGGCTTGTTGGGTGTTAGATTGACAGTGATTTATTCTACACACCACAGCAATGAAACATTCAGCATTTCGTCCATATGGGTTTCTCTGCAGTGATAAGAATAAAAACTCTTTTAAACAATTGGTTGATAAATATCATAATGATGGCTCCTTTATACCTAAACAACTCTTTCTCCAGTAACATTGCCTGTGTTTCAGTCAATAAGTCAATTTTCCAAACAATCAGTTAGTTAACCATTCATACATTGCCATAGCTACTCTCCTACAAAATCTATTTCTTTTCATTCCACTTGTGTTTATAAGGTGTTCAAATATATTCTAGACGTATACTACATTAAGTCTTAAAAACTACAAGCTTTTCTGAATCTAAAAACTGATTTTTTCAGCATTGTAAAGTCATCCGAGATTAAAAAGTACAAAATCTTATTCTACTTAGATTCTACTAACTCAGGAATAACTTATCGAATAATTTATTGATGATAATAATAATAATAATAATAATAATAATAATAATAAATAGTAATAATAAATGTAATTCAATTTATTTTATTACTTATTATGTCAGTAGTGTCATGGTACAGACACATTTGGTGGGGTGCCACACTCATACACCTAATCATACACTATTGGCAATTTAGAGACACCAATCAATTTACAGTGCATGTCTTTAGACTGTGGAGAACATGCAGTTCTATTATTTGCAAATTTATGACTCATAGTTTTACATATTATATTCATATTTAATATCTAAAAATCCTTACTTATTTTGTTGAAATGCTGGATGGTTTCAAAACAACTCACTTATTAATATCACAGATTATTAATTTTATAAATTTTGATTAACATTTTCTCTCCAAATGGACTTTTATATGTCTTGCGACTATTAGCACAAGAATATATTAAGTTAAGATTTTTTTATTTACTTTTTATCTCAAACCAGTTATGTTAAATGTTTATGTTAAAACAGTTTTCTCTGTCAAATCAATTACAAAAGAATCATTTGTGATTTGTTAATAGAAGCTAGCCACCCACATGATCAAAGTGTACTAAGTGCAAATGAGGATTTGTTTGCTGGATGGTGTGTGTGCTTAATACGTTTGATGGGAGTTGAATGTGTTGTGTACTGTATAAAATTATCTATTTAATAAATAATTTGAACAAACTACTATATATGTTAGCTCTTACATTAGCCAGCTATAGTTGCCTTTAAAGGTAGCTAGCTAACCTAACAACTTCTACAGTACAGTACAGATGTACAGTATGCATTAGCCAAAGTTATTTTACTTTATATAAACCAAGATAATAATATTTTCATTATTTGCATAGACCTATCATCATGTATCAACATTTTGAGCTTAAGTCAGAATTTAATATGAGACAATATTTTCAGAACTGTTATTGACATTTTCTATATTGCTACTACAATATTCGTTTACACAGGAGACAAAGGGCTTTTCAGCTTTTGTTTACAGTGCTCTGGAGTTTGTTATACTGTCGTATAAATGTAATAGATTAAAATTATTTTTTTCTGATGCAGTATAGAAACAAAGTTACACTGGGTTTAACTTACTTTACTTTAAAAGGGGCGGTTATCCCTGCTGTTTTTTTCCTGGTTAATGATCTCATTCAGACCGGAGCCTGGAATATTCTACGCATGCGCGTTGTTAAAACGTGTTCCTCTGTCAGGAAACTTATCGGCAAGGGAGAAATTTTGCAAGTCATGGTGGGCCATTCAAGACAAGTGGACTACGACAACATTAAGTAAATCTATGGATAAAAGTGACATTTTCAAGAACGTGACTGGCATGTGCTGCTAACAAGAACAGTTTTACCATTTCGGTTTTTTTTTTAATCTGTAAACTCTTTTTGCGTAAGTATGAAAAGAGTGTAAAAACTAGCTAGCTTGCTAGGTTAGCCGGTTAGCCTGATTGAGGCTGGGGAACTAGCCAGCTAGTTCTTGTTCATTGCTAGCGAATAATGTATACGTGCTACTGTACATAATCTCACTACTTTGTTAACTCAGTAAATATCATTTACGCGTTTCTTTATTTCCATATCATAAATACATAAACGCCTAAGATTGTTTTGATGTGTTCGGCTTCCCCAGTAGATTCCTCTCAATGCCCGCCCCTTTAATTTTCTCATTGGTAGAGTTGTGAGAAACACTAGCGCGTGAGGCCTCTTATTGGGTTGTGAGAACCTCCTCAGCCAATCAGTCATTGTTGCGTTATTTGTTGCTAACGTTGCTGGTGACTGCCGACAGCGGAAGTAGGAAAGAACACTTCCTGGATGTTAAGCAAATAAATATGGTTCTGTTCGTCTTCGGTAAACAGTTAAAAGACTTCTAGGTCGCTGGTTCTGTTCAGAAATTGATCTCTAACTTTTATTGTATTCTTCGTGCGCGTGAGGAAAACTGTACACGTCCTGTTGTTTGTTTTGCCGAGTGGGAGGTTAGTCGGCAGATGGGCTCGTGATGGCATGAAGAGGAGGGAGGCATTAACGTACGTTTATGCTAGAGCTGCAAGCTAACAAAGTTCCAAGGCAAATCAGACTTTATGAGAGACACTGATTTTTAAAAAAAATGATATCATTGGTATTGGAATGTTATTCTAATTCTTTTTTTTTCTTATGCAGATTGGATGAGCTTACAAACAGTAATTGAAAATTCAATGGTGGGCTACAAGCACCTGACAGAATAGACTTTTTCCACTAAGGACAACGGAACCATAATTTCCCCCTGTTTTCTTGTTTTTTTTTTCACTCAAGCTCCATCTTTGTAATGGTTTCTCTACATTTTATACTTAACTGTGTAATGTAAAACACTGACAGTAAGTGTTCCAGTTCAACCCTCATCCTGTTATATTTTTTTGTTTTGTTTTTAACTTTCATTTTGTTTCCTTTGCCAAGAAATGCTTTACTTGAAAAAGTACTTCACAGAGGGTCTGATTCAGTTCACTATCCTCCTAAGTCTCATTGGGGTGCGGGTGGACGTGGACACGTATTTAAATAGTCAGCTGCCCCCGCTCCGTGAAATCATCTTGGGCCCAAGCTCAGCCTACACACAGACACAGTTTCACAACCTGCGTAACACCCTGGATGGCTATGGCATCCACCCGAAAAGTGTGGACCTTGATCACTTCTTTGCCATTCGCCGGCTGCTAAATCAGGTGCGTTCGCTGGATCACCTGCGTGTGCCCAGCACTGAGCTGAACGCTTGGCTAGTGCACCGGGATCCTGAGACTGTGGTGTCTGCAGCCAGCCAGTCCAGTCCTAGCATTGCCCTGGACAATGGCGGCAGCCTTGAGGACGTGAACAACTCTGAACCCTCGGCCATGAGAGGGGCCGGTAGCACTTCTGAGTCAACCTACAACCTTAGTGGAGTGGACAGTTTGGGTGCTGTGGCCCCTGAGGCCAACCAGGAGCAAGGCAACAGAGACAGCGTTGATGAGCTTTCTAAAGAGGTGCAGTGATTTATAATAATCTCTTAATCTGTTGTGGCATTGATGATTGTTTTCTATGATCATAAACTGTTAATGCTTCAGATGAGTCACTTTACTACTTTTAAATCTAGCTGCATTTTAAGAGTGGCCCAAAAATGGGTGTGGCTGTTGTCTCCCATTGTGGACGATGTATGTATGTGTGTGTAGTTTCTCATTGTACCTTCTGACCTAAGACTACATATGCCATATTATCTATTTTTTTTAAAGTATTGTTTGTGAGCTTTTAATCGTAAGCAAACGTGTATGCATGATTTACCACTGATATCATATTAGTGCTAAAAAGAAACCCTGAGATTACAAGAAAGGCAGGAGAGCAGAAGCACCTTTTGTATTTGTCTGTTTTTTCCCCCCCTCCTAATCATCACAAATTTTCAAGGTGTTGGTGTTTATTTTTAGCAAATGCAGCTGCAAAATTCCTCAATGGCTTCAGGAATAATCCATTCCTAGAATCTGGGTCAGTATGATGCAATAGAGGATTAAGTATCAGATGCAGACATGGCTTAAGTTAGGCAACCATTTTTAAAATTCCACATAGCAAATAGTAAGGTAACAGTATGGCATTGTGCATTCTTAGTTTTCAATTAGCTTTTCCTTAAGAGAAAGGTCACTTACCCTTTGCTTATCTCACCTTATTATATTGGTATTATAATTTTGCCACTGAAGATGACCTGATAGTACTTTCCATTTAGACTGTAGAAAGAAATGCCCATTTTATGATTGTATGATGTTAAGTCACCCGAACTACAATTTAACATTGACAATATATATAATTTTTCTTTCTAATGTGATTCAAATTGCACATTTTTAACATGTCCCTTGACCAAGCCCTTTTTTTTTTCTTTCTTTTTTTTTTAATCATTGTCCTGATCTTAACATGGCCCTCCATTTTTCTCTCTAGGACATAGACCTTATAGATATTCTCTGGAGACAGGATATTGACCTCGGGGCTGGACGGGAAGTTTTTAACTATAGCAGCAGGCAGAAGGATGGGGAGGCAGATAAACCGAACGAGGCAAATGAGGAGGCAGGTGTACGAGAGGAGGACTGGAGGAATGGAATCAATCTGCGGGAGGGTCAGGGCATAACTATTGTGGATGGAGAGACTGGCGAGAGCATACCTGAGGAGGTAGCAGTGCCGATTATTATTATTATTATTGTCATTTTTATTGCACGGTGTGATAAATTTATGGGTTTTTAAGACCAAATATTTTAGTAAAGTTTTGACTGAAAACCTATGTCAAAAACAGTTATTAGAAAAGTATTAGACAGCATTGCTTCAGAAGCTTGTTACACTGACTAATCTGTCAGATTCTTACATCTATGAGCGAATAAAGTAGTATTATTGTTTATAATAATAAAAATACAAAGTAAAAATTACAAAATCTTTTTTTATTATTATAGTAATAGCTTTTGTACTTTTTACTTTGTATGTCCATGTAATTCTTCTCAGAATTATCCAGAAGGGCTTGGTAGAAGATCATGCACAGCTTGAGCAATTTGACCTTGCAGAGGCATTAACCTCTTATCTTTTTCTCTAGCTCTCCAGCCTTGGCACACAGACCTCAATGTCCCTACAGGAATGTCTGAGGCTTCTGGAGGCCACATTCCCTTTTGGTGAAGAATCTGAGGTATCAGCTTCTTGCTAGTTATCAAAGTTAATATCAGGAATGACTGCCTACTTTTAACATAAAAAAAGGGATTACTTAAATTTTGGTTTATTGTTTTCTCCTTGTAACTTTGAAGTTCCAGACTACAGAAGCTGCCCCTCAACTGAGAGGCCCAGCAGAAAATGTACCGTCAACATCTCAGGGGCTTTCACTGCCTGCCCCTTTGCCTCAGTCTGATGCACCTTTAGACCTGGAACAGCAATGGCAGGACATAATGGCAATTATGGAACTACAGGTTTGTGTTTTCTGCACATTCTTTATAGACTTGTGGCATAATAGTAGGTTTAAATAAAAAAATTTAAAAAAAATCACTCAGTGCACATCTGTCACCCTACCTCTAGGAAATGGATGTGAATAACACAGTAGAAAGCACCAATGTCAACAACCTGAATAACACTGGTGGTAACACAAGTGAATCAGGCACAATGGCGAGTTTTGATGTTCAGCAATCCAGTTTGATCAACCAGGATGTGAGCCTTCATCAGGCGTCCCTCCCAAGCTGCAGCCAGGATCTCCCCAACCTTTTCAACTCTGAATTAGAGCCCCCTGTCGAAGAGAGGCCTACTCTATTTAGGCTCTCCTCCAACAATTCATCCAATATCAACTCAACTTTTGGAGTCACAAATCTCACCGGACTCTTCCTTCCACCACTCAACAGCACCAACAACCTAACTTCTTCACCAGTGCTGCCTGATCCCTTTGTTAGCTTACTGGAGGAGTCCATGCTGGACGAAATCAGCCTGCTAGACCTTGCAATGGAGGAAGGGTTCAGTCAGGCTCAAGCTTCTCAACTAGAAGATGAGCTTGACTCTGACTCAGGATTGTCTTTGGATTCTGGACACAGCCCTGTCTCTCCGAGCAACTCTGAGACATCGTGTTCCTCAGCTGCATCCTCCTCCTCCACGTCAGCTACTTTCTCTGAGGAAGGTGCTGTGGGCTACAGCACAGATTCTGAAGTGGCCACAGCTGAAGCTCAGGAGGGAGCTGTTGGCTACCAGCCCGAATATAGCAAGCTGTGTCGCATGAGCTATCAAGATCCCTCTCATTTTCATAACCTACCACAGCTGGACAGCATTAATCATAACCATACCTACAATCTGCCACTGGCCTCCTCATACCCTGAGCAGCCCCAGCTGCTCGGATCCTGCAGTAAAAAGTGCAGAGACAAACACCTACAACAAACCAAGATGCATCCACCACGAGAGTTCATCGACAAACAGTCGAGCCGTGATGAACGTCGGGCTAGAGCAATGAAGATCCCATTTTCCAATGACAAAATTGTCAACCTTCCTGTTGAGGAGTTCAATGAGCTTCTGTCCAAACACCATCTCAGTGAGGCCCAGCTTTCCCTCATTCGTGATATCCGCAGACGTGGCAAAAACAAAATGGCTGCGCAAAACTGCCGTAAACGCAAACTGGACACCATTATCAACCTTGAGCAAGGTGTGCAGGATCTACGGCGTGATAAAGCCCGGCTGCTGAAGGAGAAGATGGAGTGTCTGCGCTGTATCAGGCAGATGAAGCAGAAGGTGCAGAACCTTTATCAGGAAGTGTTCAGCCAGTTGCGTGATGAAGAAGGCAGGCCTTACCCTCCTAGTGAGTATTGCCTGCAGTACAGTGCTGATGGTAGTGTACTCATTACACCCCGAAGCATGACTGTTGAGCAAAGCCGGAAGCCTGACAAGAAACCGAAGGACAAAAAGAAGTGAGGAACTGCTCCTTTTTTTTTTTGCTGCGAGGCTCCGCCACAAAAAAAGCTATAAGGTGGAAGTAAATGCTGTTTTTTTTCCTTTGAGAAGATTCTAGCAAGGAAAAGAAAATTGCACTGTCAGTGTTGTCCCTGCATTAGGTTTTCTCCTTTCTCCTTTCTTTGGTTCAAATATTTTCTTCAGAAAATATGAAGCAGAATTGCTATTCAAAGTATCAATTTTCTGTTGTTTTACTTGGAATATGAGCAGAATGGTGAATTGACTTGACTGAATCGAAGAAGAGTAAAAGAGGCAAACCGCAGCTGTAGAGACACTGACTAGTCTAAGAATAAATTGAGTAATTGACCTTAATTTCCATCACGATCCCAAAAACAAAATGAATGTAAGGCAGCAGGCCTTATCAGCTTGGAAAGGTCATTAGACTCTTTAGTATTGGCCTCTTAAATGGGTGAAAGCCCTGCTTGGTAGTCAGTCCTTTACGGGCTAAAGAAGGAGGCTCTTCTTCTGAAAATGGTGAAGAAGCAATTGGAAGTTTGAAGATGAACTTTTGCGTCAAGAAAACAAAAGAAAGCATACCTTTGGTAACCAATGGTTGTGCATTTCTTTTTGTTTCCAGTTCCATCACAGTGGTCACTTATATACCAACATCAGTGTGATTTCAGTGACATTAACATCAAGGAAATTACATTTCCTTTGGACAGTTCCATATGAAACCTTACAGAGGTTTCTTTGGGTATTAAATGCCACTTGCCATGGAATTAGGAAAAGATGGCCAAAGTGGAATGGTTAGGAATGAGTTTAAAGTAATGTTTAAGGATTAAATGAATGAGATGAAAATTAAATACTGAGTAAAGGTGCACACTGCATTACTAATAAAACAGCTTCTGTGCTCTGCTCAATGCTGTAAATCATCCCTGTTGCTTGGCTGTAAGCTCTCAGTTGTAAGCAACATTTTTCTTCTGCAGGCTAAAAGGTGAGAATCTTCTTGAAACTTTCCTTAGTTTTCCTCCCATGTGCATAAACTACATGAGCTACAGGCCTAATTTTTTTCCCTCTTAAATTCTGTCAAGAGTGCTTCACTGCTTAAAACTGGACATTCTAAAAAGGAAAAAAAAAAACTGTACAGAGTTGTTGTGCCGAATTTCAGCTCATCTGCTTTTCAGAGTTAATTTCTGGCTTGTTACCAGAATGCTATGTTCTTTAATCAACCAGCTCAAAATACAGTTCTTACTGTTCTAAAGACATTTTTTCTTTTAGTTGAGACTGTTGGCTTAATGTTTGCATCATTACAGATCCTGCTAGTTCAGTAGCAGTTTTTTTTGGATAAAGCAATGTGTAAAATGTTGAGGCACATCACATTTTTTCATTATTGTATTTTTTTTTTCTTTTTCTCTATTTCCTATGGAACTTCCCCTGTTAAACAGACAAAACTTCAGAACACTACCATTTTTCTGTTTAGTCAATAAAATCAACTTGAGATCTGAAAACCTGATTAGCATATACCACACTGGAATCTGATCATGCGTAAGTGCAGCATAAGAGTTGCTTTCAGACTATTCAGGAAAATCATTTACAAGTAAAAGATAAAATGGACCTTTAGCATTAATAAGAAAGCTTTAATCTTCACGTATATATGGTCATAATTTATTCACTTTTATTGGTTTCCATTGCTCATCTTTACTGCACACGTACCAAGCCAAATGTGTGGAATTATTTTCTTGTTATAAGTGAAGATCGCAATCATATTATCCTTTTATGAAAATTCACAGAATTGTTCATATGCAACTGCGATGTTAACTTTGCCCTCATGTCCTAATTTACATCTTTACATATCTTGTTCTGGTGGTTTCCAGTCTAAGTTTATGTTGAGTTGTTAACCAAAAGGGCAAACCGCATAAGTATGTATGATGCCAATTCAATCTTATACTATATTAGTTTGAGGAGAATAATCTAGACAGGGAGCTGTGGGGGCTGACCTCAGACAGAGAGAGAGACATTCAAACTTCAAAACAAAAGTTATGAAGTTCTTCAGCCAGGACAGGGGAGTTCATGCATGAGTCAGCATGGCTCATTACAGCCTAATACAAGCCACATTTGGTAGTCATTTGAAATTCAAGATCAGTTGAATTAAGTGTTTATAAATGTTATTGCCACAACAGCTCTTTGTAGATAATATTGTGGCCTGCTGGCCTTCAGATCACATTCTCTAAAGATTAAAAAGACAAACTGTCAGAACTATGCACGTAAAGCAGTATTCTGTAAACCTATTAAGTAGTGTGTGAATGTTCAAATAAGTATTTGAAATGGCCACATGAAGAATCCATTAAGTCTTTAAGTTGGCTAAAGTTGCAATTCTTAAAATAAAGAGTTAGCAGAAAGTACACCCGTGTACCTGTTGTGCTCGGCCTGGTTGTTGCAATATGCAAGGAAATAAAACGTCACCATTGTGTTTGACGAGACCATTCTACAATATTTAATAGGTAGTAATGGAGTAGATCCAGCTAGTTATTTAAACTACAATAAAAAAGATTGGGCATGGAAATTGTGCTTAAAATAGATAAAGTTCCTGGTCTTATGCTGTCACTACTTCTCATCATGCACTGATTTTTTGTTGTTGTCTTGTTTGTGTTGTAAATATGTTTATGTTGTTTTTGATTTAAAAATATTTTGGCCGTCTGTGTTTTACCAGGCCTTCTGACTCCTGATTTAATTTTGATTTTCTTCCTGTTAGTATATTTTGAAAGATTTGCTGGCAATCTGGGAATTGTCCTTTTGGTTAATAAACTTTTTGTTTTTTTAATTTTCAAAGTTATATTTTGCCTTATAATTGAGTTTTGAACACAGCATGTATTCATTTACGAGAGGAAAAATAAGCACAGGTGTAGGAATTGCTGTGATGTGAAAGCCATAGAGGATTTTACACAATCAATTCCCTCTTAAGCAAATACTTAAGCTTAAACAAATTATTTAATTAAGAAAGTTAGGGCTCCGTCCTACAGAAATAAGGTTAGGAAGTTGAAAAAATAAGCAGCCACCTTGACCTGTACTACAGATTGAAGATTGTATAATACTTAATCATACATGTGAACCAATTCTACAGACAGACAAATAAAACATTAACAACTACATCAATCCTACTTTTATTGAACTGAAAAGAATGATTTAGTGTAAAAGTAAAAAACACATGATTCTGAGAACATAAGGTCATGTAAACGGAACTCATGAACATGGACACTACACTAGATTTACAATATGGTAACCAAC
The DNA here is from genome assembly GCF_024256425.1 of Clarias gariepinus. Lineage (NCBI taxonomy): Eukaryota > Metazoa > Chordata > Actinopteri > Siluriformes > Clariidae > Clarias > Clarias gariepinus. Next base: position 15,849,816 of record NC_071113.1, read on the forward strand.
CATGTGTATGAAAGGTCATGAAAGTCACTGTCAGCAGTTTGGGGGCATCTAGCTTTTCAATTTGTTAAAAAAAAATTATTTATTTTTCAATTGAACATGAATGTAGCAGGGTGAAAATAAAGACTGAATTTTAAGGACATTTTCACATTTAACTCTTTCTGTGCATATATTAAAATCAGTTAAGCCATGATGCTTTTTTTAAAAACTATTTCTTAGCAGCTGTAAGCTGCACATACTTTCTTCATAAGAAGTTGGCGATGCTCTGCTTTGCTTCTTGCAGGACTTCCCAGAGGTGTGTGAACCTGTATGGACACCTCGCTTAAACTTTTCATTCATGCTTCTCGAGCTCAGATCAAGTCTCTGAACGCCAGGTGACTGGTGAGAGAATTTTTTTTAAACATTCTACTTTCTCTCCAAATATCTTCTGCACAGCTTTGTGCTATGTTGAGGGTTGTTTAAAAAGCCGAGATGTCCCCAAACAATTCATAAGGAGTGTATTTGTGCAGTGTTGTTGACATGTTCAATAGTAGCACCTACAGTAATAGCCAGAACAGTGATTTGTGTTTGCTGGTAAGAGTGAATTTCAATAAAAACTTTTCAGTACTATTATATGGGACTCTTGGTCAATTCTCAAACCACTGTACATGTACTTCTCCGAGGGCATTTTGAAGAATTATTAACTTGGCTTGCTTTTTGGAGAATGCATAAAATGTAATCTATCTTTATAATCTCATTTAAGGCAGCAATATGTTTAAGTCAGTCCAATAACCAGGAAATACAGGAAAATACATATATTAATGAAAGCCTTTTGGAAACTGGTAAGAAATGGCCAGCACTGTAATCAACACAGGCTCTGGAACAAAAGGTTGGAAAAGAAGCTGCCCAGCTGCTATCTATATTCATGATCAAAAAAAATTAAACAAAAAAGTAGTAGTCTACTGAATACATTTAGCTACAGTAGCAGTGCTATGACTGAAATGTCCCAGAGCCTATGTAAAATACATGCCCTTGTTTAATTGCCTGAGGTGCTGCGAGTTTCAGTGGTGTTTCGCAAAATCATATAAACCGTTTGCTGCCTTTTACTTCAGATGATGAAAACTTTAAATATTCCTGGTAGCTCCCAATAGTTTGCTTAGTTTTTCTCATCCTTCTTCTCCTCTTCATCAGTGGGGTAAGAATGCCAGGTAAGGCGCTCCTCATAGAAAGAAATGACGACTTGTGGACACTTCACATTAGCCTCCTTGGCTGGAACAAGATCTGCCTCGTCAGAGTTCTTCCTGTGAAGGAAAATAAAACACGTTTTACCAGTCACTTCCCTTGAGATGACTAGATTTCGAAGTGATACTGAACAGGAACTGGATGATGTAACTAATCCAGGACCTGAGTTGAGGGAGTTTTAAACCAGGCATCCAGCTCCATACACACCATTTCATGAGGAACATAAGTTCTCCGCTTGAATCTGTAGCACCAATGATCCTCTCAGGATCCAACCCACGAGCAAAGCCTCTGAGTTTCTCTGGCTAAATTAAAGGAATGGTAATTAAGACATGGTTTTTCCGATGAAGTTGAGTTAGGCTCTGAGTATACAAAATTTCAAAATATGCTTCTTACCCAAGTTAAGTAACTTTCTTTTTTCTACAAAATCCTTACCTCATCCTTGCGTTTTTTAGGCTGACTCTCCTTTCCATCACCATCTGCATCAGCGCGCCGCTTGCCACCTGATTCATTAGCACCTCTCTGGGACTGCAGATATTCTGCGATGAGATCTGGGCAATCTAAATTTTCTTCAGGCTCCCATGTGTTGTCTTCACTAAAAAAGTAGACAGTTTACATTAAATTAGCCTTTCAAACTACTACAACTGTATCAAATTGAATGCCCTTCCAAGCAAATGGGAAAAATTACATTGCTTACTAAAAATCACTCCGCCCTGCATTACTGTATGTATACCCACTCTGAAAAGCCTTTCCACTTGAGGAGATACTCTATTTTTCCCTTTACGATACGGCGATCCAGGACTTTCTCCACAACATACTCCTCTTCCTCTTCCTCTACCACTTCTTCCACTTTCTTTTTATTTAGTTTCTTTCCACCGGTTGGCTGCTTGCTTTCAGTTTGAACAGGTGGTGCTGTCAGCAGAAGAAGGACAGAATGAGAATGTCTCCTGCCACAGTTTAGACTGAGATTTTAAATAAATATAAAATGCAACTTGTTTCAGTACAAAGTAAAATTAAATGCAAAACCTTCTGTCGCTGTAGCAGGAGCATCGACTGGCGTCTCTGGCGTTTGGCTCATGTTCTCAGCAAATCTTAACACCTGGAAATACAGAGGAATAGAAATGAAACAGGTGTGCACAATATGTCCTGGTTGGTGCAGATACTCTTGTCGTATTCAGCTAATTGGATCATTACTAGGTCCTTTAATTGAACGAGATGTGTTGAGATTAATCTGTGCAGTGGTGAAGCCTTTCAGTGCCTGAAAATAATTATCTTAATCATGGCCAAGTCAATTACTGCAGTACTAATGTAACATTGGCTGATGTTCAAGGCAGAAGTCGATTTTTACGTTTATATACTGTAAATTCAGCTTTACACTGTATATCCATTGAAGTGAAATGCTTTATAGCAAGATCCAGAGCTGTGTTGACAAACAGCAACAAGGCAAGGAAGTCAAAGCCATAGTAATGCACAAAAATATGAGAAGCGTTAAAGCCAAACTAGTACTTTTTTTATTAGGATTTTTCTTGTAAAGGAATGCTGATTCTGGTGAATGAAAACTGATCAACATTACAGGTGACTAAAACAGCCACAGTAAAACATTTGAATGGTGCAAATAATTTTAAGAAGGCCAGCCGAAGTTGCTCAGAGCCCGCTGAAGTCATACCTGTGATCATTCAGCAAGTGCAACGCCTGATCCTTGAAAATTGACAGATAACTCGTCGCTAACTCGTGGAAGAGGTCCTGACCTCACACCAAGCCATTGCCATTTATTTGGACAATTAAAGGAATTCCTCTGGGGCAGCGTTTCTGATCTGATATTTTTTTGGTCTTATTATTACATTATTGTTTTTTACACACCTTTTTTCCTGTTAGTTATTGTTGTAATTGCACGACCATGATAGACAACATCGCAGAAACAGACAAACTTTTTATTATAAATGCTTATAATTATAGCATATAAGCATTATAATTCTGGGCAGGAGATATTGATTAATTTCCTATAACGGTAGCTCTGAAAACAGTGCTAACCATAATCTATTTAGAAATTCATTTATGATCTTGTTCTAACACTGTGTCTCACAGTAACATTAGCTGATTAAACTCAGTAAAAACTCATTCACATTGACTCATATGGTAGTCCTGTATGGGTTCCTCAATTTTAAATGTAACTATACATTATATTTACAACTTTCATCATGTTATAGAAGTGATAGCTCAAAAGAACTGCACTGATTTGCAGATACAAAAAAGTAAAAAATACACAAGCAACATGTTCCTTACAGCACAACAGAGCCTTTTTTTCCCTTTTAATTTGTCACCTTTCTCTGTCATTTTACCTAGGTTTATAGAGTTGCATGATGGCACGCAGGAAGCATTCTCAGCTTTGGTGCAAAGGCACAAGTGCAACTATGTAAAAGCTGCTAAAATGAAGAAATCTCTTTATCTTATCTCAATATATTTTACATGCAATTTTGTGTTAACTTTTACTTACACTTCTACAAACAATTCTTGTTTCAGGATACATCCAGATTTCATTTACAACTTTTTGTGGACTCCCATATTTTGGAATAAATTGTAAAATAGAGGCTCGTTTAATTTTTTTTTCCCAATTAGAGGAGGTGCAAAAATCTGCCACGCAAATGTATTGTAGACAAACACTGTTGTTGTTTAATCAGTATTATTTATGCATTTATTCTCCTGCTTCATCCAGTTCAGGGGCACTCTTAGCCTAACCTGGGAACACACTGTAACACCTGGGAATAGACTGTAATTGAGATGCCAGTGCACACATGCATGAGTGCACACAACAGCAATAAGAAAAAGCAGACATGCAGCAAAATGTATTATTGTGTAATGAAATCTTTTATTTTAACAGTTTGTTACTAGCGTCTACACAAAACCCAGCAAAAATATTATTATCTGTTATTGACTAAATACTTATTCAGAATTACAGTATGTGTGAACACTTTTCTCTTTGAAATCTTAAAAAGATCATGCACAACTGTAATATTTATCTTGTGGAGATCTGCACTAAAGATGCAGCTGTTTATTTTTGAACCACTTTAACCCCACCTGATGAGGGAGCTGATGAGAAAAATTTGTCAATCAGGTGGTGATGGTTCCAATTCAAATTTTGATTAGGCTCCAGCTTTGCTTCTAGTGATGCAATTGCGTGCATGATTCAGTCACAAATCAATGCTAGAATTTCGGCTCCACTTACGGATTTAACAATAAGGAAATACTGGGAGATGAGGCTGGACAAAAATATTGAAAGTTCTGGTGTTAACATTTATTTATCATGCACATCTGGAGCATCGCCAAAATTAGGTTTTAAGACATTTAAGAAGCGATGTGTTTGAGATGAATAAGAGAAAGAAAAAAAAAATAGTGAACTGTATGGCTGTGATGATCATTGCACGGTCGCGTTAGAAATAAAATGGACGAGAGAATAAAACGGCTGCAGGCGACGCGGTTACTTTTCCTCTCTGGAATTTAAAGCATCCCCCGCCATGTTGATTTTCTAACAGACTATAACGTTTCAGAAATCTCGGTCTGAATCCATTGTGTGTTTTCCTCCTGCTGCTGATAATTACGCCGTGCAGATTACAGTCCCTGCCTGGCTGCAGGAGAGATGCAGCACGTCGCGTTCAGCCGGACGCTTAGCGCTATTAACAACCACATCAGAAGGAGGAGGCGGAAAAAAAAAACCAAACAACACATAGAAAACACTTACTTGCAGCTGCCTCGCCCCGAAAAAAAGATGCCTCCGTGGCGCGTATAAATATTAAAGAGATTTGAGTTCAATTCTTAGCTGTGATTAAGGGTAAATGTTCAGATGTGCTGAATGCTGCTTTTTTTCAGGGTTACAATAGGGATCAGTTACAATAACAACATGGTAGGCAGGCTGCCTCAGCCTCAGCGCAGGCGTCCTGCACTCCCTCTTTCACTCACAAAATAGCGTATTATTCTGCACTTATATGACCACCATACCAAGGAAGACTTATGTAAACTTTTAACCCCCCAAAAATCGTCCATTTTGTTGTTATTATTTTGTCACAGAATAAACATGCGTTACTTTTTCCTGCTCCGGTGGCATGGTGGCAGTAATGAGCTGCAGCGTCTCTATGGTGAATAACAGAAGAAACTCATGTAGTTCCGTGCTAATTGTTTATTCCGTTAGCTGGCTAATGACAGCTTAAGGGCAATCCTAGTCGACCCGCAGTGTTTTAAACTCCTACATAGTCTACTTTTAATTGATATCTAAACATAGAGGTTCAGCTAATGACTTTTATTAGATAGGGAACTACACGTGAGTAGTGTTTTCTTGTTCTTTGCGAGCAGTTTTTGTAGCTTGCTACACTAAACATGCTAGCTGATAGGCTATACGTCTAGATAAATCTCCTTGCTGTTGTGGTAAATGCTTTGTTATTATAGCGTTACTTATTTATACTTAGGAGTATTGTTTTGTTATTGTTTAATGAATTAGTTTTTTTCCCCCCAGTGACTGCGAAACTTTTTGCACATACCTATTTAACTGTATTCTATTTAATCTCATAAATAATGTTTTGTAAAAAATTAGGGCAACTTTAAAAATATATATTTTTTTTTATGTGCACAGAATTATTTCTGGCTTTTTATGAGAGTCTTGATTCCTGTACATTCCACTGACCGTCCAAGTGACATTAATTACAGATCTGTTTTTTTTTCCACATAAAAGTACAATTATAGAAGAACCATACAGTGCTGTGTAAAAGTCGGCACCAGTTTATCTTTAGTACAAATGTTGTTATGTAGTATATGTTTATCATGTCTTCATTATTATGTACAAAATAACTTGTAATAAACAAAATAATTACTAAATAAATAATGTTACGAAAGAATGTTTGCATGCATGTAAAAGAAAGCAACATGTTACATGCCAGATCAATTTTCAGATTGAAACAAGAACATAATGTAAGCTTCTGGGTTATACATGAAAATAGAAAGGAGCAAGTGTGCCAACGTTGCCAGAAGAACTTATATTCTCCAGAACTCTCATTAAAACCTGTTTTACTTACAATAATGTGCAAAAGTAAATAAGAATAAATAAGCTGCCATAAGCAAAGATGCTTTTGAAAACATTTCTACATAAAAAAACTTCTATAAAGAGTAATAAAGTAAACACTGTCAGCCTTTGTTGTGAAAACTCTTTGCTTGAAAATAAACAGTAAATACGTATTTGTGTAGTTTTATAAGTAAAACAACTGGAGGTTTTATTTAGCACGCTGGAGAAAATGCTTGAGTTCTTATTGGTCACACTTGCTCCTTTCTATTTTTGTGCAACCCCAGAAGCCTGTGTTAGTTTCTTTGGTTCAATCTGAAACCTTGTCAAGTACTTTTTGTCATATTGATTTCTTAACAGGCACGAAACTTTTCTCCTGTAATGTTAAATTTTTTTAAGCTTGGAGATATTTATTTATTTTTACCTCATAATGCAGACATGGTAAACATGTATAACAAACTTTGTAAAAGTACTGTACTGTACTGACACAGTACTGTACATGAAGCACCTAATATGTTAAGGATGGTTCTTAATAAAAAAAAAAAAAGGTTCAAGCTAGAATAGTTAAAGGAGATAAGTAACTTTGCTGAATTTCAGTTGCTACCTCAGGTTGCAACAATGACTCGTGATCTGATGCCAGTAGAGGAACTGCCCCAATGGGTGGGAGCCAAAGAGTTCCATCAGAAGTACGAGCCCAAGGAGGTCATCGGCAGGTGGGTGTCTAAAAACTAAAGGTTTTAATAAACTGACATATGTTGATTTTATTCACAGGTCAAAAACAGTAGTAAGAGCATAGAATGTTAAATCTCATTACTCCAAAAATTTACAAATTGCAAGTATTGCATTGTAGGACATTTTGAAAGAATGTATCTGATAACACACTTCTTTTTTACAACAACTTTGCAAATATGTTATCAACACCAGTATAAGTAAGTCTCATGTTGCTAGCAATGTTTTAGCCATACCCTTTCTATCCAAAAGTATGTGGACATACAAAGTCATTGTATAAAATTATGAATTATACAAAATTATACATGTATAAAATTGTACATTGACTTCAAGTAAATTAATTAAATATATAAAATAACCTTAACTATTTTTTTATAATCTTTTTCTTCTTCTTTGTCTTTCGGCTGTTCCCTTTCAGGGGTCGCCACAGCGAATCATCTCATCTTATAAATCATGTCTTCTCTCACTGCATCCATAAATCCATCAAAACTTTTTTTTATAATAATTTATGTATTGTTGTATTTTGTGTGTGTGTGTGTATATGTATGTATGTATATATGTATATATATATATATATATATATATATATATATATATGCACACACACACACACACACACACACACACAGTGCATCTGAAAAAAAAAAATGATTATCGCGGAAGTTTGTTATAAAAATGTGCATGTCAGCAGACGGAAACACAAAGTGCTGTGTTTCCCGGTAGACAGTTACATTGACTATGGGCACCCCAAATCATCACAGACTGTGGGAAATTTAAACAGAACTTAAAGCAACTTGGATTTCGTGCCTCTTCTCTTTCTCCAGACACTGGGACCTTGATTTCCACACAAAAGGCAAAATTTAGTTTAATCTGAAAAGTGGACTTTGGACCACTGAAAATGGTCCAATTTTTTTTCCTTAGCCCAGGTGAGATACTTCTGATAATGTCTCTTGTTCAAGAGTGGCTTAATACTATGAATGCAACAGTTGTAGGCCATTTCCTGAAGACGTGGTGCCTCTTGATACATTGACTCCAGCCTCACACTAGTCCTTGTGAAGCCCTGCCAAGCTCTTCAGTCAGCTTTGCTTGACAATATTGTTAGGCCTGCGGTTATCTCGCTGCCTGTACACCTTTTCCTACCACATTTGTACATTGCAGTAAATTTTCCATGAATATGCTTTGATACAGCAAGTCCTTGAGGTTCTATGGCTTATCCTTACTGTGTCAGTGTTAGTCTTCTGAATAACTGTCAAGTCAGTGGTCTTCCCTACTGTTTGACTGTGGTTGCATGTACTAAACTAGACAGAAAGATACATGGTACAGTATTTATTAATATTTAGAGATACTGGATTTTTTATTTTCATGAGCTGTAGGGTGTAATCATCAAAATTAAAATAAAAGTATAAGGAAGTTGGTACTTCAGTAATAAAGGTACACTTCCAGAGTGTAGTCGGAATGCAATGAATATGCTGTTTCTGTTTCAATTAAAGGATTATCATGTTTCCATTGTTGTGTATGTTTAAAAAAAATTTTTTTTTAAGTTTTTGCTCTTTGTTCTTGTTGGTCTTGCTTAAATCTCATATCATGTATCTGCATGTAGGGGTGTAAGCAGCGTGGTGCGAAGGTGTGTAAACAAACACACAGGACAAGAATTTGCAGTAAAGATTATTGAGATCACAGCTGAGAAGATGACTCCTCAGCAGTTGGAGGAGGTAAAGAGTTCAACACTGAAAGAGATTCACGTTCTAAATGTGCTGAAAGGACACCCATCCATCAGTAAGTTTTAGATTTCTAGCTTTTGTTACATTTGTGTTATAGCTGACGATATACTGTTTAAAAAGATAAGACAAAACGATTTGTTTTTCTGTTCTTAGTCACACTTATTGATTCCTACGAGTCTGCGACCTTCATCTTTTTGGTATTTGACCTGTAAGTAGTACATTATATAACAACTTTGTCTGTTAATTTCCTAAGTCATGGAGCAACAGATTTAGTAGTTGTGGTGGCCTGGGAAACCCCTTCACATGTATTTTTTTGTACAATATATCTTTCTGATATTACAGGATTATTGAACTAAAATGTTCCTCTGTTGCATGTTGCATCTCAACCACAGGTAAAGTTATCGAATTTAAAACTCCAATCAACGACACCGCTTTCACACACTGTTTATTTATTTTTATTTTATATGTAATAAACAAAATTTAAATATGTCAGGAATTGTGAAATGTGTTCTTCATTCCTGCCTTTTTTTAAACCAATTTTGCAGCAGCCCTTATTTAAAAAGCAGTATTGTGTGAGGTTTTCCCAGAACACCACACATGTAAAATATGAATGCAAGAAAATATCAAGTAGTAATAGAAGCATGTAATTAGTTTGTAGTAATTGGCACATTCCAGTACCGATCAAGTAAAAGGGAAGTCATGTAATTACCACATATTCACTTTTTGTTCCTACTCCATCAACACAGCATGAGAAGAGGAGAGCTGTTTGACTACTTGACAGAAAAGGTTACTCTCAGCGAAAAAGAGACCAGGTGTGTAGTTACAGCCAGTATTGACAGTACTATATGGTATCTTATTATAGTGAATTTGCTGCAATGTATATGGTTCACATTTAGGAGCATGATGCGTGCTCTACTGGAGGCAGTCCAGTATCTACATTCCCTTCATATCGTACATCGAGACCTCAAGCCTGAAAACATCCTCCTCGATGACCAGGGTCACATTAAACTATCGGACTTTGGCTTTTCAGTACAGTTGGAACCTGGAGAAAAGCTAAGAGGTGGGATAATAGATATGTAAGCCATACCGTATCCATAGTATGGTCCTTTATTCCCCCATAAGCAAAACTATACACAGATCATTCTGTTTTGTTTTGAGTTAGAGCTGTGTGGCACTCCCGGATATCTTGCACCTGAGATTCTGAAATGTTCAATGGACGAAACACAAGACGGATATGGGAAAGAGGTTGACTTGTAAGTCTATATTTAGAATTTTTAAATGTTTCGCCACTTGACTGTCATACATCTAAAAATAGATAGAATTCAGTTTTATGTGTGGCAAGATTTTAACACAACCTTTTAGAAGAACTTCCTCTTCTGTTGGAACTGTCCTTTTTTTCCCCAAGTAGTAGTGGAAGACTCTGATTGCTAATGCCAGTCTTCTCTCAGGTGGGCTTGCGGTGTGATTTTGTTTACGTTACTTGCTGGATCTCCTCCCTTCTGGCACCGGAAACAGATGCTGATGCTACGAATGATCATGGAGGGTCGGTATCATTTTAGCTCTCCGGAGTGGGATGACAGGTCTGATACTGTCAAGGACCTGGTAGGAATTTTTATATAAAATGAGCAACATTTTTTGTTAAAACATAATTGCTAATAATATATATGCACTCGCTATCCACATTATAAAGAGATTAAAAAATCATACAAATATAGGTCAAGATTTGTTAACAAAAATGTGAGTGACTTGGCATGGTGGTTGGTACCAGATGAACTGGCTTGAGTATGTCAGAAACTGCTGATCTCTTGGGATTTTCTCACACAACACTCAACAGTTTTCACAGAACTGTGTTAATAGTATCAAGTGAACTACAGTTATGTAAATAGAAATGCTTAATGATAAAAGAGGACACTGTCCAAAGACACTGATCAAACCGCGTCAAGCTGACAGGAAGTTAATGGTAACTCAGTTTAACCACTCTTTACAGTGCTGGTAAGCAGAAAAAGCATCTCAGAATGCACAACACATTGAAACTTAAGGTGGATTATTTATAATAGCAGAATACCATTTTGGGCTCCACTCCTGTGGACATTCAAGGGCATGGATAAAAGTTGCCCTGAGTATCTGCTCTTTTGCCCTGTTTGGTTTGGCAAAAGTTTTATTTTTGCTTTTGAGGCTGCATTACAAGTAGACCATAATTGCTATAGTTAAAGCAAGTTAAATTAAAGTCAAACTTTTATTACTTTATGATTGGCATGCCATGCTAGTCAAAAAAACAACAACTCTGTGATGTCACATCATCTGACACTGGAGCAATGACTTTGACTGATGAGTTATGAGAGTTGCAATAAGGCTTTTGGTCTTGTTTAAATATTTAATTTTATAACCAATTGTCATGGTTGTATCATGGTCCCAGACAAATGTTAAGCTATCATCACAAGACCTAGTCTTAACTAACTAGTTAACATATGAGCAGCTATATCACAAGCTAAGATGAACATTATCTTCTTTCTGAAAGAAGGCTGGTGTTATCTGATGTTAACATCCTAATTAACTTTTTATAATTATACTATTGAACTTGTTAACTGATTGGATAACTATGTGAATAAGCAGGTTTTACACCTGAAGCAGGTTTACACCTGTTCTTAAAAACGTGGAAGATGAGTGCATTCAGTTCTTATGCTGTATTAAATATTTCATGGAGATTATAGTTTCTTTAACATTTAATCTCATTTAAAGTTGTATACCACTCTCTCACCCTATGTTTTTTTTTTTTTTTTTTTTTTTTTGTTTTTTTTTAGATCTCAAGACTTTTAGTGGTTGATCCCATAGTTCGTCTGACGGCTGAACAAGCATTAACTCATCCTTTCTTCCTTCAGTACCAAAAGGATGACGTACGACACTTCAGTCCCAGAAAGACCTTTAGGGTAGGTTTAGAATACACTTTTTAAAATAGATATTCACTTTTAAATATAATGAAAAGAATGGTTCCATTCTTAATAGGGATGTTAATCACACACACACACACACACACACACACACGTATGTGTGTATAATGTTTTGCAGCCTAATCCCCCCCCCCACAATAAAATGTCATTATAAGAAATTAATCACTAATTATTTGTGATTAACTAATTATTAACATGTATAACTATTGCTAAAGAAAAACGTGTAAAATTTGCAGCCCTTTTTCTTATATGTGCTGTCTTTTACTTCACCCCTCTAGGTGTTAATCTTGACAGTCTTGTCCTGTATTCGTATGTACTGTCGATACAACCGGGCCAGACCTCTGACACGAGAAATCCTAATGAGGGATCCTTACTCTTTACGAGCTGTGCGCAAACTCATTGACGGCTGTGCTTTCCGTATATACGGACACTGGGTCAAGAAAGGAGAACAACAGAACCGAGCTGCTCTTTTTCAGAACACCACTAAAATTGTTTTACTTGGTCTTGAGGAGCTTGAAAGCTAAATGTATTTTATTGATTTTTAACCTTTTCACTAGGAGTTAGAATAATAATATTTTTAAATTTCTATTAATACAATTCAGGGAACTTATATATTAATCCAGTCACGCACATGCATACACTCAAACCAAAATAGAATTATTTATTCTTGATTAATGACGGTACTTTTTTCATTGTTACATGTAAGTTATTAAGCTCAATTTCAGATTTTAAGCTATTGTCTTTTCTAGTATCTAATCTTAAACTTTATAAATGTTTATACATCATACATAAATTACTTCAGGTGTATTAGGTCTTTTTTAGTTGTGCTTATAATTGAATCATTTATGGAGAATAGTTTATAGTTTGATCAAGTGGAGCTAAAAAATTTGGAGAAACTAAATGCTCAAATATTATCAGTCACGATAACGCATTCCTGTTCACTTTGTGATTTTTTAATGATATTTGAGTCTTTTTCATTTAATAATCAAAAACCATGTTTTCATCACTGAGTACTGTATTAACGTAAGATTAGTCTTTAATTTGTCAAGATTGCTGTTCTATATTCATATATAATTTATCTGTTTTAATATTCTGAATTATTTAAATAAATCTTCACTTATTAGGTAAAAAACTGAAAAAGTGATTTGTTTAAAAATATTTAATTAAACTTCTTTTAACAAAAAGACAAAAAAATCATGACAATAAATTGACAGGCCTTATACATTTTTTTTTTTAATTCTATACTTTTGCAAATATTTGTGTTCTGCTAATAAATAAATGGTTTTGCTTGTATACTTGAATGAAGTTTATAAATGAGTCAACAGGAACAAAGACAGCTGGTCACTTTTTACGTTGAAGTCTAGTCTCCAGTGCTGTGAGTGCCGTGTTAAGCTGATCAGTACTTTCCTGTAAGCATTTTTCTAAATGAGCAGTTAAGCGCGTCACTTCCTCCTTTACTTCCTTTTGTACAATGGTCCTCAGCGCTCCCTTCTGGGAAAGATCTAAAGAGGGGGAAATACATAAAACCAACTGACGTTTCAAAGTTGGTTTGTGTTTTAACAGATTTGTGTCTGTTTGTCAGGCTGTGTTTTTACACTAATGTAATCTAGTGCGCATACCTTGTTTAGGTGCCGCTGTCTCTGTGAGCAGGATTTTTGTAGAAGCTGTTTCTTGCTCACTTGCTTCACCTGCTTCAGTTTCAGCTTCATTTTCTGCTTCTGCAACACAGCCAAATTAAAGCTGAAATGTGATGATTGAGGTGTAGACCTATAATAATGTCCTGTGATGTATTAAAAAATTTTAGGATTTTAAAATAGGATTTTGTACCTAAGGTTTCTAGCTCTTCAGGAGGGAGCTCCTCAGGCATCCCAACGTAAGACAAAGATAAATCTAAATATGTCTTGAATAAAGCAATATCTGTTAATGTGAGATTTCAGCTTCATTTTTTTTTATGTATGCAGGAGGGAAATAGTACAGGTATCCAAACTTACCTGAGGTGTAAATACATACTTATAAAGCATGTAATGTCTCATATATGTGTTCATGAAATATTTCATAATCTCAGTCACTTGTTCAGAATTGAATAGATCGATAGTGAAAGGGGGTCTCTAAAGACAGAAAAACGTCAAACGAAAACATTCTCAACTAAAAACAACAAAAAAGTGCTTTTTTTATTCTTGCACGTTAATGTTTAAAGTACATACCCTGACAGAATGACAAAGAAGCAGCTCACTGAAGTATGTAAAACACTGGTCCATGTTGTTAAGGGGTGTTTCTGAAAAGATTATTGATTATAGGTTTCACAATGTTCAGCAAATATTTTGCAAACCATAAGGAATAGATGATTAGTTAAACATATGGTATTCATATTTTGGGAGTTAATAATTCTGTCATATAACAGCACATCTACTAATTTCTTGAGATCTATGACACGGCACTGGTTCCTAAACATTTTGCAGCCAGTGCTAAGTTTAGCTGGAGCAGATTTAGGAGTTTTCTATAATTCACACCAATATGGCAAATTAACCTTTTTTCAGTATGAAATCTGGAACTCTATTACAAAAACTCTATTACATACGCTATCTGTTGCCTTTGCTTGCTTCATCAAGCAACATTCATACAGTACATACATTGTTTTAAAGTTTCACCTGTGTTTAGCTGATGCACATTCTTTATGATGGACAGAAGAACAGATATTTGCTCTTTATTGTATTTTTGCTGCTTGCAGAATAGCACCATGTTTGTGTAGAGCTCGAGCAGAATGCCCCGCTGAGGGTCAGGGGCCTCAATTTGCAGAACCTGGCACAAAATTCTAAATACCGCAGACAGTAAACACCTATTTTTTCTTACTTAGGAGAAATAATTGTTGCATTTGAAAATCCACATACGTTTATATAAGAGCAAAAAACACATTCAATAATTTTATAACCTTGAAATCTCTGGTATAGACTTTGTCTTGGTGATGTCTTCTGCATCGCTGTAACTCAGGTCTGCCCTATTAGGTTTATACATGAACACAATCAGACTAATAAAAGTCTTTTATTGTTAGATATAAGGTGTAATAAGTGACATTTAACTGTAGATACTTGTAACATACCATAATAAAATTCTGGCCTTCGGAGGAGATGACTCCTAAAAAAAATACAGCTACAATTAGCTAAAGCGACAAATAATATAATACATCTTAAACGTAATAAAGCTATTAATCCAATGTATACTTATTTTAGCTTACCGGAAGTACAATATTCATCTTAGTTTGGAGTCAACTGTCAAAGAAACAGGACTTTAATGTGAGAATAGTTTTTTTTGGACAATAAAATAAGCCCTTCAGCATATTGTGTGTTGCACCGTCTCCTAGCAACGATTGTGACTAGTCCCTCCCTCATACGCAAAATACATAAGGGAGGGAGATCATGACCAGAAGGTGGCGGTAATGCAACATAATGGAATCCAAACGCCGGTAAAAAGAAATGTGGAACATAAAGAATATTAATATTTATATAATATATTTAATATTATTGTCATTTATTTATTTGTTTGAAGAAGAAGAAGACGAAGGAGGAGAAAAAAGAGAAGAGGAGCACATTTACTAAACTTTACACGAAGCCAAATGTCACTTAGTTAACAATCTGTGAGTCAGTACTGAAATAATTGGTTCTGGTTTAAAAAGGAAATCATGGCGCTTTCTTATATTTATTTTAAAATACAGGATGCTATATTTCATAGTGGTGAATGTGGCTCTCTGGTACAGTCCAGAGAGTACAGTCCTGATCTTATATATACAGTAGATTAGTTAGGAAGTAGGCAGACTTTTTAGTGGTTAGCATTAGTGACCTTGCACTACCAGGGTTAAGGGTTCAATTTCAGCCTCATGCCTGTGCACATGAAGTTTGGATTAGTTTAATTGGTGCTCCCAATTTGCCCCGTGTGTGTGTGTGTGTGTGTGTGTGCGTGCGCGCGCGCACCCTACCATGGATTGGCCCCCTGTCTCAGGGTGTCCCCTGCGCTTGTCTCCTGGGATAGGCTCCAGGCCCCCACGACCCTGTACAGGATAAGCGGTATAGAAGATGAATGAATGAATGAGCTTTCTGAGGCATAATGAGAATAAAGCATCGATGTGTTTTATAGAAATATAACAGATTTTATTACTTCATTTTGGCAATTGGCAGACTGTCTTATCTGGAGCGAAAGTAGTTTGCAAAATCTGTCATTGGATAGATCCTTATGCTGGGTTACTTGGTTACTACGTATAAGTAACTTCAGTCACTGTTGGAAAGTTTATTTATTTATTTTTTTGAAGGGGAGTGTACCATGGGATTTTTTTCCTGTCCTAAATTTATTGATTAAACAATAAAATGATTTAAAAAATAATTGCAACGAAAGAAATTACGCATCTTCTTATTTTAATATGCGTTTATCATTTATTCTGGCTGATGTGTCCTTCGCTTAGACAATGACTTTTATTTTGAAGCAAACAGAGACATTTCCGCCACAGCAGGTTTCCACTTCCGGTCGGTTTTCCTGTCTTTGCGCCTAGCAAAGGTTTGTCGCGGGTATAACCGCCTGTGTTATATATTTTGCGGTGCACTGTACAGTAAAGACTGTGTGTGCGCTTAAAAAAAACCATGAACACGGAGCTAAAGTGAGGAGCTTCGGAACGAGATAAGGTGTTTATTTGTATGAAATTACCCGTATGTATATACACGGGCTACCTCGCTAGCTAGCTAGCTGGCTAACTCGTACAGCTCGCAGAGAGATACGATATTATTATCATATTCGCTAGTTAACACACATATTCATATACATACACTCGTCTGCTGATCAGCTGCTGCTAACAGTTTGAATATGTTACATGACAATAAGTACTATATGTGGTCGTTAAAGCACCATGCTAATAACTGACTGTAAATTCAGCTAAGTTCTGCCTTTATTTGTCGCATATACATTACTGTATGTTTATACGGCTGTTCCTCCAGTTTCACATTATAAACTAAGCAAAGCTTAAGGAGCAGACGTGTGTTCTGCTCTCAGTGAATTTCTGGTCACTTCATCCTTAATATGATCTGACTGATGTGTTTTCAACTTCTCTCTGTTTTTTCTTTCAGATCAGGGAAGATGTCTGGCACTGGGGGTAAGCGAGCCTCTGGAGGGGACAGTCCTTCCGGGCCACCTGAAAAAAAAATGAAAAAAGAGGAGAAAACCACAACCACCCTTATGGAGCCTATTCGTATTGGTGGTGTTTCTTCTACGGTAAGCAGCATTATCAAGGTTCTTGTCCATGTAAGACATTAACCATCAGGCTCATGCAAATGAAATGATGCCATGTTTTGCAGGAGGAAATGGACATGAAGGTCATTCAGTTCAAAAACAAGAAGCTCTCTGAGCGCCTCGAGCAGCGGCAGGCTATCGAAGATGAGCTGAGAGAGAAAATTGAGAAGCTGGAAAAAAGACAGGCAACTGATGATGCCACGCTTCTTATCGTCAACCGATACTGGACTCAGGTACTAAACAGGCTTGTGTACTTATAAACGAGTTTAAGATTATCCACTTTATTTCTCACAATGTTCAGATGTGTGTGACATCCATGAGCTGCTTCTTACATTAATTGGATTTCAGTTACAAACTTGGCTTCTTACGATTGCAAAAACAAAATAATTGAGATTAAATGATTATTGTGGTGTGTTAGTTTTTCACCCTAAAGTTCTTGTTTTGTGTTCTTATTTTTTAGAAATATTTTACTTTATGGAAGTGCACTTTTGTCCCTCACTAAACTCAGTCTCACCTAGGTTCTGGTATTTATTTCCAATGTCAAGAACACCAGGATGTTTAATTTAAAGTGGAGTAAATGCATGATGTTTCTAAAACTTATCGATTTATCTTATCATGACCAAAAATTCATGATAAAAACTGTAATTATGATTTTCCATGATCGAGCTGTCCTACTATACCAAATGTACCTTTGTTAAGTATGTATAGACACATGCTTGATCTTGCACTAAACTTGTCTATAGCTTCTTTTAAAAATTATATATATTATATATTATATTATATTATATATTTATATTTGGAGCATATACACACTCATTGGGCCTAACATTGACAACACTGATAGCCTCATTTCATTCTTTCATCTGCGCCATCATAACAAGATAATTAATCAAGGTTATACAATGCTTGGGCAACAGAAAAAGTGCACATTCTTATATTTATCCTATATATGTTATTTATGTTGGATATGCTTTAGCTTTGTTTACAGCACGCTTTTGTTTTGGCATTATTTAAACAAACTTGTGCAAACTGCATAAGTTGCATTTATTTTTGGTCAGAACTCCAGGGAGGTCTATTCATGTGTGAAAATGCTTCCTCATACTTCAAAACTCATATTTACTCCATTTGAGTCCTGGAATATATCTGTTCCATCAGGGGGAAACAAACTCCAGTGACCAAGTCTTCTGCTGACTTTATTTTATTGCCACATAGTGTTGAGCCTAGGCCTGACCTACTGACGCACCCCACATCATAACACTGCCTTCAGAGGCTTGTACAATGGGCACTATGCATGATGCTCTGGAATAGGGTGGGTCTGATCTCATCAGACCACATGACCTTTGTCCATTGCTCCAATCTTTACGCTCACTAACAGATGTTTTCTTATGGCTACACAGCTGTTTAATCCCAGTCCTGTGAGTTTTTTTTGCATTGTGTGTTAATTAAACATATCTGTAATTTCTACTGTAAATTGTTTTGATGCAACTTCAAGTGTTTAAGTGATCTCTGATCACAGTCAGTCATGTTTTTTAAATGATTATTTAAAATGTCCGACCACATTTTTTCTTGAAGTTAACAATTCAACACTATCCGTCTAGGTTTTAATGAAGCATCAAGCATTTCTTAACCCAGTTCTAGTAATTTCCTATAGTCTTCTTAGTTGTTTTCCTTGCTTGAAGCAGGTCAGTAATTTAACCCTTCTGAAGCACAGTAACATCTTTTTTATGGCTGTGTGATACGTCTTCCGACATGCTTGTTTAAAAATGGGAAGTTAACCAATAAACCATTTAAGGTTAAAAATATTGCTGCCAGATAAAACAAGTCAGTATAGAGTATAGTCTGTTATGATTTTGTTAACCATGCAGTATAGTCTGTTATGATTTTGTTAACCATGCACTGTATTGAACAGCAAGTAAACACTCAGTTTTTGAATTTGAATTGTTGTGTCCTGGTAAAATGGGGAAGTGTGGACAAGGGCCAAACTGTGATGGCTAGACCACAGGGTCAGTGCATCTCCAAAGCGGCAGGTCTTGTGCAGTTTACCATTATGTAGTGGTTAGTAATCATCAAAAGTGGTTTAAGAATGGACAGCTGGTGGACCAGTGACATGGTCATGGCTAAGAAGGCTAGCTTGTCTGGTCTGATCCCACAGAAGAGCTACGGATTGCTGAAATGAATTAATACTGTCTGTGATAGAAAGGTGTCAGAAGACACAGTGCTTCAAAGCTTATTGTGTCTTGCACCTCCATGGTCCAGGTTTGATTCCTGCCTCTATGTGAAAGGAGTTTGCATTTTCTCCCTGTGGTTTTCTTTTGTTACTCCGGTTTCCTTCTGCAGTCCAAAGACTTGGCATTCTCAAATTGCCCGTAGTGTGTAGAATAAGTGTGTGACTGTGTGTGCCCTGCAATAGATTGGCACCCTGCTCAGGGTATATCCTGCCTTGTGCGCAGTTTGTGCCCAGTTTCCTGGGACAGACACCAGTACCCCTGCGACCCTAGGATTAAGCAGTATAGACGATAAGTGAGTGAGTGAGTAAGAGGGTTTTCATGAACTGAAACCTTTAATCATTAAAATTTAAACAACAAAAGGCTTGGAGTGTTCCTCGTAGTTTTCTACGATATTCAGTTGTTTTAGATTTACTGTATATGTTGCTAGCACTCCAGCAAAAAAAAAAGCCCAAAACAACAATCTCTAAAATTTTATTTAAGACTTCAGAAAGTGTTTTAAATGTTGTGTCCATAATTCCCGATATTACCCACTCTGCACTGATAGGATGCATACAGCTGGCTAATTTCCATACCAGCCAGTAAATAAATGAGAGACCCTGAGAAGAGACATCCGTAATACAAATTTCCACAAGTTAATTGCATTTGCCTGTTTCTTTACACTATCTTGTTAAAAAAAAATTTGTAGGCATCTGACCCATGTGTTGTTTTTTTCCCCATGTGTCAAGTCTTACCCACATAGTAAATAAATCACACCTACTGTATATGTGCTTGTTGAATTTCCTATTTTGCTCTCAAAATAACCCTTATTCTCCTGGGAAGGCTTTATACTAGATTTTGGAGCATGACTGTTGGGGTTTGTTCATTTAGCCACAAGAAAATTGAGTGAAAATTTCAGTGAAAAAAATTACAATAATTTTTTTTTTACATTTGTCTTCTGTTTACACAGCTGGAAGAAAATGTTCAAGAGTTACTGCAGCAAGTTAACCCTAAGGCTGCTCCAGTGCCTGCACAGACCCCGGTTAGTCCTCCAGCATCTGCCTCAGCCCCTGATCCTGCAGCTGCCCCTTTGCCTGCCCCTGATATTACTGCTCCCCTACCAACTCCACTAGAAGGAGAAGATGGCCTTCCTCAGCCTCCACCTCCAGCAGATGAGGAGGAACAGCAGCAGCAACAGCAGTCTGAACAGCTGCAGGACCAGGATAAGGAACAGCAGCAGGATCAAACGGACGCGCCCGAGAAACCACAAGAAGAGCCTGTAGTAGACGGAATTGCTGGTAAACACAGTTTTTTACTTCCTTAATTTTAATGCTGTTTTCACAGTTTTTCTTTTTACCATTAATTGCATCCCGCATTATTTATTTGCTGTAAGTAGCCCCACCTCCACCTCCCCCTTTGAGCGAAAGTGCGAAGGCTTTGCTCTCCACTCTGGATAACAGCAGCGAAGAGGAGCTTAGCCTGCAGCTACAGGACCGGATGCAGTTCAGCAAAGGTGCAGTGGCCTGCATAGTCTGCATCTTTGACCGCCTGCACAACAGCATTGAGGATCTGTGTACCCGTGTTCAAGCAGCAGGTAACAGGTTTTAAATCACGTAGAATTCCTCCTCCCTGTCTAAAGCTCTTGTTCAAAAAATTATTTGTTTTTATAAATTGTAGTTTCCTGGAAATAAGTGAAAAATTATGTTTTTAATTATCAAAGTTGTATACACAGTAAAATGGAGTTTATAACTGCATAATAAAGGTTTTTGTAGGTGATTCAGTTCACTAGCAGAAACAGACTTGTGATTGAACAAATCGCTGCAGTTCACATGCATTTCTATTTTAAATTTAGCAGTGCTTTGTGTACACATGGTCAGAGCTGTGTGTAATTATATGCACAACACTTGTTTACATACTTTTTGTAGTTCATATGCAAAAGATCATTAATGCTGTGATCTTACTGAATACTAAAAACATAACCATAATCATTTTGAGGCATGAAATCTCTTTATGCAGTACTTTAATAAATACTTAACATTAGTATCTATATTTATTTATTAGTATGTGAAGATGACAGTCAACGAGAGCTTACTGCCACAAATCGCAGTCTACTAGAGGAGAATAATAAACTACAGGATCTTGCTTTCTCACTGCAAGGAAGACACCACAAAATGTCACTGGAGGTACTCTTCAGACAGCCCAGTTGTGGTTTGCATATTGGCTGTGTTGTTTTTGTTTCTAATAAAAATACTATTGCCAGTGTGTTTTTGTAATTTAAAGTATTTAAAGGGGATTTATAGTTTAGTTTTACTTTAAAATGATAAATGAAGTGTATGACGCAGATCTTTAAAATCTGTTATGGGTCAAAGATAGACAGATAATATGTATTAGCAGGAATGTGTCTAATCTGGCAGCACAATTATCCAGCAAGTGTAGCTGAGAGCTACTTGTCATTCATTTAATGTGCACTTTTTTTCTTGTACACTTTCTGATGTAACTGTATGTAAAGTAAGTCTTTGTTTTTTTTTTTTTTTTTTTTTTTTTTTCTCAGATAAGCCCAAAATATGAGTAATATTATTACTAATGTTCTTGTTCATGCAAAGAGTAGGAGTTTAATTGTTATTCATCTCTGATGCCTTGTTTCTTAATAAATGTTTTTTAATAAAGACTACATTCCATAACTGTACTAGACAAATGTATTTAATGTAATGTCTATTATCTTTAAACAAGGAAACAGATGTTTCATTGCTTTCCAAGAATGCACCCTTACACACGGTGACTTTTTTCAAGAACATTTTCTCCTGTGCTTTTTTTGCAGTATAATGAACTAGTTGATAAAGTAACCAGCTCTGAGACAAAAGTGTCTGAGATGGAGACAGCTGTGGAGGACCTGCAGTGGGACATAGAAAAACTTCGCAAAAGAGAGCAGAAGCTTAATAAACACCTAGCAGAGGCCCTAGAGCAGGTCAGTTAAAAAAATTAATAATTGTAAGTTCAAAAATACAGAAGTCAAATAAAAGTGTTTAAAAACAAAAGTGTTTAAGAAATTAACTTTGGGTTTTGTTTTTACTTTCTCTTTATTGTTGTCTTTGCTTCTCAGCTGAATTCAGGCTACCATGCCTCTGGCAGGTCCGGTGGCCTACCTGGTGGTCAGATTACTCTTAACATACAAAAGGTAATTTACATCTGGGTTCTTTAATGATTTTAATACACTCAAAGAACACTTCATTAGGAATGCCTACACCTTATTCTTATGTAGCCTTTTAAAACATCAATTCTTCATGGCATGGATTCCACAAGATGTTAGAATTATTTATTTGACATTCCAGTCCATGTGGATATGATTGCATGATGCAGTTCTTCCAGATTTTTTCAGGTACACTTCTATGCTACAAATCTCTTTCAATCACATCCCAAAGGTGTGTCTATTCGATTCAGATCTAAAGACTGGAAAAGCCACTAAAGAACATCATGTTCATGATGCCAAATTCTCACCCCAACATCTGTGAGCCTCAGCAGTAATACAGAGTCATTAGACCAGTCCGCATTTTTCCAACCTTGGACTGTCTAGATTTGGTGAGCCTGTGAGCAGTTCAATCATAGCTTTATGTTCTTGACTGACAGAAGTAGAACCTGACGTGGTCTTCTGCTGTTGTAGCCCATCTGCCTCAAGTTTCCATGTGAAACTTGAATGATTCTGAGAGGCTTTTCTGCTCATCATATTTGTACAGTGGTTGTCTGAGTTATTGTAATATTGTAACCTTTGTCAACTTGCCTCTCCCATCAAACCCTCCCCACCCCCTACCAACACACACACACACACAAAAAAAAAAGAAAAAAAAAAGCAGTTACTGTATAGAAATAATCAAACCAGCCCATCTGGCACCAACATTCCAGCCATAGTCAAAATCACTCATATCACATTTTCCCCATTTTATTGCCGAATGCGAACATGACCTGAAGCTACTGGCCCGTGACTACATACTTTTGCCAGTAGATAATTGCATATATGATTTGCTGTACAGGGGTTAATAATAAAGTGTTCAGTGAGTGTATAGTCATTACCTATTTATTCTGTATGATTATATATTTGCTACAAATATGTTTTAGATTAATAAGTATTACAATTATGTTTTCAGTTTGAGTCACTAAATGCAGAGCTGGAGCAGAACCAGGAACTGGCCAATAGCCGCATGGCAGAGCTTGAGAAACTGCAGCAGGAGTTACAGGAGGCAGTAAGGGAAAGTGAAAAACTCAAGGTACTGGAGGCGAGTGTGTTGTAAATGTCAACAAATCTTGCATTTTTAGAATTATTAAATCTTTTTATATCTTCTTTCAAGTATTTGTAATACATACATGGTATGTTAAGATGAAGTATTTTAAGAATTGTAGCTCTAATTATTACCTACACCTAACATACTGTACATCTAATCCACAACTGCCATATTCTGAAAATTAGGGATGGAAATCACCAGTGACCACTCGATACAATTGATCTCATGATAGCTAGGTGCCAATTTGATTTAAATTGCGATTCGATACCCATCATGTTTTTTGGGGTATCTCAATTTAGAAATATTACATAAATATAACAACTTCAGAATTGAAAGAGTAATTAAATGTAGCCTTTTTCTTATAGCATTAGTTTTCCCACTTGACAAACAGCATACATTTCTGTTATGTCATCTGCTATAATTGTTATTTCTAAACAATTCTAGCAAATAATTAATTTCTGCCACATGGAATGAAAATTCCACACCTGTGGGATTACACTGAAATTTAACTGCCTCAAATCCTCTAAAGCATCAGCGTGTTGAGTGACTGCAAGCATGGTGGCGCGCACGGTTTGTAATGCCCGTGATTTTCAAGAGTAATTTGCACTCGCAGTGCTTCGAGAGTGGTATAAGTGTGTAATGAGGTAGGATTTGAAACTATTTGTCTCTCAAAGTTAGAATTTTTTTTATTTATTTATTTTTTTTATTGGAGGCTTTTAACGCAAACAGCTTTTGATAATGTAATGCCATAAAAATTACGCTTTTGCTTGTTTATATCAGAGGCTGATTGTCTGATCAAACTGTAAATTCTGGTCACTGGTTGATCGCGACATACGTTTATATTATAAATGTGAAGAATTATTTGTAAAAAATCTATTGGAGTCAGTGTAGCTCCAAAGAACCACAATTCAAAACTAAATAGCCCCCTACCCCCTATTCTCTACTGAAAATTTACATATATTTTCACTTAAATGCCTTAATCAACCCTTGTATAGAGAGTCTGACGTGCTATTTTAGTAACATTGAAATAGTATATATAGTATATCCATATTTTAGAGTACAGCATGTATTCTAAAGTCTAACTGGTGTTTCGTCTTTCTGTAAGATGGACCTTCGGAACATTCCAGAAGAGGTGGTGAAAGAAACACCAGAGTACAAGTGTCTCCAGTCTCAGTTCTCTCTGTTGTATAATGAGTCTCTGGGAGTGAAAACGCAGCTGGATGAAGCTCGGGCTCTGCTTCTTACTGCCAAAAATGCTCACCTGCGCCAGATAGAGCACATGGAGGTGAGCATTGTGGATGAGTGAAATTCATGTATATTGTTCTTTTCAAAATGTATGTGCAATACAGTGCACTATAAGAACACAAACAGAACCCCTGGTAAAACAAGGAAGGTGATGTTTGTTTGGTAAAATATGTTATATGGTGCATGCTGATGCAGTGATTTAAGGCTTTATCCACTCAATATGAGTACTCAGTACCAAATATATATGTCCCTAATTCATACATCAAATTTGTTTTTGAAATAAACTTAATTTGTAATTACACACACAATTTTTGCTGTTACAGAGTGACGAGTTGTCTCTTCAGAAGAAGTTGCGAACTGAGGTTATTCAGTTGGAGGATACATTAGCTCAAGTGCGCAAGGAATATGAAATGCTACGGATTGAGTTTGAACAGAACCTTGCTGCCAATGAGCAAGCAGGTAGTTGCATTTTATTTTTATTATTTTTAACTTAAGAATTATATACAGTTTGCAGATGTTTTGTTGGTTTAAACCTACAATAACTGTGAATTTCTCAGGCAAAATATTTTACTGTAACTATGAAGGAAGAGGGGAAATCTGTGAGAGGTGCTATATCCTGTCATCAGTTCTCTGAGAGCTCATTGTTTTGGCCTGCTGCCAAAACTTCAGTACATCTCGCGCATCAGATACTGTAACCACTACCGTGTTATCAGTCTCTAATTTTTTTCTGGCTGTTGCTCCGTAGGCCCAATTAACAGAGAAATGAGACACTTAATCAGCAGCCTTCAGAACCATAACCACCAGCTCAAGGGGGATGTGCAGAGATACAAGAGGAAGTTACGTGAAACCCAAGCTGAGATCAACAAGGTTGGCTTCATACATCCTTTGTAACTTCTCAGTGTTTTTTGTCATGAGATATTAATTTTAATGCTGATGTATTAGGTTATTAATCGATATAAAAAAAATACAAATACAAATCATCAACTGATAGAAAATTATCCTAAAATACTAAATCATATGTGACTGTAAAAAATAATTGATGCTGGAAGAGATAATCTACAAATGTAGAGTGTCATCTGTGACTGTACAAAATCATATACAACTGCAAATTTATTTATTTATAATTTTTATAAATATACTTATGACTTAAAACTACACAGCCTGGCCAAAAAGGACTCACACACTAAGATTTCAGTTAGTCACCTTTAGCTTTGATTACAGTAGACAATTTGGCAGCCCGTTCAGGTGTGGAAAGGGAATGAAAACTATAGAAATGGAACCACGTTCATTCAGTACATTCAAGTCATTTTATTCATTTATTTTATTGCCACATAATGTTGCTGAGCTTAGACCTGACGAACTGAATCAACTCCAGATCATAACACTGCTTCCACAGGGCTTGTACAGTGGGCACTATGCATGATGGGTGCATCCCTTTATGCGTTTACCTTCTTATCCTGAAGCACACATCACTCTGGAATAGGGTCAATCTGAACTCATCAGTAAACATTACCTTTTTCCATTGCTCCAAAGGCCAATCTTCAAGCTGCCTAGCAAATTCATAATTTTTTTTTTCTTCTGATTAGTCTGACAAACATGTGGTTTACTTATGGCCACTCAGCTGTTTATTCCCAATCCTGTGAGTTATCATACCATTAACAGAAGTGCTTCTACTTTCACTATTAAACGTAGCTATGTTTTTTTCTGTTGATTTATTTATTTTTTTTTATTAACCATGCAACTTCAGCTCCGTTGATGTTTTTTCCCCCCAATAATTTAACCCTCCCTGAAATTAATATCTTTTTTTGTCCAGGTAGTGTTGTTGACTTCCAAATTCACTGAAGCTTTTTCATGAATGTAAGAATATATGTTGTTAGAATATTGTATACCTTGCAAGTAAAATACACTATATGACCAAAGTTATATGAATTATTGATTCATACCACTATATGGTGTTACCCAAACTGCTGCAAAAAAGTTATGAATACACATTTGTTTAGAATATCGAATATGAATATGTATGCTGTATTACTGATTTTCTTTCACTGGAACTTCCTTTTACTGGGCCTTCCTTAAAGGGAGGTCCATAAAGTCAGAATTGGCCAAGGTTGAAGTGACCTCAACCCAACTGTGTTGAGTTGGAATGTTGAATGGTCACAATGCCTCATGGCCATGTTTTAGAAGAGTAGAGACTGTTTTAGGAGCAGAAAAGAGACCATAGTGCATAGAAGTGTCTGGTTTTGGAATTAAGATTTTTTAGAATACATATGATGTTCGGATGCCCATATACAGTATAGTGTATGATCATAATTAGTGAATTTTTATTAATCAGATGAAGTGCCAGAGTGGAGACAATGGAAGCATGCTAACTTTGGAAGAGAGTGTGAATGACGGAGGACTGGATGTGAAAAAAGAGGAAGAGGATGACCAAGATGAGGAGGAGGAAAGGAGGAGAGAGCTGGAGAGGCAACGAACCCGGGAACGTGAGAGAGAGGCAGAGAGGGAGAGAGAGAGAGAGCGAGAACGGGAAAGACAGCGAAGTGAAGAGCTGAAGAGAAAAGACTCAGACACACTGAAGATGCTTCGAACAGAGCTCAAGTAAGCCTTAGAGTTTACACAATAGAACGAGCTTTGATAAATCTTCTTGCACTTATATCAGTTATATACGTGTGTAAACATTTATGTGAATTTGTATGTACGTTGGGCATGTTCATAATTCTTACACTTTATAAAATACTATTCTGTGCTTATTTGAATCGTCAATGGGTTGTTGACTTACTGATGTTTAATTAGGCAGACTTAGGGTTATCACTTTTCAACATGGGCCTGATCCATTTTTAATGGATTATGTTCAAAGCATGTTTGCATCAATTTCCTTGGAAAGTTATGTTGGTGCCAGTGCTCCAAAAAATAATACTCTCTTTTTAGTGTCAGCATTTTAAGTGTTTTATGTAGTCATGGTTGGTATTGGTTTATTCTCAGTTTTGGTCAAGAATGATTTTTGGCACAATAAACTTACAGTGCTTTGGCAGGCTGCCATGCTTTTTCTCATGAATGAATATTCAGGGCAAACATCTCAAATGTTTCTCATATGAGTATCCATGTCATAGTTCTACATTCTTTTGTAGTTATTTTGGTAGTAACGAAGTAATCAGTCCTCTGGCTCTGGATGTTTTATAGAAATTGTTGTTTAAAACATTTAGTTTATGTTTACCAAACCTTATATTCTGCATTTTTTTTATGTCGTCAGACGGTAATTGCATAGCCTCATGAAAAATAATAATTTTCATTAATTTTTATAATTTCTTTTGGGAAAAATAAAGTATTTTACCTGTCTATCTAATCAGAATATTATTGATATGCTAAGTTACATAAAATCTCAGTTGACTGAAACGTTGGAAAATACAGACTGGAAATTACAGACAGCCTAATGACTGGTCTGTCAAGAAAATATTCATTCTAACCTCCCTCAAATATGCATGGTCCCTTAAGAATCTCAGTGGTATCTGTGTAAAATTCATTATGTGTGTGTTTGTGTGTCAGGAAAGCACAGGAGTCACAGAAGGAGATGAAGCTGCTACTAGACATGTACAAGTCTGCTCCAAAAGAGCAGAGAGACAAAGTGCAGCTCATGGCAGCTGAGCGGAAATCAAAAGCAGAGGTCTGTGTGTCCATCAAATTCCACCATCGCCCTTTTTCCACTTGTGTAATAAAAATATCCATACTTGCACAATAGACATTCAGTAATGTTCAATTTCTCTTGCAGGTGGATGAGTTGAGGCAGCGAGTTCGAGAGTTGGAGGAAAGGGAGAGGAAAGAGAGTAAGAAGCTGGCTGATGAAGATGCTCTGAGGAAGCTTCGTGTGGCAGAGGAGACTATCGAACATCTGCAAAAGAAGCTTACTGCCACTAAGCAGGTATGTTTAGTTATCCTATACTTTCTATCTGTTTGACATTTTTTTTTAAGTAATGTTGAAAGCTTTTATCATGTATATGTTGCTGTGGTCAGGAAGAGGAAGCCTTGCTTAGTGAGATGGATGTGACGGGTCAAGCCTTTGAGGATATGCAGGAACAGAACAGTCGTTTAATGCAGCAACTGCGTGAGAAAGATGACGCCAATTTTAAACTGATGAGTGAGAGGATCAAATCCAACCAGATCTATAAACTGCTGAGAGAGGAGAAAGAAGAACTGGCTGACCAGGTGCTCACCTTTAAAACTCAGGTATGCAGAAAACTATGCATTGTATTACTTTTACAAATGTGTAAGTCTCATATTTCTGTGTCGGCAGTTTAAAAATAATACAAAGTAAAGCAAAGCTCTGCCATTTTCCTCCAAGGTTGATGCTCAGTTGCTGGTTGTGCAAAAACTGGAGGAAAAGGAAGGTATCCTACAAAGCTCACTCGCTACACTGGAGAAAGAGTTAGCACTACGTACACAAGCTCTAGAACTTAATAAGCGTAAAGTAAGTATTACATCACAGCTGTGCATTATATCCCTGATTTAGTTTTTTTTCTCCTCCCTTTCTTAAAATTATTGCTATTGGATTGTGCTGTAGAAATGTCCAAGTTACAGTGGAACCTGTGTTGTAACTCTTTCACTCGTGCTTAGGCAGTGGAAGCAGCTCAGCTGGCTGAGGATTTAAAGGTGCAGCTGGAACACACTCAGGCCAAGCTGAGGGAGATCCAGGCCTCAGTGCTGGAAAACCGCACTGCACGTGAAAGGGAGAGTGGAAACCTCAAACGTGCACAGGTACAGTACAGAAATACGCATGAATACTAAAACTGAAATGTATAAAAATCCGTTTTATTCAACTGCTACTGTGTGTATCTTTTAGGAGGACCTGTCTAGACTCCGCCGAAAATTGGAGAAACAGAAGAAGGTGGAAATGTATACTGATGCAGATGAGATCCTGCAAGAAGAAATTAATCAATACAAGGTAAAAGCAAGACAGCCTACACAACTAGGATGCTCAGTAGTGTTTACCAATTTTTCGATTTTCTGTACTTTAGTTTCTGACTCTACCTTGTTTGTTCACAGGCTAAGCTTCGTTGTCCCTGTTGCAATACCCGGGATAAGGAGACTGTGCTTACAAAGTGTTTCCATGTTTTTTGTTACGAGTGCTTGAAGACCCGCTATGACACTCGGCAGAGGAAATGTCCCAAGTGCAATGCTGCTTTTGGAGCCAATGACTTCCATCGCATTTACATCACTTAAGTCCAAGATGGGATAATCAACTCAATGAACAGTAAAGCGATATGGAAGTGTATTTAAGAGTAAAGAATACAAATGTGGCATAATATTCTGCTCAAAATGCTACTTTCATTAGATCTAAGAGTAGTCGGTGCTAGTGACCAAATAGACACAGCAAGTAAACAAGTGCTTGTTTATAGCTACCGTAATTAAGAGTATAGGTATTTACATGTGCTTAATAGTTGTTTAAGTGTTCTCTAAGTTAATTTTTTTTTACATGCATTTGCTTTGTGATTGTTCAGTACATCTATATCATTACAGTCTCAATTCCAATTTTGTTGTACCAGGTGTGTATTGTGTGATATTTTGCACTGTTCCAGATGTTGTAACAAACAGTTCCTTCTTGGTTGTCCTTTCCTTCTGGAACTCAAGTGTCCAAACCAATTGCAAATGACAGTAAATCCAAGATTTAGTTTTTTGTTGTAAAGTGTGCTGCTCTGTAGTTTTTGACTGAGTGCGTTAAACATCTTAAATCAGTGTAGTCTGGGCCAACAGAAATGTCTCTTTCGATGACAAGTAGCCCTGTCTAATAGAGAAATTAAATTATTAGTTGGGAAAAGAGAATTTTTATTTGCCCTTTATTTGCCAGCTTAGAAATATAAAGGGGGATGGGGGTGGACACAATCACTGTAAAAACAGTTATGTAGATAAGATACCAGTCCTATCAGAAAAAGTTAGGGAATAAGCATCAGCTAAAATTATGGTTATACAGGTTCCTTCTTAGGCTACACCTTTTTAAAATTATACATGCTTGACCAATGTGTCTTTATCATCATGGCCCCCAAGGAGCCAGCAACTGAGGTGGAGTTTCCTTCTGTCCCCATCTGGGTCTTAAAAGAATAAGATGTGTTTGAATGCAGGGGCTTACACAAATACCTCACTGAGAAGTTATTATCTGACCTTTAGAATATGATTATGGACATCTATGCTTACAGAGTTATTACAGATGTATAATATGTTTTTTTTTGGGGCCTGTTCTGAATACTTTGGCCATAAATCTCTGAACGGTTAGACCCTTAAAACGCCAATGTGAAATGATATTTTGGACCACAAAATAAGCACAGGGCACAACACAAGGTATTGAGCATTGTTCTGGTGTTTGCGAACAAAGAGATGAGAAGATTTAGAATAGTTCAGAAATATATCTTGTAAGAAAAATCTTTTAACTGATTTGAGTTTACAGCCCGACACATAAGCATGTTTCTCAAAATTTGCTCATGAGCTCTATGCATGATGGCCTTTACTTCGTCTAAATGCAAATACTGTCTTCTTAAAATGTCCTTAATTTGAATGTTAAATGCTGATACCATCAGGCCATACAGTCTCAAAAAAGCATTACATATTACATTTTTTAGTCATGGGGTCGATTATTAAGTATGACAGCCTTAATAAGAGGATCATTATTATTTCACCAACAGTGGTTCAGAGAATTAAACTAGACAGATGCTGTACATTTGTAGTTCAGTTTATTCAGTTGTTGGCATTTATGTTCGGAGGAGAAACGTTTTTTCCTTTTCTTCATTTTGTTACGTCTGTGTTACTAAGTAACATGTGTGTTTTTCCTAGTGATGGTAATAATCCCACCCCAGGGCTGTGAGACAGGGCTGTTTGTCAGAACTGTGCGCTTGGCCGGGCTACAGCGCGTGGCGTCACTGGGTGTGGTGACTTTAACGAGCCCACTGGGCTTCTCAGGACTGGGGTCTGTTCGGTCTGTCCACTTAAAACGTCTACATGACGCTCACAATGGTGTACTTTTTTACCTCTAAACTTGAAGTTCTTTTCAGTTAGGATGAAAAAACGCGCTCACACAACATGATTTAAAGAGAAAAAAACCCAAACTCGTGTGTTTCCCAGTTATCATAAAACGGTAAATTAAACTTGCGTAAACGTGTGGTAAACTGGTATTAGTTACCTATAAGTCTTAAACTGTTAGACGGGATGTGTTTAACATAACTGCAAGCTGTTCTCAAGAAAAGCTGTTTCGCTGTATACAAAGCCAATCTCAGTGAGGGAAGAGGAAATGAGTCATAGGAGCTGTGGCCAGCGCGTGGGTGTGGGCGCGCTTAAAACAAGGCCCTCTCTCGCCATGACTGATTCACATGCGCGCGCTGCACTCTGCGAACACACCGCATTAGCGGTCGCTTTCTACTTTCTCTCTCACACACATTCTGAGACTCCACAGAACGCAGCTCAATGGATATCGACACTGTTTTCCGTACCGTCTGCTTGGTTCTCGTGGTTGGAACCCATTTAAGTGGAACGAACGCGGAAAAAAGTAAGAATATCATCTGATTTAATGAATGTATTATTACACTTTAACTTCTAGTTTAGTCTCTGTAACATGGTGGACGTTTATCACTGTATGTTTGGTCCTTTTTGACCACACCAGAGATGAGATATCGGTTGCTGAGAAACGGTGTCCCGGTTTACGTTCACAGTGGATGAACATGGCTCGTAAAGTTCCTCTTCGTGTGCACTCGTTTCCTTTAGCAGCTGGAGTTCCCACCGGTTCCGCATTCCAATGGCCTTATTTCATTCCGTCACGCAGCATGAGCTGGTGTCCCTGCGCGCTCACGCCGCATCCCAACGTGCCTCCGCATCCCGCACTCAGCGCACTACGCACTGTTCAGGAGCCGGGATTTATTCTTCGGCGAAGTGCACTTGTGTAGAGAGAGTGGAATGCTTTGGGATACAGCCTCAGCCCCTTCGCCATTAGAGTGGTCCTGTGTGGTGTGGAGTTTTGGAACAGTTTCTTGGGTGGAGCAGAGCAACCAATGTAACGAGAATGTCTTTAAACAATAAGCTGCCTGGGACAGTGTTTACTCTCCAAATACACTTTGTGTGGTCTAAATGATAACTTATGCTATGATAAACATGACATGAAAGCATGTTTACATATTTTAAATACACACAATGATAGAATGACATTTCTTTATGTCTTAGACATTACAGCAGGATAAATGGACTACATATTGGAAACAAAAACTTTTAATCATATGCTCAGCGTGTCCCAGAATTCTCCATACATAAAGGAAATTGGCATAAAAATAATTAAGCAATTACATGCACATGTGGGCTCATCATGAGTGGGTGAGATGAGTCTCGGTGTGTTAATCAAAAGAATTCCAATCATGGAGATGTTTTTCAAACAAAGATACATTTTGCTACGAAGTGTTAAGTTTCCCTATGGATGGTGGAGAGTTTTGGGATATAATATAATAATACACCCACATTTTTTGTATAAACGCATTGCTCTAGCATCATCTGCAGACCATTTGAAATGCTGTTGCTTAAAATGCTGTACAAGTCATTTTACAAATGAAAGCTGACCAAAAAGTTCCAGCAGAACCTTAAATGTTCAGCCATAATTACATCACTGGAATTGTGCAGGTGTATGAACACCGTCATAAGGCTAGTCAAAGTTCAGTAAGTGTGTGGGTGTCTTAGTATACTAACCTGTTTCATACTAACCTGACTAACTGCTGATTTATGTCAAGTCAAGTTCACAGGAATTTTTTTTTTACTTATCCTGTGCCCCACGTACCTTATAATGATCATAACCTAATATTTTAGCATTGTTCGTGCAGTATAAACAGAAAGCTATATGATTCTATAATTTTTTTCCTTTTTCCTGTCAACCTGAAACTGTACCATAGAACACTCTTTAGAAAAATTGTTACCTGTGATAAAGACCTTTCATTCGATTATGGTGAAGTCTGTGGTACACAGCTAACCACAGACTTCAGGCTTTTTGAAGTTTTGCGTCACAAGCGTGTGCAAGAGTTCAAATTCAGTTTTGGTGATGATGGTGTTTGGATTCTCATGAAGTCACTTCTCCCACTGCTTGTAATGTTTCTGTGTAAGCACTCAGGAGCCTCATCATAGTCTAGCCAAATGTTCATGCAGACAAATCACTGCTTGCACGCTTGAAGAATGAGTAATAGCGTTTCCCCACAAGTGCTCCACCACATCACTTCAACGGAATTTCCCAGCTCATTTCATATGAATTAGAAACAAAACTCATCTCTGATTATAGTTTAAATGTCATTATATTTAATTTCTTTGCAAATATTTAGTGCAGCCAACCATGTAAACCTGTTTTTAATATTGTACTTTTTTTCCCACATACAGGTTCCTCCTGTGCAAAATCAGAATTCTTTAACAGTGATCTTGGTGATTGTGTTCCTTGTGATACATGCAAAAGATACCCCAAAACCCCATCATGCAACACATGTGAGTTGTGGATTCAGTCAACAATTTTAACAAAATACATTGATGTATTGGTACAAGCCTGATATACTTAGCATATACGTAATCATATACAAAATCATAAAATAATTTTTTTTGCTCTAATATGTAACATTGCAAAATATAGAGAATACTGAGCAGGACTGTTCATCATGCATAAATATTATTAGGCATTTCAGTGTAGGAGTGGATGGGGTAGTGATGGATTAGAGAAATATAAATATTACACTAAAACTGAAACTTCCTCAATAATATTGTTCTCTGGTTAACAGGTCCACCAGTTGAGCCTCATGATTCCTGGAGAGTAGCAGCCATTACCAGTTTCTCAGTGCTGGCAGCTGTGGTTGTTTTTGGAGCCTTGCTCATAGGAGTGCTAGTACATCAATGCAGGTCCAGAAGAACCTTAAGTGGTAAGAACTGAATAGATTGAAACAAAAAAAGATTTTGTGTTTTTGTTAATTATCCATGATTAAATTGATTTAGAATGCAAGCACCAATATTTAAAGAAATCCAAGTTGTGCTGGACAATTACTGAATTTGACATCTACATATTTTTTATTGCAAGACTTTAATGAAAACCTTCATGCCTACTTTTTAGAGCCAATTGAGGAAACCACAGGTCCACTTTATCCAGTATAGGCTGATTATTAAGTAGGTACTAATGTTATTTTTAACATTTTACTATACCTGACATATGCTAATAAGATATTTGGTATGACTGTACAAGTTTTTACCTGTAAAGGTTGTTGGTAAAATATTGTTTGCTTTTTATCTTTTCTAGTAAAACTGAATGGAGGAGAAGAATTCAAGGTATTAAGAAAGCTCTTGATTCAGACGGCGATCTGGTTGCTAATTCCTTGACTACAGAGTGTACTATGAGTAGCATTTGACTCTTCTAATTTATTATATTGGTAAGTCAGACATAGAGGTGATTATTACACTCCAGAATATGCAGATGATTTAATCACTGTGATCTCAAAAACCTCAGAGATTTGTCTTTCACTGTGTGAGCAGACGTAAGGTGCTATTTGAATAGACTCCTGTACATCAGCAGCCATCAGATGCCTTACAGCAGACAAACTGAGGGAATGTTTTTAACCTCTATTTTTATGAAAGGCATTATCTTTTTAATGTTTATTGTGAACACCCTTATTTGTTTGTTTGTTTTTATCTTGGTTTGAGCGTTCATGCCCTGTGCACTTAAAATGTTTATGAATTTTTTTTTAATGTATTTTTTTATTTTCCAGACCAGTAAAAACTGCCTTATCCTTCCAGAACTGTAGTGTAGAGGTGGCTGTATGCCACAAAGAAATACCTTTTGTACAGTACCTATTTACCTCCACATTAGATTTATTCTGGCCTATTGAATGTAATTTATAATCAATATTTTGTAGATAAACTTTGTATATATATATATATTTGTGTCCTATGCACTGTTAGGATGTAGTTTTTGTAGTACTCAGAATGTCAAGACAAACTGCCTTAAGTAGCCTTTTATGGAATTAAACATGTAGGACATGTAGTAATTAAACACCTATTTTAAACTTGTTCTGGGGGATTTTGAACTGACGGCACTTATCTCTCCAGTACAGAGTACAGTGCTAAGACCTTATAGAATCAATGCCAGTGCCAGATAACATGATGGTCAAGACTTTGTTAGTTTTTCTTTTAGTTCGTCACCTGTCTATATCCTGAAAAGCTACATGTGCTAATAGCATGTGATTGACTAGGCTACAGCCAGTAAGCTGATGGAATGCTAAACTTTCATTGTGATGTATTCTTGTATATATGGCTGATATTTCAGTTGTCATAGCCATCATGGTCCAGTGACTTAAACATGCAGATGTTGATAAATGTTCACTTACTAAACAAGCCAGAATATTGACCCACCACTTAGCAATGGGAATGACATGCTTCAGATAGACAAAGCTGAAACACTAAGAAAGCCATCATATTCCTAGGGTTCATACTTCACAGGGACCACTGAGAAATAACAAAGCTAGTAGTGAATTCAAGATGCAACAACGATGCAGTATTAAACCTCTATTAACTTTATATGTTAGCTGGTCAGTGTTATGGTTTTAGATCATGCTGATATTAAGTTCAAAGTTTGTCCCTTTAGAAAAGTTTTACCTAATGTTTTACCTTAAAAAGCTTAGGCATTAAAATAAACTGAGAAAACTGTTGCATATTCAGTGAATGTGTATAACATGTAAAAGTATGACATTTACTAATGTTTTAAGTTAATATGTAATAAAAGATTAAGTACAACATCCATGTTTAAAAAAAATCAAGAGTGAATACCACATGACTCATCTATTAATTGGATTATTATTTGGACACAGTATACACAGAAGAATCATCTACATTTACATTGTGTTTATTGAGTTTCAAGAAGTGAGGGCAAGAACATCTACAAATAAACAGTATCTGCTTAGTCCTCTACTTGAGAAAGAGAAACACTGATTGTAAGAACAAAAATAAATATTCTATATTTAAGATATATGTAACTGATTACAGTGAATCGCAAAGATTCAGAAGTCAGTGGATTTTCATATTCAATGCCACCACGAAGGTCTACAACTCCTATTCTTAAATAATCAGTAAGTACTGAAATATAGGCAT
The DNA here is from genome assembly GCF_024256425.1 of Clarias gariepinus. Classification (NCBI taxonomy): domain Eukaryota; kingdom Metazoa; phylum Chordata; class Actinopteri; order Siluriformes; family Clariidae; genus Clarias; species Clarias gariepinus. The sequence continues at coordinate 15,886,587 of NC_071113.1, forward strand.
AAGTGGAAACTACTAATACATTTTATTCTAAGTAGGGCAATGATATGAAATGGCACATAGAAATACAAACGGGAATTATATCCTTGACAAACAAAAATATACCTTCCCCGTGATGCTGTGTGCATCAGCTGAAATCATATGGTTTAATTATTTATATTATTTTTAGTGATTAAGGTGTGAAACCTGAGTAATTTCATAACTACTAAAAATTTCCCCATTTAGGAGCTGCTGCCCTCTCATAGAGCCCGACCGATCATGGGTGTCTGGGTCCCTTTCATACCAATCCATACGGTAACATGTTCGCATCAATTGTCAAACCATAGTTGTTTGCTCAGCAATCATTTTCAAAAGAACTGATGTACAGCAAGTTAAATAAGATGCTATTCAAAAGAATACATTAATTCACACATTGAGAAAATAAATCTCAACTTTACCACGTTTAAACATTTAGATACATCACTTTGAAATGCTTTTGAATTAAAAACATTTTTAACATAAGTGAAAATACCCAAGTATGTTACTGTTACAAATAAAACCCTGCATGATATTTACCACATAAAAATGGTAATTACAGTTGCTCAAATATTAACATGGGTTATAAATAAAATTTTAAATAAATAAATATCACTGATATTTTCTATCGGGCAGGCCAAAGGGAACCGCTAATAAATTTTATGGTTGCTGTTTAACAGCGTTAACAGCGTCATCTGTGATGAAAGTACTGATGATGCTTGTACTTGACTAAGACATGATCATAGAACAAATTTTATAAAGATACAACCACATACTGTGTCCTTAAAACAGGGAAAACATGTATAATAGGACTTGATTCTTATTCACTAAAATAATCATCCCAAGTTATTCCTTTTTTGATACCTTTTTTAAAATGCTGCCAAATAATCGGTCGGACTCTACTACTAGGGTCAGTGCCAGGGTAAATATACCACACACTCTTACCCCAGTCTTCAGTTTGAGACCTATAATAGTACCATATAATTCTTAAGTTTGTGTGCACTCTGTGAGGAAAAACAAACATTGAAACATTCAAATCTAAATTGGTTTCTGACAGGCACCATCACTTATTCTAAAGTTTCTACAGTATCACTGTCCCTACCAGAGGTAGTATCACGTCAATGCCAGTCTTAAATGTCCTTTAGAGAAAAGTATTTCAAAATACAACAGTACAGGAGGCAACTACTGCCAAGAACAGCATCTGGTTTGGACACCATCTTGACAAATACAGCAGAAAAACCTGATGTGTTACGATTATTGGCATTGGGCCTTGGGTGGGGGAAGAGTTCCATAACAGAAATGTTATTTTGTCGTCTTCCTTTGGAACGACAAGATGAGAGTGTTGGTCCTGCAGACGCTGCCTCAAAGGAAAGGCTCCACACCCAGTCCCATAAAGGCATTTGGATCCATGTTGAAGGAGGACTCAAAGGTCTGCTGGGCATTCTGGTGCAACTTCTGGTGGTGTCGCAGGTTGGACTTGCTGGAGAAGCGTTTATCACAGAGAATGCAGGAGAAAGGCTTCTCTTTAGTGTGAATGCGTCTGTGGCAGATGAGCTGGGTGGACACGCGGAACGCCTTGCCACATTCCAGGCACTGGTAGCGCTTGGGCTCGGTGTGTATTCGTCGGTGGTTCTTCAGTGCCATCAGGTTGGTAAACTCCTTTTGACACACTGAGCAGAAAAAGGAGCCAGTTTTGTGGCTGTTCTTGTGATTGAGCAGGGATCCGGCATGCCGATATGAACGGCCACAGTGCTCACATACGTGGCTCTTCTCATCTTTATCAAATACCTCACTACTCTCTTGCTGATCTTCTTGATCAGAGAAGTCTTCAGGAATTTCGCTAAACTCTGGATCTATTTTGGAGAGATTTTCAAGCCCCATGTGTTGATTAAGACCAGAGTTCCAATCCAAACTCTGTGTCATCTGAATGTCTTGCTGATGACGGGACTGTTCTCGCATGCTATGGTGAACCTCCTGGTGCTGCTCAAAGCTGGCCATGTTGGGGAAGTTCTGCTGGCAAACACTACAGTAATAAGGAAGTCCCTTGCTGTGAATCTCCATGTGGCTCTGCAGGTGTGCAAACTCACAAAAGGTCTTTCCACAGTCAGGGCAGCAGTGACGGGCCATCTGGGAGTGGCTCTGGAGTTCCAGATGGTCGGTGAAGGTTTTCAAGCAGAGACTACAGTGGAGCAGGTCAGCAGAATGAGTCTTTTTGTGGTTAAGAAGAGATCCAGCGTGTCTGTAGGAGCGTCCACACTGATCACACCTACAAAAGAGAAGAAAATGAGAACTACTTACAAGCATTAAAGTAAAACAGAAGCTCATCATATTATACACTGTTATTTAAAGTAAAACACAAGAAACTTTGAACTAATATTTTATTAGTTCATGCAATTTTAGATAAAGACAATAGAATTGACAGTACAACCACAATAAAGAAGTAGTCATGGATTATGTTGAGGTGGTTGTTAATGGAATCTTGCTGATCACTGGAATTAGTTAATCTCAATATATTTAAAGTATGATTATGAACTTAATACAGGGATGGTTGATTAACATCATTACTACAGTCACACACATCTGTTCCTGACAATCATGAGCAGAACGCCTTTGCTAGGTTTTAACAGCTCCCCCTGGTGGGGACTCTCAGGTAAACAAAAAATAAAATGAAATAAAATTTCATAAAGTAAACAAGCACTGTATAAATACAAAAATTATTTTAAAAATTCCTTATGAATTTTTACAAAAGAGAATTTTTTTTTTTTTTTAACCACTAAAACCCGCCAAAATCATTGATTCACTCACGTGTAACACTTGTCACCTCCATCTTGACTGACTGGGGAGCCTAATGAGCCACTTCTGTAACAGCGATGTCTCTTAAGACCAGATTTTCCCTGAAACCTCTTTCCACATGTATGGCAGTTATAATGGGTAACTCCTCTGGCATGGATCTTTTGGTGGTTGTACAGGATGCTAGAGAGACGGAAAGCTTTGCCACAGGTTGTGCAGACATATTTTTTTTTCTGCGTGTGGATCCGGGTGTGATTACGTAATGCCATGGGATTGGAAAAAGGCTTGGCACAAAATGAACAGGTAAAATGGCCAGTCTTGTGTGTGTTCTTATGGTTCAACAGACTGCCGGCATGACGGTAGCTCCGACCACAGATGTTGCACTTAAAAGGCCTTTCCTCTTTAACCACAGATGCATCTCCATTACGGTTATGATCACTGCCAGCAGGGGTAGACTCAAGACTGTGTCCCTTACTACAGCCATGGCCAGCAAGTTGCTCAGCAGTGGGAAATACCAGGCTGCAATTCTTGCACGTTAAATCCTTTGCTCGTCTCCGACCTCTACCCTTTCCTTTTATTGATGCATTCTTGCGATTGTGTTTACAAGTATGGTTCAGTAATTGTTTCTTTCCCCGGAATGCTTTCCCACAATCCTGGCAGCAGTGCTTTTTAACTGCGAAGTGAATGCGTAGATGGTTCTTCATTGCTAACTGGTTGCTGTAGGTATTATTGCACACAGCACAATAATATTCTCCTGTCTTGTGTGAATTTTTGTGGTTGACCAGACTTCCAGCATGCCGATAACTTCGCCCACACTGATCGCAGACAAAAGGCCGCGGGTCATTAGGATCCCCTGAGTGGCTGTCTTTATCTGGGCTAGACTGTTCACTTCCAGGAATGTCTTTTTGCTTGCGACGTCGGCCGCGTCTTTTTCTGCTGGCACTGACCTCCTGCATCCCACTCACAGAGACACTCCCACTCATCTCCATAAGGGCCTGAATCTGTTTGTTGAGTTCCTCAATCTTGGCCTTATTTTCCCGATGAACTCTCTGATGGTTCAACAGTTGTTTGTGGATTTTGAAAGCTTTCCCACATTCTGTGCAACTATGCCTAGTAGAGGGGGGGAAAAAGAATATTAAGGATTGAGTTGTGAAACCTGTTTAACTATTAAATACAGTATACGGTAACATTAATGCAATTATACAAGCCACATGAGCATTATAAACATTTGGATCTAATTTTTTACTTACTTCTTAACATCAAAATGTGTTCTCTGGTGGTTTTTAAGGGCCAACAAGTTATAAAAGCGCTTCTGACAAACGAAGCAACGAAACACCCCTGTTTTGTGTGACTTCTTGTGATTTAGAAGTGAACCTGCATGTCTGTATGAACGTCCACACTGATCACATTTGTACAGTCTCTTCCCTCTTTCTGTACTCTCCTTGAAATATTCAGGCTCTTGTCCTAGGGTTAGTCCAGGGGCACTGACAATATCTGTTTTTTCATCATACTCTTCGAGATTCTCATCACACCGTCCTGGGCAATTGTGGCTCTCAAGCTGAGTAACACTGGTACAAATAACACCACATGTCCCACAGATAATACTCTCCCTTTCTTCTTTTGGTTGGGGCTCATTCTGGTCTGGTGTTACATATTGTTCTGGTTGTCCATCCACTGTACTGCTGTGTAAAAGCTGATGTGCTAGTAGGTCCTGTTTTTTTGTGAAACTTTCCCCACAAGTGCTACAGATAATTAGATCACAGTCACCTTGCTGGGCCTGACCCGGTTCATCATCTTTCTCAGCCTCAAGAGAAGACATAGAGGAGGGGCCTGATGTTGATGGAGTTCCATGGATTTGAGTGTGTCCACGGAGATGGGTCCTGAGCGCCCGCATGCTGGTGTAGTGGTTCCCACACACTGAACACTGATACATCTCTCCATCGTCCTCCTCATCCTCCTCGTCACTACTTTTGCAGTCAAGTTTACCTTCATTGTCACTTATCATCTGATCATGCATAGTGTCATGAAAGTAAGCAATGTCACTGCCATTGTGTCCCTCAAAAGCCATTTGCTCCCCTGAATCTCCCATAGCATGTTTATAATCAGCAGGCTTAAAATCCACTTCACAGTCTGGACTCATACTGTGTGACTGATACTGCTGATTTAAGAGAGGGCACATGTGTGACTTGATCCCTGCAATATCAGTAAATGTCTTTCCACAGTCTGCACACATGTGCCTCTCCATTAAGGATTCATCCTGAGGTAGGTTGATGTGTCTGTCCTCAGAGAACGAACTGTCAAACTGTTCTTGAAATTCTGAGTCATCAAGATCATTGATGTTCTCCTCATCAGAATCCATGTGTACAGAGTCTCCCAAATCCTGAGGAAAGCCCAGAATACCGCTTACATCACCTTCGTGAGGAAATCCTCCGTGCTGATTTTCATGTGTCAGGGGCTCTGAGGAAAGCCAGTCACCTTCAGCAGTAGGGATCACCATAGAAGGTCTCCCCTTGTGAATGCGAAGGTGGCTGCGCAGGGCAGCTAGATGAGGGTAGTTCTTACGGCAAATAGAGCACTGGAAAATACCCGTCTGGTGGGAACGCTTGTGGTTGATGAGACTACCTGCATGTCGGTAGCTCTTCCCACAGACATGACATTTAAAACGGCGGTCTGAGCTTCCAGAATGACCTTGTTTATCATCAGTAGGTGGCTCTGAAGGTTCAGGGTTGAGGTTTTCTAAAGGCAGGGCCAGATGCTCTCCCTGAGTATCTATAAGAGCTGGTTCATCACCAATGGGGTGAGGTACATATATATGACCATTTTCCATTGGTCCCTGGGTTTGGTCATAATCAACAGCTTTATCGAGTAATGGTGGCAATGGTGGAGTGTCACTGGAGGATGGATATGGATTAGACTCGGGTGACTGATTAATACTATATGAAAAAGGATGATCATCTGGTGTGCTAGCAGGGAGCTCAAAGGACACTGAAGAAGAGTTATGCAACATGATGTGATTTTGAAACTCATCATCACTGGGAAATGCTGACTGACAAAGATGGCAGAAATGGATATTTCTGGCCCCATTCTGCAACAGATCTGACACTTGTTCTGACTTAGAGTCTGTGTAAGCCTCGGGGGTCAATGGGCTAACTGCACTAGGATGACCTCTGGTTTTACTATGGATTCGTTGGTGACTGGTAAGTGCAGCAAGATTGTTGAACTGTTTGAAACAGATCGAACACTCAAATATGCCCATCTGATGAGTTTTCTTGTGATTTATCAGGCTTCCATGATGCCTATATGTTTTTTCGCACATGTCGCATTTAAATGGACGATCCTCATCATCACCAGTGTTGTCATGCTCTGCAGCAGAGCTTGGAATCAGCTCTGACATTAAGCCATTGCTAAAGCCATTATCAGGGGCAACATCCAATTCTAAATCTGATGGCAGTTCTGGGATCATATCGAAATCCTGCTCATCCACTTGCTGTTGTTGCTCATCATCACAAACGTCTCCAGCCTGATTACCTTCCAGTTCGAAGTTCTTGGTTCTTTCCTGAAACACTCTATTGCGGTGCACCTTTTCATGAGTTGCCAGTTGAGTTGCCAGGCGAAAGCTTTTTCCACAGTCCATGCAAGTATACTTCTTTCTTGACGTGTGAATACGCAAATGACTTTTGAGAGCCAAAGCATTGGACAGCTTCCGAGCACATATGTGGCACTGGAATGAGCCGATGTCATGAGTTTTCCTGTGATTAGCCAAACTACCAGCGTGCCTGTATCCCCGTCCACATTCGTCACACTTGAACTTCCGATCATCCTCTGACTGACGACAGGTTTCCATGTGCTCCAAAAGACTGGGCATGTTGGAACATGCTATACCACAGTGCTTGCATAAAAAGCCTTTGGTCTTTCCTGGCTGTTGCATAGCCACAATGGTATAATAGAGTGATGTATATTACTAACAAGAGCCAGTTTGAGTTTGAAAAATGGGGGCACCTTTTTTAAAGGTGAGGTCCTTGTGCCCACTTTCATCAATGTGATGGTGTATGTAAAGTCCATATGCAAAGGTAATTTTTATGGAAAGAGAAGTGAGTGCAGTCTGAAATTCCATGCCACTGAAGTTCTGTTAACTGGGTTCATATCGATGCACACAGCAGATGGAGGCTGGAGAGAAACAAGAATTTTAAAAAAAAGTTTAAAGGTTTAGACATCACTACTCAAGTGTATTAAAAAATATTTTATGTATTTTTAGATAATAAACAGGTTTACTGATTTTAGCGGGTACTAGACAGATCCTTGGAAACTTCTCTACTTTGTACTATGTTTAAAATCTGTTAAAAGTTTAATTCAAGCAAACGCACACAAACTTCTAGCTTTTAGAAGAACTTTTAACTTAAAAGTAATAGCTAAGGCTAAGCCAGAAATATTACATTTGCTACGTAGAAACAGACACACAGGCAGTGGTGGCTCAGACAGTTAAGGGTCTACGTTAATGATCAGAAGAGCGGGGGTACAAGCCCAACCGCTGCCAAGCTACCGTTGTTAAGCCCTTGCGCAAAGCTCTTAACCCCGTCTGCTTGTGGTGCCCTGTATCCTGACGACCTGGGCTCTGACCCCAAATTCCTAACTGGGATATGCAAAAAAATATATTTCACTGTGCTATAAGGTAGATGTGACAAATAACTGAATCTTAAATCCTATTAACTTTAAAAATTTGAGACGTATATTTAGACAGTAATATTTGAAATGAGGAATGCCAGACAGATTAACGATTTTCAGGAACAGTAAATGCGTACAAAACCACTCCTCGTGCCAGATTCCACGCCTCTACAAAGAGCTGTGGAATCTGGTGCAAGTGCAAATAAGACAGACATGGAGGTAATGTGTGAATTCCCTTATTGCATTAAGAGCAAGTTGGTGTCAATCAACTATATAACAACCTACATAACAAGAAGAGCAGAATAGCACTGAAGTAACTCCCAAGTTCAACTAAGAGGATGAGCCAATCACATGTAGTTTTATACTGGGGAGGGGGGTGTGGAACAGGTTTCATTTTAACAGGCACAAGGGTTTAGTAATATATATATATATATATATATATATATATATATATATATATACACACACATACACACATTTTTTGTATGCATTATTTTACAAAGCGACCATGACACTTTAATTTTGTGCACAAGTTTTAGGACTCACGTTGTAGAGACTAAGCCAGCTGGCTAACACAATGGACTTCTATTTACACAGTAAACAATTCCCTTGCAAGGGAGCTAGCAAGACAAACATAACCTTGTCAGTATGCTGGCTACCGTCTTAACTCCTAAACAAAGTGTTACTAAAATCCGTGCGAACTGTAGCAGACTTTACTGTATGAACTGACCATCTGATCAGAACGAGTTAATGAACTGAACAAGCTTCGACACGCATTAGCTAGGCTAATTTATCTAGATAGCTCGCTAGCCAGTTAGCATTTCTGACTAAGATACTTAGCACACAGGTTCCAAATAACACCGAATGATAAGCATTGGTTACCCGGTCGTATAAAGCACATACACAGGACGTCGCAGACGCTTTCGAGTGATTTGTTATTTGCAGGTGCGTTATATCCATTTGCTTTTTGACTCAGGGCGGCTGTACACGTCCCCGTCCGCACCAATTGTCTTTTTCCACTTCCGGCTGCTGTCGCTGGGAAACAGGAAATGTGCATCAATGAAACAAGGTCCGACAGCGACATTTCATAAATTACAGTAAATTAATATAACTAACATTTTCGCTAGCGACACGAAACGAAACTTTCCGGTGCCCTACCCTGAGTTGACGAACAATATGTTGAGCTTATTTTAGATTTTTGTTTCATCCGCAAACGGGACGTGTACCCGTGGTCTAGCGGTTAGCTTATTACATCCCTCCTCCCACAACACAATCCCCATTTTCTAGTCAGTCAGTGAACTAGTTATCTCCGATTGTGATATACTTACCATAACGCCAGGTCTAACAGGCGCCAGCAAACAACAGATGAGCGTTACTGGCTTTTCATCGACACTTTTTACACTCCCGTGGATTTGCGGAAATGCTCGAGCTTCTTGCAGACTCGATCTCCCGGTCCTAAAGCCTCTCGGATACCGCAGCACCGTGAGACAGCAGCTCACCTCAATACAGCTCGCCTTCTCGAAAACAGCCTGTACGCCTAAAAATATTGCAGTTAAATTACTGGTAAGATTTTATTCCGTACGTCACACAAGTTCTTGCTGGAACATTGAATCATTGCACATACAGTGAAAGAACGTTCAAAGTACATAGCTCGTTCAGCGGTCCTAAAGCCAGCCATTTTGTGTCAGATTGGTTTTTATGTGCGCGCATAAATGTTAATTTAGTGGTTTAAATAATCACTGCACTGCATGATTGACATGGATCTGTCCCAGCCCCGGAATACATCCTCGTCAGGTGTTTCACTGTAGATGCTAGACGACCTCCCTCAGCGAGGGTTTTGTCTCGCTACCTAATTGTCCCTGAGGTCCTAATGCCGGCCATTTTGTGTCATCTGCTGTACTTTCTACATTTTCTGTTCACTTTTATACTAACCAGTAAGCCGACATGTGCAAACACTAAGATTATCCATGGTCTGACATTCAACTGATAACAAAATTTGTTTAACTTACAGAATGATGGCCTCCTCTGAGCCAGGCAGCTTACCTGGAGTTGAGCACCATACACCAACTCCAAAGACTGAACCCGATGAGGAGAGTGAGAATATAGCTGAGAAACTGGCGAAAGGAAGAAGCAAAGGGAGACTTTTAAAATCTCAAAACGTATTTAAATGTTCAGCCTGCCAGGAAGCATTTCCCAGCCCCTCGGCTCTACGGAGCCATAAGCTCTCAGCTCACGGTCAAGACAAGCAGCAACCATACACCTGTGGGCAATGCAGCAAGACCTTCTCCAGCCGCGCTCAACTCTCAAAACATCAGCGCTCACATTCAGCTGAGCGTCCATTCCAGTGCCCTCAGTGCCATAAAGCGTACAAGACCCACACCGAGTTGCGCAATCACAGCCGCTCCCACACTGGAGAAAAACCCTTTGTTTGTACTGAATGTGGCAAGGCATTTATGCAGGCCATCTGCCTGCGCATTCACATGACGCAACACAGTGGCGAAAGGCCTCATTCTTGTCCGCACTGCTCCAAGAGCTATCCTACACTGTCCAAGCTTAAAGTTCACCAGCGCTCCCACACAGGAGAAAAACCATATTTCTGTGCAGAATGTGGCAAGAGTTTTGCCGACCCCTCAGTGTACCGCAAGCACCGGCGCAATCACCAAGGCCATCGGCCATATTCCTGCCAACAGTGTGCAAAGACTTACACAGAGCTCAAGGATCTGAAAAACCATGAGCGTTCTCATACAGGTGAAAAGCCCTATCTTTGCTCAGATTGTGGCAAGGCCTTCTCACGCTCGTCCTCCTTGGCCTGTCACCTGCGTATTCACTCTCAAAGCAAGCCATACCAGTGTGAGCAATGTGGAAAAGGCTTCACTCAGCTCTCTTCCTACCAGTCCCACTTACGCACGCATTCTGGTGAGAAGCCCTTTCTCTGTCCACAGTGTGGCAAGATGTTCTCAGATCCTTCCAGCTTCCGCCGGCACCAAAGGGCTCATCAGGGATTTAAGCCTTACCCTTGCGACAAGTGTAACAAGAGATTTCGGCAGCCAGCTGATCTAGCCGTGCATCAACGTGTGCATTCAGGTCAAAGGCCATACAAATGCCAAAATTGTGACAAAGCCTTTGTTGCCTCTTGGGATCTGCGTCGACACATGCTGGTGCACACCGGCCTTCGACCATTTTCCTGCACCGATTGTGGCAAGTCTTTTGCAGAGCGCTCCAGTCTCAATAAGCACAGGAGAGTGCATTCTGGAGAACGGCCATTTAAGTGCCACATGTGTTCCAAGTCATTTGTCATGTCATCCAGTCTGCGCAAGCATGAAAGGACCCATTTACCTGAGAGACCTGCACAACAAGAACAGGCTACTGAATCCGAGCAAGTATTTTCCCAAACCATAAGACCACAATTCTCCTGTGATCATCGTGACACGATTGCTTTTGAGACATGGGAGGAGGTGCAGGCTCACACTAGCCTTCATGCAATCCCTCCTTCAACAGATTCTGGCCCATTTATTTGTGATATATGCCAGCTTGAGTTCCCCCAGTTTACTGAACTCCTGGTCCATGAGAAAATACACCCCAAGCCACGGCCACATATTTGTGACAGCTGTGGCAAAGGTTTCCTGAATAAAGCTGGATTGCGCAAGCATCAGCGCATCCACTCTAACAGCCGCCCACACTGTTGTGCAGTTTGCGGTAAATCTTTCCTTTTTGCTGCTTACCTTCGCAAACATCTGCGTACACACCGTGACAATCAGTCCTCGCCTCCCCTGCCACAGTCGGACATACCTGACGTAGCACAGCCACTGCCATCTGAAATAAAGTCAGAGCCTGCTACAATTTCTCTAACTGTGCCTGTCATTGTACCAGCGACAGCATTCCAGACAGTGCCGGGACATGTATATATAAACAAAGAAGAGAACGTCTGACCAATGTATTGGACATGATTGTAAATATACGGTAGATGTTTGATTAAAGCAGCACAAAGTGGTTGCTTCCTACCTGGAACTACGAATAATCAAAGCTGAGCATACCATAAAATGAAAGGGCAGGTAGTGTTGCTGCCAGAGCTCCAGTGTCCTGGTAACTGTCATGCCAGAAGGTAAATTAGCTAAGATACACTGCCCCTTGCTATGAATGGATATGTGAATGTGTATATGCATGGTGCTCTGTGATGGACTGGTGCCCCGTTCAGGGTGTATTATTCCCATCCCACACCCACTGTAACCTTGATCAGGATAAAGCAGTTACTAAAACTAAGACAATTTATAGAGTGGATTATTTGAGAAGAATGTAGCCATGTCACACACACTTACATACAAGTCTTTTGGTAAAACCTACTATCCTTACTTGAATTGTCAAGAGTTCATGGCTTCATAATAAATGAAACAAGAGACTTTTTTTTTTGATAAATTAAGATATTGATAATGAACAGAAAAGGGCCCAAAAAATTTATACACACTTAAACATAAAAAAATAAATGCTTCTCTTTTAACGGGATTACACTGACAGTATAAATACAGACTTTAGAGGAAACATACAGTGTAATACTACACATTGCTGCCTTAATTCAATTAGAATTTTTTTTTAAAGGGCATATATTTTTAACTGTTAAAGTGGAATACATTTTTTGGCCCTCTTTGAATAATAATAATAATAATAATAATAATTACAATTATAATTTTTATTATGAGTCAGTCATTATTTCAAATCATTCATTGTTTAAATAAATCATGCTGTGTATTTGTGTGAATTATCATTGCTGCTATATCAAACTTTATATCAACCATTAAGATATATGTTTTTGTTCTGAGGTTTCATTTTGTTTTCTGAATTATTGAAAGGGTCAGTATTTTACATACAACTCAACTTTACACAAATGCATGAACTTATTATAACCACTACCTGTACATGTTTACTCTCTGGTCATATGATAGTATAGACTATTCTGTATTCAATAAAGTTATTTCAAATCATTTCTACAGATTTTTTTTCCTGCCATTAACAAAGTGAAATATTGATGTAAAACTTACTGCTTAAATAATATTAAGTTTAATTAAAAATTAAGTAAAAAAAATAGTACTATAAGTAGTAGTATTTCTTGTTGGACCTAATAGAAGGTGTGACCTAAATTGAGTGTGGTAAACAGTGTGAGCAACAGAAATGTTGATGATGTTAGCAGTTCAACACTCTATATACCGTGTGGCTGAAAATAGTGGCATTGTCCGCTTCGCTGAAACTAAAGACTGTCACCTTGTACTTACCAGACACTTTCTCTAGGTAAGTTTATTTTAGATAGAAAACTAGAAATCTGATGAGAACAATGATATGAGAAATAAGAGAATATACATACGCGACTTATAAAAGTCAGCAATCGTTAACATGCCAGTTTTATGTTCTCTCTTAGTTAGAAGCACTTGATCCTGAAGAGCAATGGCAGCAATTGTTACTGGTCTGATCCCCATCCTTCGCACGGCAGTGGACACTACCACCACTTACAAAGGGCGCACCGTGTGGTTCGGCTTACTCTGCATTCGCCTTGTGACACTTTTTGTAGCTGAAATGCCTTGGTTTAAATTGAATTCGGATTTCAGTTGCAACATCACCAAGGACACTGTGTGTACTAGAGCCTGTTTCAACCAGCACTTTGACAAGCCTGTGGTAATGGTTTGGAACTATATTTTTGTCCTCCTTGTCCTGTCCGTCCTGCTCATGGAGCTTTTCACTACCCACATCCACTCAGTTTTTGAGAAGGGTGCTGGAGACAAGAAAGAATCTCTGGGCGAGCTGAAAAGCGTAAGTGACTCTGGCAGTAACACAGCTGGGGTGATGATCTTAGACATGCACAGAAGCAGGAACGCTGTGCTGTTTTACCTGTTTAATGTGGTGCTGCGGATTTTGGTGGAACTTTGGTTTGTGTATGTTCTGCTTTATTGGAACTTGTTTAAACTAAATCAAAATGTTTTCATATGCAAAAGTAATGCTGTTGGATGTCCAGATCAGGAGTGTTTGGTGAGTGGTACTGCTGAGAAGTGCATGTCTATTTATGCCCTTGTGTCTGTTTCTTTACTGATCATCATCAGCAGTTTTGTGTTCTGTATCCACTTAATTATTCACTATCTCTGTAACGGTTTAACCAAAGAATGCCACAGTGTGTAACTAAATTGTTTGCAAAATGTATTTTGGTTTCTCTGAACAACTACAGTCTTTCTTCTATATCTTTTAGTCTATTATTCTTTTATAGTTTATTGTTATTTTATATCAAATGGTTTGAGTACCATTGAATTAATAACACAGTTTTAATGAATTGTGAAATGTGTGATAAGATTGACATTTAATCAGTTTAAGTGTGTTGAGCATGGTGTTTCTGTCCTTTTTTATCTTTGTTTTTTTCTTTTTTTTCTTTATTTCCTTTGGGCTAAAATTATGGAACATTGTGTCATAAAAACGGTGTAAGAGTACAAAACAAAGTGATTGTGCTTTTAATTTTTTTTATTTTGTTTGTTTTTGGGTATGACAGTAACTTAGTATATGTAATCTATTCCACAATGGTAATTTTAAGATCATGGGCTATGATGCTTTAAATATGTGTGTTAGTGATTTAGCTAATTAAACGTATTTTGAAATTTAAATTGTGATTATAACAAGGTCAGCAGCAGAGGTCTGCAGCATTCTCTCACCACTAGATGAGGCACTTTCACTTAAAATTCTTTGGTACAGGGGCCCTCATCTGCGTCACCATCTAAAGGAAAGTGACATGGCTGTAAAGTTAAAAAAAAAAAAAAGGAATGTTTTTCTTAAATGTGTTATTTTTGACTGAGTCTGACTATGTAATACCCCTTATTCTTACCATGTGACTTTGAAGATTAATTGTTAGCCTGATGCAATGCGTGAGGCATATAATTATTTGTAGTTCTTCCATTTACTCACAGTAAGGATGGTTCTGCCTTTAGGACCTGGGCAACCGATATGAATACAGCGCTCAATATTTATTTGAATAAACAATTGTTTCAATTTCGGATGATTAATTTTCATTAAAAAGTATATTATATGCATGTGCATGTGTTTCATTTGTATTTAAGACATGCATTTTTTACATTTGGCAAAAACAAACGAACAAACAACTACTGTACACAGGCATTAGAATGAAAAAACAAACGATTAAAAACTACAGACAGAAACAAGCACTGAATACTAAACAAAATTTGAGGTCCCATCCTTCAGCTAACAAAATGAATAAGTAAATTAGTCATGACCACAGTTTCGAATGTGATGTCATAAATATAAACATGCTTAAAAAAATATAACAGAATGTTATGAATGAACATGTTAAACCTTTTGTATTGAATGGAACAAAATGTCTCTGACCTTATCACTTTTTTTGCCAAGAAAAACATAAGAGTTATTTTGAACACACCTGTGTATATACAAAATCTGATACCTGATGAGCTATGAAAACCTCCATGATGTTAGTGGCCTACCCACGAGTATCACATATCCTCTCTGTTCTTCCTCTGTTTCATGGACTGCTCATGATTAAAGTAACCACAATAGATTACAAAGGATATAACCCAGATAGCACTGCTTTGTTGGCCCAACATCAGCAAAATTATGGTAACCTTTTGTCAATGCTCCAACATCAAGCCAAAGTTGGGCAAATAGCAGTGCATACGCTGGCATCAGTGGTTGGCCCAACGTCATTTTGTCCATGGGCCCACTGTTAGCCTATTGGTGGGACCGAAGTTAGGTTGCCCCAACATTGGTACAGTAGATAATGTGAAGGTTGAAAATTGGAAATTAAATTATATTGCTTTAGCTGTGTGCAGCAGGCTCTTTCAATGATGCCATCGCATCAGGAGCTCGTATTAGTTGGTTACCAATCTAGTACATTAATAACATTGAAAGAACTATATCTCTAACTCATTAATAGTTAGATTGTTAGTTAGTTAGTGGGCCCTAACTAACACCCCAATTTTTTTCAATTTATTTTCGTATGTTTTCTAAATTACTTTGTGCTCAACTGTAAACACTGTCAAACAGGTTACTAGATGAATGCTAAAGAGGAACCTTAAACCCCACGGAGGCCAGGTGATGCTGATTAAGTCAGCCAAGCGAAACACAAGCTGAAGTTTTGTGCCTCTTTGCTCTTAACGACAGGTGGGTTAATATTCATCCAAATGAGATGTAAATACACTTGAGTAAGATATAAGAGTGTTGAGAATATGTGGTGGTAACATGAAAAGCATGCAGTTAGTAGTTTTGCTGTAATGTGGTGAGAAAGATGTTTAGCTGTGGACTATTATGCTAGGCTAATCGACCTGTTGCCAGTGAATACAACAGCATACGGAGCCATAGCGAGGTTAGAGATTATTACTATTATTATTATTTTCATGTTTATGCGGTTGTCGAATATATGTACTAAGGTAGTTGGCATGTGAAATATATAATTTGACAATTTTGCTAGGTTATTTACGGTTTGAATTGCTTGGTTTACTTTGTTTCATCTGGAGCAAAATGTGTGTGCTGTAAAGCTGAACTGTTGTTACACTGAGTTGAGCCAAATGTGGAAAATGTTTGTTTTTCTCATCATTTTTCTGGTTGTAAAAAAAGAATATTTTAAAGCACATTTTAACGTACAAGAACTGCTGAGCTACATTGATCAAGTTGATGGTGAAAGTACCGAGGTGAATGATGATGAGGAAGAAGCAGCCACCTGATAGAAAAGACAGTCTGAGGCAATGGGTACTTTGTTTGTATGCATTTATTTTCATCCACCTTGCTGAGAGAAAAAGTGTTTATACTAGGTGTTTATTTTGTAGTTTATCATCATAATGGTTATATATATATATATATATTCTTTGTTTGTAATCATTCTATCACAAATAAAATTAAAAACTAAATTTCCGGAGATATGTGTTTTCCTATTATTTGCAATATAATATCTAATTTAATTTCCAACTTTCAACCTTGCTATTATCTACTGGACCAACATTCTGCCAACATTGGGCCACCTTTGCAATTATCTAATGAACCAACGTTGGGCCAAGCTATCTTTTGTCCCACCAATAAGCCATCGTTGGGCCAATAAATAAAATGAGATTGGGCCAACCACTAATGCCAACATTGGCCCAGCATTGGCCCTTCAGCAGTGTGCTATTTGGGAACCATCTCTTCAAGAAATTAAATTTGTTTTAATAGCTTTGTGTTTTTTTTTTTTTAGTTTGTAGATGATATTTTGGTATATCAAGTTCATAGAGACTTCCTTCATTTGTCTATCAGACTCAGTGCCCTAGTTTTTAGATAACACTTACATATAGTTTGGGTCAATTTTGACATTTGAGAGAAGTAAAAACACTCACTCACTTTACAGCTTGTCCTTTACCAGGTCGCACGAGGCCTGGAGCCTATCCCAAAGGCCTTGGGACACAATGCGGGACACACCATGTACAGAGTGCCAGTCCATCACAGGGCACCACTATACCACTGTGCAGCTGCAGTAAAAACACCCTAAATGTAATTATTTTTTTCATAAAATGATTTTCCCAAAGTTGCCCAGGTTAAACAAAAAGTGTACAAGTTTATTTTTTCCTCATTTAGTTTTTAAAAAATAATGTACATGCTTTGGACTGGAAATAATATCTGAGCCCGTATAATTTGGTTAATTTAGCGGAGTCATGATGATTATGATAACATTATATCTTATAAATATGGAACATGCCTGAGTTGACATTTACTCTAACTACAATGTCAATGCCACCTTCTTTGTACTGTACATCAGCCACAACAGCACTTGTTAGGACAGTGCAATATCTAAATCTGGTCATCAATCATTAATTAAATCACATCAAAACAATGAAGGAGATTTTAAGTTACTGAAATTGGGTTATGAACTGAAAAACACAGTATTAAATCACTAAAACAACTGTCAACTTTACAGAAGATATGTGGTCTAAAAAAAAAATCACGAGTAGAGATTTCTAAAGGGTGGAGATAAAATATAAAAATAATACAAGCATTAAGAGATTAAATAAAAAAATTGTGACATTATTTTCATATTCTGATAGATGATAAAATGCATGCATTATAAAAGTATTCATAACTTTGTTTCTAATTAAAATATCTGAAAACTTAAATGCACAGTTCGATGTCTGAAGCCTTCCTGTCGACCGACACTGGCAGATTTTTTTTTTAAATTGGTTGATGACCAATGTTGTGCTGCGGGCAAGTGTTTGGAAATTAGCTTTAATATTTGCATAAGTTTAAGAAATCTTGGTCCATGGATATTTAAACATTACTGGTACTTTCAGGACCCTTTTATACTTATTAGTCCATGTGGACAATCTGAAAGTTTGGTTTGATTTTTATATTGTACATAATTAAACTAAAATTTATAACACCAATATCAGCACCACCACCACCACCAACAATAATAAATTGTCAAGTGCCTTCTATTGTCAAGTCAGTCATGTAAAGCTGATACAGTACACAGTGAAATGCACTTTTAGTGTGATTAAAATGCAAGCAGATATTAATATAAGAATAATATACAAGGTAATGAGTTAAATGAGTTATTAATATTAATAATGGGCAGCACAGTGGTGTAATGTTAAGCACTGTCGCCTTGCACCTCCAGAGACCAGGTTCGATTTCCATCTTTGAGTGCATGGAGTTTCCATGTTTCCTCCCACAGTCCAAAGACCTGCAGATTAGGCTAATTTGCGTTCCCAAATTGCCCATAGTGTGTTTATGCGTGTGTGTGCCCTCCGATGGATTGGCACACTGTTCAGTGTGTACCTTGCCTCTTGCCCTAAAAGCGGTATAGACAATGAGTGAAAATGTGAATAATAATAATTGTAAAAATCTATTATTTATATTAATTCTTGTTGATATTGTTTGATAACATGGGTTGTCGTCGAAGCCCATCTCATCTCATTTAATTTCACCTTAGCTCATCTTATTAGCTGTATAACCACTGGTTGGCAAAGTGCATTGCACAGTGTCAGATAAAGTCTCTTGTAATCTTGTGTTTTGTTTTTATGTAGCGCACTGATTCTGAGGGAAACTTGTTTTGTTTTACTGTGGACTGTATTGGCTTTACTGTATATAATTGACATGACAATAGAAGGCACTTGACTTGTCTTAACTTCAGTGTCAAATTTGTTAAATTCTTTTGTCATTAATAAAGCTAAATACACAATACATGATGCCTTTCCTTGCTTAACCTTTTGTCAAAATATTGTTTGGTGACATGTCTATTTGATTAAATTTTTTATTGGTTTAGTTCTTTCAATGTCAGTGACACCTTAAAAATAAAATTTTGTTCGTAGTCTAATTATTCACCCCCTCCCCAATGTATTTTATGAAATGCCGCCTATGCCCCAGTCTGACCCTACCCCTATATTTACTGCCTATGTCTGCAAACACAATCAGCCCTCGTCCCCCCACTCCAGAACTTGGAGAACTTGATCCTGCCACAATTTCTTTACCTGTCCCTATCCTTGTACTGGCACAATTACAATGTTGCAGGGCTTGGCACAGAATGTTTTATAAAGCTAAAGATCTTTTTAGGGGTGGTATACCTAATTATTTACTGAGAGTATGAAAGATAATACTACTATAATATAATGTACATCAGCAAAGAAAACAAACAAGACTAGGAAGACCAGAATTATTACTGACCATTTCTTTTACCTCATAGTTTATGTCAGTAATTGATATACTATTATGTTTAGAGATTACATGTTTAAGAGACATGTTTAAGAATTTTGGCCAATTAAAAGGTTTAATCACTGCTATATTATTGTCATGTTGTACTTCATTCTGCTTTTATATATATACACACAAAACTATTATGTCAGTTTCTTTATGGCCCTAAAAATGATATGACCTAAATTGAGTGTGGAAAACAGTGTGAGAATCAAAAATTTTGATGATGTAAGCAGTTTAACACTCTATATACGCAGTGTGGCTATAAACAGTGGCATTGTCAGCATCACTGAAACAAAAAACGTCTCAGTCTTCTTTCAGACAGACTAATTTCACTTGGTAAGTCTTTATATTACTTTCAAAATATATACATTTATATTTTATAATTGATTACACATTGTGTACAATTGACCTGAACATTAGACTACATAGTTATAATGTAGAAAATTAAAACAGAAGACTGACGCACACTGTGGAACTAACAACAAATATATGTATAATTAATATTTATTACTTATTTAATGGTACTTTCGGCAATAGTCTGTCAATTAGAATTTTTCCCCCCAATTCTCATCCTATTCTCTATTAGTTAGAAGCACTTGATCCTGAAGAGCAATGGCAGCAATTGTTACTGGTCTGATCCCCATCCTTCGCACTGCAGTGGACGCTACCACCACCTACAAAGGGCGCACTGTGTGGTTTGGCTTTCTTTGTATTCGCCTTGTGACGCTTTTTGTAGCTGAAATGCCTTGGTTTAAATTGGACTCAGATTTTAGCTGCAACATAACCAAGGACAGTGTGTGTACTAGAGACTGTTTCAACCAGCACTTTGACAAGCCTGTGATAATGGCTTGGAACTATATTTTTGTCCTTCTCATCCTGTCTGTCCTACTCATGGAGCTTTTCACTTCCCATGTATACTCAGTTTTCAAGAAGAAGAACTCCAGAGAGAAGAAAGAAGTGGAAGTTGAATCTCTGGGTGAGCTGAAAAGTGTACCTGACCTTAATAACACAGGGACAATGATGTTAGACATGCACGGAAGCAGGAATGCTGTATTATTCTACCTGTTCAGCGTTATGCTGCGGATTTTGGTGGAGTTTTGGTTTGTGTATGTGCTACTTTATTGGAATTTACCTAAACTAAAGGATAGCATGTTCATATGTACAAGTAATATCAATGGATGTCCTAAGCAGGAGTGTTTAGTAAGGTCTTTGGCAGAGAAATGCATGTCAATCTATGCTCTTGTGTCCATTTCTGTCCTGGTCATCATCAGCAGCTGTGTGTTCTGTGTCTACTTCATTGGTCACTACCTTTGTAACAGTTTTACCAAGGGACCTCAAAATGTGGAAATTCATGATTTTCAAAGTAGGATTTAGATACTCCAAAAAACTATGATCTTTCATCTTTTTGTTGTTGTTAAAATGTTCAATCCAGTGTTACTTTTGTGTAAAATATTTCAATGGCATTGCTCAATTTTGTTGTCTTTTACTGAATTGTAAAATTTTTGACAATAAAAGCTGTTACACTGTAATCAGTTTTGTGTTAACCGTGGTGTTTCTGACCCAAGCACTTTTTTTATTGCTTTCTTGCTGTTCTTTCTTTTCTTCTCTTTTTTTGACTTCTTGGTTAACTTGTTAGAACGTTGCACACAAGATTGCACACAAGACAGAGGATTGTTCTTATACTGCAGACATGCACATAATTTTTATTTTGTTTTGATTCAAATAATTTACAATTATTTGCCATGGACTAAATATTCTTTCAGTGTTTGCATTCCTATTTTAGAATCATGGAATATGCTGCTATAAATAATGACTGCAATGATTTAGCTAATTCATTGTAATTGAGCATATTGGCCATAACAAGGTTAGTTGCAGAAGTCTGTACTATTGCAGCATTCTCTCTTCACCAAATCAGGCACTGGATCCTCACATTCTTTGGTACTGGCACATCCACGCACTTCACCATCTAAAGCAAATTATAAAAATGTGTAAAAGTAAAAACTGTTTAGTAAGAAGAAAAATATATATATATTTTTAAACATTCATCCGATGTCACTTAACATTTAAAGTTTTTTTACTGACTGTATTTGGATATTTAAAATGTAAAATCACTTGTTATTATGGTTTAAACATACATGCTGGTTTGTGCATTATGAACCTGATGCACTGTGTGAGACCCATGGCACATTCTACCTCCTCCATTTGCTCACAGGAAGGATGGTTCCTCTCAAGGCTCTTGCAGTAATTACACATCAGACCCTGTGCAACTGACATGACCATGGCATGGTATATGTCTTTTAAATTTTAATTACCTTTAATTATTTTAAAGATTTGGTATATTTATTTTATGTTGAAAAAGAGACACACTCTAAAATAAAGCATTGGGCATGAGATTAATTAAAAACTGTAGACTCACCAGAGAGAACAGCAACAAACACAATCAGAACTGAACCTCGAGGTCCCATTATTCAGTTATGACCGAATAACTGACCGAGTAAATGATGAATGCTGGCAAAAGATCTAAATCATTATATTAATTGAGTAAATAATCAACATTTTAAAAGTGCGGTGATAAATGTAAACATGTTTAAGATATAAAAAATAGAATGTCTAACCTATTCAGTCCAATTTGTCGAGGAAAAGCAAAAGCATAAATGTTATATTGACCACGCCTGTATATATACGACATCTGATAACTGATGAACTACAAACATCTTTTATGTTAACAGCCTACCCACGAGTATTACATATCCTTTCTGGCTTTCCTGCAGTTCATGATTCAAATTAACACAATTAAAAATTATGTAGGCATTTCTGCTTCAACGAATAAAACTTGTGTTTTAGTATGTTTTAAATTAGTGTGGATTGTTTTGGTTCATTTAAATTTATATATATTCTACACAGAGATACTCCAGATGCTTATTTTACACACCTTAACTTTACCCTGAGCCTAAACTGTGCTATAAACAATGTTCTAAAATTTTTATATAATATTAATAATAATAATAATATCTTGAATGGGTCTTAAACACAATAGACCTGTCCACCTCTCTACAGAATCGAGGTCATGCATTGTGCAGGTGTGAAAATCGAGACTCATTATTTTGGTAAAATAAACACAGGTGGGTCCATGTCTCCTCTTTACTGGAAGTCAGGAAGGTAGACAATTATATGCAACAGATACGATAATAACACTTTTGGGACTGAGGAAATAAGGATTGTGACAAATACTGGAACTTTAAATAAAAACTTCAAACAAGAAAAACATAGTTATTTAAAGTTATTATTTATTAGCATAAAAAATTGTACATATGAGAAAATATTGTATTGTACAAGGATCAATAATGATTACAAAATACAAAAGAAGTACTGCTGCTGGTATGCACTGATGCTTGTAGCTGATGTTGCTCCTGTGTTTTACCCTGGTTTTCTAGTAGAAATGTATGGCGTAATCCATGGAAACCCGGTTATACAGACACATCGAAAGGATGATACCACATATCTGTTGAAACATGAGTCAATAGGTGATAAGTTCTGAGTAGTAGGACAGTACTGTCAATAGTTTCCAATCAAAACCACACACAAGTACATTCAACAAAATATTGCACAATGCCCAATGCAGCCAACATATGCAGTGTACCTTGCCAATATTCCACATTGAAATCACTGTTAGGATTTGGGAGATACAGTAATGTTAATCAATGAAAGCATCCAAATGTACAAATATAATTATATTATAGAACACATCACTATTAAAACACCTTTAATAAATTGTAGTATCACAGGGACTTATCAGTGCAAGAATATCATTATTAACATGCTATTTACCAACACATAGGAATCGCTATGAAGAGTTTGATTTGTAAATATTAATTTTAGAGTACTGTTTATAGGGGGAAGCTGCACTGATTATAAAAACTTCAGACGCTCTAATATTTTGGCATGTTATGCCTCCATTAAGCATTACCCACTGTGATACTGCATTAGTTTGAATAACACAACTCCATTCGACAACACTACATCCACTTTGAGACCTGGACAGTTGACCATGGCTGCCATATGAGTTTCTTGGGCGGCAGCATCGATAGGTGCAATTAAGACAACAGAATGTGACAAGACACACCCATTGAAGACACTACAACACAAAGTGCATGAAAAAATTGGCAATCCTCCATATCATTGAAAAATAAGAAGCATGCACTGTCCATGCGGATTTGCAGTAACAGTTTTATGTAACTGTAATACTGTAGTAACCTCAATAACATGTTCAATAACATGTTAAGAATCTGGGTAGAGAAAAGGTCTATAAGAAAACAAAAAGAAATTTTTACCTCAACAACAGCTACAGCAAGTACAACAGCAAGAATGATCTTAAGATGGTCATTAAGCCATTCTTTAACAATTCCTTTGCAATCCTAAGAAAGTGAAAATAAAATCAATGTGACAACAATGTAACAACAAAAAGAAATGCACCTTGTAAGATTATGTTGTACCTTCTCATGTTTCACACAATTGGGTGTGTTACAGCGGCATGTTTTTGAGCTTTCAGTAGTGGCATTACCAGTGGCATTAACAGTGGCCTTTGCAGTGTCATTCTTATAAAAACAGCTTTTCCCATGGTCGGAGCACAAGAACGTTTCCCAATCTTTTTGTCCACCCCAGCCACAGCACTGGGCCTTAACAAACAAGACATCAGGTTTTTTTACTGTGCATATAGATTAGGGACTTTAATATATCAAACTGCTTGAGAGTAATGAGATTAACAGTTGTGACAGCAATGATATGCAATTTTACTGCTCATTGTTGGATACTTTGTTGTGGCCGTACCTTACTTTGAAGGAATTGTAGAGGCTGTAGAAATTGTGGTAGACTTGAAACATTAAATGATTCAATAATATTTTGAACACGATTGTCCAGGGAATTCTCAAACTAGTGAGAGACAGAAAAAAATTGGTTAACTGTAGGTTATTGAACATGAACAACTTGCATTTATATTATTTGAAATGAATTATTCTGGGGTAAAAAAAACAACAACAACAACAACCAAACACAGCAAAAGGCATTTTAGATACTGCAAAAGGCACTCACCCTAACCCCAATTTCCTTAAACAGGCTAAAGAAAAAAAAAAGTGACAGGATGTCACTGGGTGTATGCTCTCTCCATGCTTGACTTACCGTACTTCTTTGTGTGAAAAGCAGAACTGTGCCAATTATGTGAGCTGCAAGAAGCACCGTGAGCAGAATAAAATACTGCAGAAAAACACAGGCTAATTTAGTACTTAATTTAAACAGAACAAAGCAGATTAACACATTGTACCGGTTTAAATTTACATCTATATTAACTTTCTAGGAAGCATACTTAATATGTAATTTGTGTTTAAACATCAAGCAAGTTGGACGTTTTTAAATGAGCAATTATTATTAATAAACTCACAATTGCCAGCATGCATTTAACCTCCTTCAGAGCACCAAAGCTCCCAAAGAAGCCCAAAAGCATGGTGACTGAGCCACTGATGATCAGCAGATAGGAGAAGAGAGACAGAGGTAGGTAGGGAATATCTGGTACTGTGAAAATGCAGATTACATTATGACATGTGATGTATGGTTATGCTAAAAATTTATCTTACTATAGCAACAGGTAGTTCAATCATGTAGTTCAATAATGGCAATCAGTGCTAATTATAATAATTGCTAAACAGAATAATTAACCATATATAATGTGTATTTGATTGAAGCTTTCTTATCCAAAACCATAAATAGGGGGAAAGGGAAATGTTTTTAACCAGCTAATGATCCCATTACTACTTATGATGTTGAAAGTAAGAATTTTAATACTTACGTATAGAACTTGTATCTGAACATATTATCCAAACTCCCAACCCCAAAAGGGACAACCCCAAGAACTAGAAGAAAAATTACATGTGATAGCATTAAAACTTATAATCAGTTAGTTACCTTCAAACAATAAAGAATAAATACACATCTTAAACCCATTATTATTTGAATTAGCAAATAATATTCAGTCTCAAAACTTTTTTGATGAAAGGCTTTTACATTTTTTTAATTATTTATCACCAAAAATGATAATAAATACAAACAATAAGCATGCAAAACATAGTTCAAGTTTTTGTCATGTCAGACACGATGTCTGTTTCAGCTACATAACTGTTTCATTATAGAACAACTTACAAAAAAGATTAGGTTGAAGAGAAACAGGAAGTACTTGGTGACACTGAGGCAGCACTCAGATGCCATATCTGCAATGAAATATTGTCACTTGTCAGTAATGATACAAAAGTTCTGCTGTTCATTTAATATCTATAAACTCCCAAATTAATTTAGTCAATGTTTTCTGAACATGATTCCTGTTTTAAAACCGAATGGCTTAAAGGAACAAGATGTCAGTTTCAGGGTCATGCTGATGATATGGTCTGGTGAATTTCATCATTAATTTACATATTCCTGTGTATAGCTGATAAGTTACATGCTAGAGCAGTGTAAAGCAGGCCACGCCCATGCTCGGTCTAAAAGGGCCAAACAAAAGAAAATGCATTACCTGACCTGGAGCTATCTCATATTACTCTGACTAGGTGAAAGAAACAGAGGCTATCATCTTCCACAGTCAAAGCTTAAACTATTTATGCACTTGCACAGATGCATAAACAACATTTTCAATATAACGAACTTACAAACCCACTGTATTATACAAAAAACCTCACTGAAATATTAACATATCATTAAATCCCCTCTCTCACTCACTCACTCTCTCTCTCTCACTCTCTCGATCTCTCTCTCAGTGCCAACCAAACTCTGTAAATAATCTTAATGATTCAGTAAAGTAGTCAATAATATTATTAGTGGTATCATATCCGTACACTGATACAGATTTGGGACATTGATTGATATCACTACATACAATGTTTGAAGTGGTTGATAAATATCTACAACTTACCTCATGTAAATTTATTTTCCCAGTCAAAAGTATAACACGAGGTGAAAGATGACAACCTTGTAAGAGACCATGTAGAAGATACTTTGCATACAGTGCTGTACTGCAGAGTGACTTTGGAGTCCTGTGCTGCATGCAAAGCATCTGTGCTGTGACTGGTGTGTGAACACACTGTTTCATCAATAAAACATAACCCTCTGCCATTTTCAAAGAAGGAATTGAAAGCTGGAAGGTTGTTGTTTATGTGTACTACTGTATGCTTTCACAGTGGTTCCTCATAGAAAATATATTCAATACCGCTACGCATGTTTGTCTGTAATGTTTTATAAGGACTATTAGGACATTACTATTATTTATTATTAGGATTGACACTAAATACGGATTCGGATACAAAATCAGTTTTGTCACACACAACATACATTATAAGTAATTATAAAAAGAATAAAGTCTATTTTCCCATAAAAAGGAAATCTCTTAAAGGATATCCTCTGATCCTGAGAAGAAGCATTGTATGGACCTTATTACTCTACTTGTTTTCATGTACGGTAATTCTACGATAAGTAATAGAGGGTAGGATGTAATCATCAAGTATAATTTATGTTGGCGTGAGGTTTGTAAGTGTCTTTCTTTACTTATGCTCATATTATGTTTTTTCTTCCACTATTTTTCTTGTTTCAATTTTGTGTATGTGTCAGTGCACCCTCTGCATGTACACATGAGTATAGCTAGCTTTTCCAACAAATTTTTAGACTTTAGGAATTTGTGTCATAAGATAATCTATCTCTCTGCGTTACCTGATTCTCCTGATTTCTGGTCCTCTAATGCTTTCGTCAACTACAGTATTTTGCTGGTAAAAAAATGTACCACGAATGTATGTTATAAACAGCATTTTTCCAGGCATTTTAAGGTGATAAGATTCTGTTTGGGTAATTATTTTTAAAAAAAGTGAGTCAAGTTTAGTTGAGCCTGAATTTAAGGAACCTTCAGGTTTTAAGTTTTTAAAAGCCTGTTCAGTAATTATTTATTATAACAATAATAATAAATTATGGCAACATTTTGTAATTTATTATATAAAATAACAAAATTATTTGTTATGGCAACATACTCTGTAAAGCTACCTGGTATTTTCTTTTTAAAAGAAAAAGGAGGGCAAGCAGACCCTGCATGGGTGTGTTATACTTCCCTAATAATTTTCTGTTTGAGTGCTACAGTTTTTATGCACAACAAATTTACCTGAAAAATCTGAGGCATGAGTGGGTTGTGTCTAAGTGAGTTGAGTCTGCATGTTCTGCCCGTGCTTAATGGGTTTTCACTGGGTACTCCGGTTTCCTTTCACAGTCCAAAGACATGCAGATGCAGAGTGAACACCAGGAACACCAGGAAAGCAGCAGGACCAGACGGCATCTCAGGCCGTATCCTCAGAGCCTGCGCAGACCAGCTAGCACCTGTGTTCACTGAGATATTCAACCTCTCTTTATCTCAGTCGGTGATCCCCACATGCTTCAAAGAGTCCATCATTGTTCCTGTCCCAAAGAAACCTCAACCTGCTTCTCTTAATGACTATCGCCCTGTAGCCCTCACCTCAGTAGTGATGAAGTGCTTTGAACGCCTGGTCAGAGACTTCATCATTTCTTCACTACCGGAGACCCACTACAGTTTGCATACCGCCCAAACCGTTCTACTGATGATGCCATCTCTCACCTCCTCCACACATCACTCACTCACCTGGACACTAGGAAAGGGAATTATGTTAAAATGCTCTTCATCGACTACAGCTCTGCATTTAATACCATAATTCCCTCCACACTCACCACCAAGCTGGAGCACCTGGGACTCAGCTCATCTATGTGCCAGTGGATCTCCAACTTCCTAACTGGCAGACCACAGGCAGTAAGGATGGGCGGTCATGTCTCAGCCTCCCTAACTCTCAGCACTGGAGCCGCCCAGGGCTGTGTTCTGAGCCCCCTGCTGTACTAAAGACCAATACAGAGAGATTGAGGAGTAGCTTCTTCCCGCAGGCCAAAAGGTTTCTCAACCACAACACAATACAGGACTAATATCATCTCTTTTACATCCAACACTGACTGGGCATTCATGGCCACTATGGACACATTCATGCACACTTTTTGCACTATATACTTATCTTTTCATTATGGACCACTGCACAAATCACTTTAATAATAAGACACTTTAAAAAGTCACTTTATGCATATTTTTACATTACTTATTCATATTTATTTCTTATGTTTAAGCTTTTATTTTAAGGTCACTGGTAGTCGAAAAAAGCATTTCACCGCATATCGTACTGTGTATGACTGTGTACGTGACAAATAAAATTTGAATTTGATTTGAATTTGAGATTAGGCTAATTGCCTTTCCCAAATTGCCTGTAGTGTGTGTGTGCCCTGTGATTGATAGTCACCCTGTGACCCTGTACAGGATAAGCAGTATAGAAGATGAAAAAATGAATGAATAAAAAAAATATTAATATTCTCAGCCCTCAATTGCATATAACACTATTGAGGAGTATTAAAAGTACTTACAACCTCATAGCTGTCTTTAAAATGTACTTGAATAAACAGGGTTTAGGCCACATCATAGTTTTTCCCATCTTAAACATGCGAGTCACAAAAATTAGATTAATTACAAAAGTTAATTACAAAGAATTGTAGTGGTTCAAGGGAAAAAATCAGTGTGCCAACTTGTGCTCTTGTACTCACTGAACTTACACTGCCACGGTTATTTTGAACAACTCACATGATGAGTAGACTCTAGGGTGTGGTTGGGTCAGATGAACTACATCCAGAGATGCCTTCAGTAACAGGATGCCCACTATTTTGACTGATCTCCTCAGCCTTTGAGAGTGGTGCTGGTTTATTAACAACAATAGAGGTCAACTATGAACTTATCCAATGTCCATGAGTTTGGAGGATTGCATGTATAAAGGCATTTAGATGCTTCCTAATAAACAATATTAAATACCATCAGTGGCCGTTTTTCCTTAAAATATTACTCTAACAACTTATCACATGTTGATTGGAGCCACAGAATGCTGTTTAATAGACTAAACATTTTTGTTTGCATATTGCATCTTTATATTTTGTTTCTGCCAGGTATGTTTAAGGCCTTGTTCACACGGGCGTTAAAATCGAGCGTTTTTTTTTTTTTTTTTTTTTGGCGTTTGTAGCGTCCGGTGAGCGCGGATCAAGCGCAGAGTGTTTTCTACACATAGGAGTCAATGAGAGTGTTCACACGGGCTTTGGTGACGTGCGTTTGTCCGGCCGTGCGTTTGTCCGGCCGCGCGTTTATACGGCATTAAAAAAACGTTGCATGCAGCTTTTTCTTGGCGTTCAAAACCCAACGAACTCAAGGAAACCGCTTCTAGTTCGTTTTCTGCGCGTTCATTTCACGCCTCGGAGGACCGGATATACCCCATGATCCTACATGCTATACATAGGGAAAGGCAAAAGGGCAAAATAAAAAAAATAATTGTTGAAAAACTTACGGGGAATTTTTCATTTCTTCATAAACCACAAAAAAAGAGACTTCCTTTAATCCGACGTTGTGCAGTCAGAGAGTGAACCCGGTAGAGGTGGGCTTTCATGTCCAGTTCTGGACACACTGCCCCCACAGGTTAACACCACACAAACTACAGTTTGGACTGCAGGCTGACGTTAGACAGAGACAAACCAACGCCGGGGTAGAAGTCAATCAAGCGCCACCACAAAATGCAACATAAACGTCTAGGACGTTCAGAGCACGTTTGTTTATCCAAAAACTTAACGCCCGTGTGAACAAGGCCTCGAGTATATAATATAATATAATATAATATTGTAGCGTTTTTACGCCGGGAAGAACGCTGGAGAGACGAGTGAGCTTATTTGCTGCCCAATGCAATGGCTGGGAGTACTTTATTAAGCACACAGCATATAAGGTATGAGCAGCACCTTCACTCAGGAGCCTACATCCAATTCAGCACTAGCTTGAACTGGAGCACATTTCACACGTCACAACCGCCTCACACACAACAGGGCCTAAGCCACTAACCAGAACACCTTTCCCCAACATGGTGAACACACACCGACATGCCCGAAAGGCATGCTGGTCGTCAGCCGCCGCCCCACCCACGCCACAATATAATATAATATAATATAATATAATAATATTTATTTGCTTGTTTATTAATTCATCCTATATACTGCTTACCTTGTACAGGGCCACGAGACTATTATTACTATATATAGTAATATAATATATATAATCCAATATAATGTATTTTCATAATATATTATATTTTATTTAATGTTAATATATTTTTATTACTCTGGAGGTGGCTTAGTGGTTAGTACTGTCGTCTAGCTCCTGCAGGGTTAATTCATATTTTGGGTCTGTGTGCATGGAGTTTGCATGTTCTCCCCATGCTTGGTGGGTTTTTTCCAGGTACTATGATTTCATTCCAAATTCCAAAGACATGCAGATTAGTAGAACTGGTGTTCCCAATTTGCTGGTAGTGTGTAAATGAGTGTGTGTATGTGTGTTCCCTGTGATCGATTGGCACCCCATCCAAGGTGTTCCATGCCTCATGCCCTAAGTCTCTGGGATATAGGCCTTGAGCCCCTGCAACCCTGTATACAGGATAAAGCATGAGTGAGTGATGGCATTTGTATCAAATAGTGTTGTTGTTTTTTTTATACACACACATATTCTGCATTGCATTTATTAACATCAGTATTACTTATGTCACTAGGGAGCAGTATGGGGCTATTACTCATGTTGCCATGGTTACTTTTGTTATCTGTATTCCATTGATGCAGGCTTTTTTTTTTTATCTCTTTGTGCGGGCGATTTGCTCATGATTAACTTTACTCACAGTTGACTGAAATATTTATAATCCCCTGTTCTGAAACTTAAAACTCTGGGTTTCAAAGGTCAGTGTAAAATAAAACAGTGTTCAGGGTTAAACTCTGAGTTTCTCAGGAAATACTTCCTGTAATGATCTTTGCTATGGTGGAGAATGTGGGGTGATCTCTGTGATGTTTATAAGTTTCTGCATCATCTTTCTCTTGACAACCAACTTCAAATTGGCTAGGAGTGAGCTAGCCTTCTTAATTAAATTGTTTATTTTTCTGGTTTCAGTGGCCCTGATGCTGTTGTCCCAGCAGATAGCAGCAAAGAATATTGCACTGACAACAGATTGGTAAAAGATTTACAACATTTCCGACCTGCAAACATGAATACCCCAATTCCACCTAGCCGAATTTGGTTAAAGGTAGTGACCCCACAGCGAGTCATTAACTATTAAAATGCATTCATAAGGACATGTAATTGACTTGACAGCAAATTTTGACACAATGCAATAACGAAGTGTTAGCAACAGTATAATGTTTCAATAGTGAGTAAAAAGAATTAAAGAGTTTTATTTTGAGTGAGCTGAAGGAGTGCATAGAGGATGATACAATCAACTGTCTTCCACCAGAACCCATGACCAATAATGACAAGCCCATGCATTAATTTATCCTCAGTGATAATGCTTTTGCCTTGAGGACTAATTTGATGGCTTTATGTACCAAAGCAGCGGTAGTAAACTATCCAGTGTAAGCAAATATTGATAACCATCTGACATTTTTCTTTAAAAGTGACACAGCTATTACGCTATTATAAGTACTATTATAAATAATTTTCACATAATATTTTACAGGCAGACACAAGTGGTTTTCTTTCTGAAGCATTCTGGTTTATTTAAAGTCTTCTCTCTAAATCCACCATGAAAATGAACCAGACAGTTATACCTTTGAAATAAAAAAAAATTAAAAAAAACCTAAGCAGGGAGCATAAAGTAAAAACAGAAGTTCAACAAAACCACACTATTAAAAAACTTCTAGGTATAAAAAGAATGTTTTTTCGAAATCCAATTTAAGTAAAAAATGAACATGATTTTAATTAAATTTTAAAATTTTTTATTTAAATGGAAGCAGAAAGCAAAGGTTTTTTTATTCATGTCCTAAAATGGGTAGATTTGAAGTTAGCAGAAACCTGTAAATACATAAATGAACCTCTCACATTATAATTATTATTAGTAAATGTTTTTAATATTAAACATAAACTGCCTCTATTATTTTACAATTACTCACAAGAAGTGTGCAAGTTTTTATTTATGCCTTTGTTCTCTAACTTTCAGAACTCCTCTTAATGATCTGAAGCTTTACATATTTATCATTATCTCAGGTAACCACCCCAGGACTGCAGGAACATGAGAATGATGTCAAATATCAGATTGTATGCAATGAAAAAACCCAGCTACCATCAAACATCAGTATCACATGTCAACAAACATCAGGGGTACATCATGTGGAAAATTATTGTTTGTCAGTAAACATCAATATCAGGCTTGATCAAACATCAGCTTTTGATACCGTGGGAAAATATCACTTGTTTTACACTACGCACATTTTCTCTCATCATTTATCATTTATTTGAATTGTTTCAATTCTAATGTTTTAAATTTCTACTCATGCAAGCATTTTACACATGAACACAACAGGTCAGGACAGCACCATATCATGCATACTGTAGCAAATGTAACACTCTTGACATTTAAAAAGTGACATACCAAATTTTTTTTTTTCTTCATTTAGCTGCTCTTGATTTCAGTTTGTTCCTGGCACATGATGACAATGTTGTAAGGAGGTGGAAAGCTAATTATCCACAAGGTGAATCACGTATACACAGAGAATGTACAAATGATGCAATGTGAGCTTACAAAAGGTTAACATTTAAGCTCCCATGAGAAGAAAGATGATGGAAAAATGTCGTATGAACAGTGTGTTGAAACCCCTTGTACAGTATTGGTGAAGCTCTGTGTCATATAATTACTGACCTGTAATTAGGCAGAGTGTTCTAGGGCTCCTTTGCTAATGGATTATAGGGGGCAGTAGGTGCAGCAATTATACCTGGGATGAGGTACAGCCATTAGAGAGAGGACAACATCATGGAATTAAATGGAGTTCAGTTGTGCTGCATGAGGACAGCATGAGTGTGTCAGGTGGCAGTGGGAGGAAACAGACTCTGTGGTCTCTAACTGTTACAATGAGCACTCATGTTTATAAAATATAATAAACCCTTGCTTTATTAAGTTGTTGCTGTACTTCAGAACAAGATGTGATTTTTTTTGTAGTTAACAAACAGTTTTTTTATCTAGTCATCAACCTATCCAAATCATCTTTTTTAATATCATATCCATCCTTTTTTATTATCGCAGAATACATGATGAACTTTACAATTAAATTATATCTTCAATTAATTATTATTATTATTATTATTATTATTATTAATACTTTTTTTTATAGATTTGCAACATTATAAATGTGAGAGTTCTCTCACAGTGAAAACTGTGTTCCTCTGCCTGAGTTATCATGCTCTCTCTCACTCTTCCACTATATTTCCCGCTCCCTTTCTCTGTGTGAGATTAATTTTGTCACATCACTCCCCCTCTACCCTGACGTCCCATTCTCCGTAATAACACCGGCAATTAAGATAAATGAAATCCATACTAATAGAGTTTCATTATGGTAATGTGGTACAAGTCACAGGGTATATAAAAGACAGACATTTACTACACCAGACATTTACTCATGTACTACCAAGACCTACTGCCTTGATATAAATTACACACATAATCTAAAAGATAATAAAAGGTGAGATTCACTCTCACTTGGCTTGCTTTAAGGATTTTAATTGTGACATTTTATTGACTGGAAGTAGAGCTTGTAGAGGTAAGCATGATTTGTAATGTGTAATTATTTACAAAAGAAATTATTACAAATAATACATATTTTTCAGATATTTGTATATTTTGTCCAATTTTATGCAATCTGCCTGCATAAAACTGCTTTTGCCTTTGACTTTTGATTTATTTGCTTAATGATTATTAATAATGATGTGCACGTTAATATAGCCTAAGCTAAATACATATAAAATTTTATGTTGTAAACCATACAATGTAAACACTTAAACTGTAATTATTCAGTTATTATATCAGTATTTATTCTGATAAAACAAACCAAATAGAGTAGAGAAAACATCTTATCAATTTATTATGGGAATTCTAGCCTATTGCTAAAAACATATTTTAAATTACACCATTGAATTTTATTTTATATTTTGAATAAAACTTGTTTTATTTACATCTGTATTTCTTTCTGTAGATGAAGATAAGCTACATGCTGTTTTGTGCCTCATTGTGTGTACTGTCCCCTCAATTGTCAAGAACCCATGGGATGACCCTTAGGGTACATTTTACCATTTTAATTAAGAAACTTTAGTATAAAAACAAAGAAACAAATAGAAAAAAAAACTCAGAACTCAGAAAGTTTAAATATCTTTGTACTTACATGTATATTCATTTTCAGGGTCTAGAGAAAAGAGGATGGACACTGAATAGTGCTGGATATCTACTTGGACCTTGTAAGTAAACATGCAGCTTGTACAGTGCAGTGGGTTTAACTACTGGTTAAAGTAGTAACAAGGTATCATTAGGTTATTATCTTTCCCAGCATGTAATAAATGCTACCATAGTGCAGCAGTGCAGTAACCATAATGGCTATGTGTAATAGGATATAAGGGGAGAGGGGGGCACAAAACCAAAAAAAGTGTGTCTATTGTGTGTGCTGCATCAATGCAAAGTTCGGTTTACTTGAATTGTCTAAATCACTGCATATAGATGCACACAGAACTCTTAATGTACGGCATGGAACCAGTGTGGGCAAGCGGGACAGCACAGAGGACGCCATCCTGCCAACACATCAGCCTTTATATAGTGAGAAACTGTCCTTAATAATTTAAGTTGAAATATGCTTTATTATTCACATTTTAGAAATCTATTTTGCTTGATTACAGATCCAATAATTATACAGATGTTTAGAAATTCTTAGAAAGGGGATTTTCATGTAAGAATTTTCAGGACACAATCTTTCTACAATCCTTCTTCCTTCCTTCCTTCCTTCCTTCCTTCCTTCACTACAACCACTCAGTTGTAGGGTTCTACACAGACCCCAAACAGGCAATAAGAAACCTAGAAGCTTTCCATTAGACATTTTTCTTTTAAAAGTGTATTTTAAAATATTTGCCATTATATCTCTGTGTTGTCTTCTTTTTTTTTAAGGATCTATAACAGATGAGTCATATCTCCATGCACTTACAGAACTTTTCTCATATCTACGCATAAGAGGTTACACTATTTCTAAATGTTTTGTTTCTTCTTTCTCTGTGTTGTGTCAATTTGTTTTTGACCATGCTGCCTCGCTCTTTCAGATGATGAAAGCATTGAAGACCTGATCAGTTCTAGGTTTGCTGATGACATGACACGATAGAAGAAATGGCCTTTATTATTCATTTATTATAACACTTTTCTCCTCATATTAATTTTATTCCAACTTTAAATTATAGTCATTTGTTTCCCCGATAACTCACAGCAGGTATTTAAATAAGATTAAACATTAATTGCAAGCTCTTGAGCTCTCTTAGGTAAGCAGGTATTCGACCATCATTACCCACAGCTAGTTGTTTTCAAATATCTACCTTAGAATGAATACCGTAAATAAAATATTGCTCCTGTCGCTCCTCTATAGTACATTGGTCTGTCGGCATATACACTATAGGTTAACTAAAGAATTTTTTTTTTAATCAGAATATAAATATTACAGTGTACTTGACACAAGCATTTAACACATAGTGGACCTATGTATAGCTAAAGTTTGGCAGCATGAAACCTGTTTTCAACACCCAAAGTGTACACCATAGGCATATGTACAGATAAAGTTTGGCAACATAGTCTTAATAACAGTAAAAAAAACAAATCAGTCTTAAATACATAAACAAGTATTTTAAAATCTAAACATTTCATCAGAAATGACACTCTGGATGACTTTGCATGAAAAGAATACTGTATGTATGAGAAACTGTTCTTAATTTGAAAAAGGGGAAGAGAGTATGCATGCTTGACTAACACTGCATAAAATCAGGGTTTGGACATGGATGGTTTATGCAGTAGTAAAATTAGCAAATGCATTATGAGTTGCTTGCCATCACTAAGGCTTGACAGTTGATTAGCATTGTTCAAATGAAAATAAATATTTCAATAGTCGTGTAAATGTAATTGATTAAAGTGCTGTACCATGTAAAATAATTCTGCAATTTTATCTACATAATTGATTAATTAGTCTAATTAATTGTATTGTATGTTCAGTTGCCATTCTTTGGTACAACAATAAAGTAAGTGTATTTCATTTGTATTAAATGTATGCCACCTGTACTAGAATCTGTGTAAATTATGTCAACACTTTTTGGGATTTGACCGATGAACACATCTGAATGTTTTAAATGTACATTTATACATCAATTTACAAACACTGTTTGTGGAAACATATACAAATACATAAGTAACTGGGCTATTGATTACTGTATACTTGCCCTCCATATCAATGTTTGTTTGCTCTTTATCAAAAATGTAGGTGTGCACAAATTATATTGTCACTGCTGAATTAAAGTGATTAAAAGTATTTGTCACCATTCCCTGTCTGGTTATATGTAATTCTTTCCATATGACAGTATTAATGGTCTCCAGTCAGTATTGTATGTCACTAGTTAAAAGACCAATCTACAATATAGCAACCATAGCAGGACAGGAAAAAAATCTGAACAGTTGTACAGAGAAGCATTAGGCCACTTGGTGGCAGTATCTCACCAGTGTCTTACACAGCTGATTTATTAGGGTGTACATGATGTGATGGTCATGTTCATTTCATGGGCAGTTTGTTTATAAGAAACAGACTACAGGGCACCACAACCCAGTTGCAATAGGAGAAAATATAAGATATACGAAAAATCTAATTAGACTCCTGCGTATTTAAAAAAATAAAATAATATAATGTATCACATTTATTATATACAAATAATACAATATAATATAATATAATATAATATAATATAATATAATATAATATATTTTTTGTAAACTGTAGTTTTTAAGACCCTAGAAACATAAAAACAACATTTGGCACTAGAAGAATTCAAGGTTATCTGTAGCCAGATATAAGACTATAAGATTGATGTAATTCATTCATACAGTTCTGCATATATTAACTGTAGGTGCAGCCTTGAATAAGGTAAAATAGTATCAGTCAAAAGGCAAATTGCCTAAACATCAGATTGCCATTATACTGCCTTTTTTTATGTATGTGTCTACAGAAGTTAGTAACATTGACACCTCTACTTTTTAGGGTTGAGCACAAATGAAAATTGTAAATGTCTGTAATTTAAACAATAGACCAATGTGTTTTTCCTGTACAATAAAACACAGCAATGTAGTTTTTTTTAAACATATATTTTATCATTTGGGGTACATATCATATACAGTAAGTAAAAAAGTACAAAAATGTAAAATATTTTCTCAATAAAATAAACAATGTTTCAAATTAGTTAATTCCTTTAGTGTCACATACTTGCAACTTGCAAAGAATAAACATTAAAACAAATTTTGAAGGTAAAGGATGATTTGACTACTCAGTTTGTCAACCATGTTACTAACAAAAATTTATCAAAATATTATTTTCCCAATGCTAAGTGATCAGCATCAAATTATGTAATTTTGTTCTGTGGTATACATTTTGGTCACATTTCGTGCTTTGTTTCTTTTAGCTTTTCCAAATATATCCCAACCTTACATGATCAGCCTCCCAGCGAGCATTGTATCTCCTTTTTTATTCAATTAAAAAAAAAATCTATTTAAAAAACGTTTTGATGAGGCAGAAAATGAAAGTACACCCATATGAATAATATGTGCTGTGAAATATATAGACTGATAATAGCAATGATGTATAATTGACTGATTATACTCGGCAACATAGTTGAAAATTTCTTAGTCTTGACTCATAACTTCAAAAGTTGGAATTGCTTGGTTGATGAATTCTCATTTTTATAAAAAATTTTTAAGAAAACACCTACCACAGTGTGTTTAAAATATATTTTACAAAGAAGAATAAAATAATTTCATGCTGACCACATATACCTTACTTGGCTTGAAGCACAGGATGAACATAATTTTTGTGATATTGTACCTTGTACCGCCTCATGCCCTAAGTCTCCTGGGATGGGTTAAAGACCCCCCTGCCAGGATAAAGCAGTGTAAACGATGAGTAAGTGATTATACCTTACTTTTCCCTATATATATATATATATATATTAGACAGTGGTAGGTGTCTCGTCTGCCATGCGGAAGGCCCGGGTTCGATTCCCAGCCAGTACCCAAACCCCAGACACTGGACGCAGTGCCGGTCCCAAGCCCGCATAATATGGGAGGGTTGCGTCAGGAAGGGCATCTGGTGTAAAACCTGTGCCAAGTTGTAGTGCGGACTGGGTATTCCGCTGTGGCGAACCCTTGCCGGGAGCAGCCGAAAGAACAGCAACAAAAGATATATATATATATATATATATATATATATGTGTGTGTGTGTGTGTGCGTGCATTGCTTTGGATATTTTCTCCGTGCTTGGTGGGTTTCCTCCCACAGTTCAAAGACATGCGGATTAGGTGTTGATTGATCGTAGTGTGTGTGTATGTGTGTGCCCTGCAATATATTGGCACCCTGTCTTTAATTCATATACTCAAGGGTATTTGGTGTACCCCGTCTCATACCATAAATCTCCGGGGACAGGCTCCAGACACACTGCAACCCTGATCGGCACAACAACTTGGCACAGATTTCATGGCAAATGTTTATTCTGACGCAACTATCCCATTTTGTCCATGCTTGGGACCAGGACAGGGTTTGAGCATTATCTGGGGATCAAACCTGGGCCTTCCGCATGGCAGGCAAGAAACCTATCACTGACCCACCAATACCCATGCACCCTGCAACTCTGTATACAGGATAAAGCAGTATAGATGAGTGAGTGAGTGAAATACTTATCATCAATGGATCTGTGATATACCAGAAATTATCAAATGACTCAAATGTCATCTATTAGGCCATGTCTTTTATATTGTTGTACTGTGCTGTTTTATTCTTGTTTTACAACTCCTTATGTAGACCTACATGTACTCCTGGATTATGTTTGATACCGTGGGAAAAACCCAATTTTGTCTCACTTTTTATAAGTAGGGAAACTAGAAAATATACTACCTGACTCCTTCAAACAGACATTGATTTATTTGTATTGGTTTAAGTATGTCTTAATAAATCTAGGACTTAGAGACATGATTTGACGTCAACACAAAGTATTCTCCATGGATTTAATAGTCAATGATAATGAAAGCATTTTGAACTGATACCTAGATCATGTGGCAAACCTGTTATAAATGTGAAGCACAATCCAAAACCAAAACATAAAGCATTTCCTCCTAAATCCAGGGCGATGTGTGTAAACATATATCAATATATTATGAATAATACTAGTGAAAGCATTAATTTCATGCTTCAATTGCTCTGCACTGAAATTTGATTCATAATCAATTCTGTCACTTCTTCTACTGAAATTGTTCATGGCTTCCATTATTTATTATTATTCATGTGTCTTAAAATCAGTCTGTCAGAACGTTCCCAAATAATCCATGGCATATCTGTGAGACATGGTGGAGCTCAAAGCACTGTCACTGGGCTATGAGTTGTTTAGCATGAGTAAGCAAACACTGCTGTGGCCTTTAGGAGTGAGACTGTGTTGAAGAATAAAGGCTGGAAGCATAAGTGGGCAGATGGGAAAGGGCAGATGCTGTTCTTGTGAGGATGACTGCCCAATACCCAGCGTGATCTGCCTTAGTCATATGATCAAGGAGCTTCTAGCAAAACATCTGAGCTCATCATGGTTTCTTCAAATGCTTAAAAATTTCAATCATTTGATTAATGGAAGGATGAATGACATTTCTCTCCTTTGTAGATTTGTAATTTTCAAACCTGGAGTCATTATAAATTGTACAGTCAGATGCTGTGGTTAAAAGGGCTGCCTGATAATCACTGTATATACTGATCAACATAACATCTAAACCACCTGCTTTACATTGTGTCGGCAGTTCTTGCCAGCAACAGGACTCTGATCGGTTTGTGGCTATAAAGTCCCATACACAGCAATCTGTGATATACTGTATAATCTGACAAATAACTTTCAATGCCAGCATTCAAATTATTAGCAATGACAGCTTGCCCTTTACATTCCATGGTCATCAATTAGCCTGAGCGCTCATGACTCTATGTCTGGAGACCTAGTAAGAAGACCCTAATGCTTTGAAGATGCTTTGCCCCAGTTATCTACTCATCACTTGTCCTTGTCTATTTTTCTTATATTAATATAGCCCACCTCTTAACAGATTTAAATCTAAAGAGGTAATTTTGTTGATGTTGCCTGCCAGTGGTTTTAATGTTATGGCTGATTGGTAGATACACAGACTTAGCCTTAGTATTCTATTTCTATTCTATTATCAGGGGTCTTCTTATATTTTTTTTTCCTGTTTTTGACTTTTGTGTGCTGCAAGACTCTTATGTTGGCATTTTGTTCCAGACTTCATTTCCCAGTATGCCAGTTAGGTCTTGTCTTATACCTGTCATTAGTCTGCATTTTTAATTCAATGTAGGAAATTGATGCCTAATCAGAAAAAAGTATATCCACTCACAAAAGTGACCATCTAATTTCAACAAACATTTTATTATATCTTCTCAAAAGACGATACTATAGAAATGAAACTTGGATATGTTTTGGAGTAGTCAATGTGCAGCTTGTATAACAGTATTTTTACTGTCCACTGAAAATAACTCAACAAACAGCCATTATTGTCAAATTAGCTGGCAGGAAAAAAAATTGTACACCGAAAGTGATAACAGCTGTACATTGTTTAACCAAGCAAAGTTCTATTCATGATGTTCATGTGTTTGTCAGTGGCCAAGTATGTCTCTAGACCTGAACCCTACTGAGCACTTGCAGGGCATCCTCAAGCGGAAGGTGGCAAAGCGCCATGTGTCTAACATCCAGCAG
This sequence comes from Clarias gariepinus, assembly GCF_024256425.1. Taxonomy (NCBI): domain Eukaryota; kingdom Metazoa; phylum Chordata; class Actinopteri; order Siluriformes; family Clariidae; genus Clarias; species Clarias gariepinus. Next base: position 15,927,726 of record NC_071113.1, read on the forward strand.
CTCTGTGATATCATTTCGGTGTAGGGAAGAGGATCCCAGCAAAAACATGTGCAGGTCTGGTGATTTCCATACCCAGGAGGATTAAGGCCGTGCTAGATAACACTGTTGCTCACACAAAATATTGACAGTTTTGCCATGTGCACTTGGGGTTTACTCATTTTTGTTGACAGTTATTTAGACAATAAATTCTGCATGTTGAGTTATTTTTAGAGGACAGTAAATCTGTACTGCTATACAAGCTGCACATTGACTAACCTAAAGTATATCCAGTTTTAATTTCTATGGTAATGTCCCTTGAGAACATATAATAAAGTGGTTGCTGAAATGTGAGGGTGTACTCACTTTTGTGACATAAAAAAATAAAGGGCAAAAGTTCTTCTCAAATAAAACATGTAAGTTGAAACAAAATGGTAATGTAAATTTTTTTTTTTAGGTTAAATCAATGAAATAGAAACTTATTATTTTAATTTAGTAAAATAGACATGTCAATTTAAAAGGTAGACAGGGCCACAACAATTTTTTGACAGCAAGCAAGCAAAAAAACAAAACAAAACAAGAACATGAAATACTGATAAAAACTGACCAATATTTTGTATATTCTAAGGACAAACAATATATTGTACCTTGCTTGTGGTCATAGTTATGTTGATATGAATTAACATTCCTAATTATTAAAAATAATTTGTGAACAAAATACATTTAAAATATTAATGATTAGATCCTAAAACACGCACATTTCCTCTACAGCAGACTCAGTGCCACTTAACAGTATATTAAAGCTATGCTGTTAATTCTCTTGATGTGCTTTGCTATGCCTTTTTGTGTTTGAAATCCAAGTGTATTGCTTATTTATGCACTTCTTGAATTGGGCTTAGTTCTATCTGTCCTGTTTTATTTTATGATTTTGCATTCATGCTTATTTTATCAATTTATGACTGTTGTTAAAAGTTTAATAAATTCCTTCACCCAAATTAATAAATTCTTTTGAGTCAGATAATATGCCACCTGTGGCCCAAAGGATGCTGGGAAAGGTCTGGACAGTAAATGCCTGGTGTAAATGAACATTTACATGTTCAGCAGGACACAGCCCTTTTTTAATACTACAGCTACTGATCGTTTAAAAAAAACTGCAAACATTGTACAAATGTTTTGGTTCATTTTTACCATAATTTTTTTATTAAGAAGGTGCTAACAAGCATAATGGACTCATTTGCTGAATCCACAAACAGATACATAGTGAATGTCTGAAAGTAGCACAAACATAAGACATTTGGAAAAAATATCCCAGATAGACTTGGAGACTAATAAATAGCCAAATAGATTGAAATTCAGTATTTTCCTCAAAGTATTAGAACAGGATGACCAATTATTTTGTTTTTGAAATCCTGAAAACATCTGGGTTCTAAGCTATATAAGAGGTTAGAATTTTAGCTTTCGATTTCTGAAAGATTGTAGGGGATGTAAAAATTAAGAATCTTTGAAGAAGAATTCTGAATGTGAATTGATTTACACCAAGATTAACCTCTATCAAAGTGATTGAAAAGCCAAAAGATAAAAAAAAAGAAAAGGTCTGCTCATGTTCCAAACATACAAGCTTAACTTACCTTAAAGGTTACCTCATTAACCTTTTTTGATGGTGTAACTCTGGGTGAAACATTAATTCAATGTTACAGTGGTTGGGCGTTGATGCATAACAAGAAGGTGCACAGTCTGCTTTCCAATGTTCAACGGGAATAGAATCATGGCTCTGATCTTCCACACCAACCTTGGGCAAACTCTGTCCTTATTATCCTCACTTTGTGTACAGGGACAGTCTCTTATCCTTGGAACAATTTTGGGCCTCTTATTTTCAGGAATCAATATGGTTTAATGCTACAGCATAAAAAAAGACATTTTAGACAATTATGTGCTACAAACTTTGTTTTGAGGGCTCAGTCCTTCCACTACCAAAACATGGTATTGGTGCTAAAAAGTGTCTGAGTTTTCACATAGGATCATATAACACTATTTTTTTTATAATCCGTAATGCCTCTTATCTCCTGACCCATGCTTTGTTTTTGTCAATATACATAAAAATTTATATTTTTATTAGATAAAAAGAAACACATTCCCTCCGATCCTCCAGCATCTCATTTAATCCATTTAATGTAAATGTAAGACTGTGTTTTGGCCAACTATTGATATGAGGAAAGTGAAGCGGAACCTAAAGAAAACAGACAATGTTTCAAAATCTACTGTATACAAGGTGCACCCATATATAACACTTGTCATTCTGCCTAATAAACACAAGTAATTAACAAGAACATGTGTTTAAAAGTTTAAAATTCCAGTCCACAAGTTAAAATTCCAGTCTATAAGTTTAAAATACAAAAAGTATGCAAATGTGTTAAAGTGTGTTTTAAACTTTCAAATTTATATCTACCAAATCACACCTTCATTCACTACATCACCCATACCAAATGCAAAAAAAAAAAAAAAAAATCCCAAAAGCAACATAAAGTGAGTACAGCATAACGCAGCTAAAGAAGTTTTATACGGTGCTGAAAGTTCGACCCCTTATCACACATCTTAGTGTGGACATGGACACTCAGAGTTCCTACAGTATATAAAGAGGAGCAGGAGAGCGTGAGCAGAAGATGATGCTGTGAGCTCTGCCCCCTCTTGCCTTTATTGTAGTACTCTGAAGACTTTCAAAGTTTGTTAGGCTGCTTTTCTTTAAAGAGTTTCCTTTAAGTGAATTAGTTAATTAAGCCACCCTCAAAACTTAATCACATGTAAACTTCCAACAGAGTTTAATTTCTCAGATTCGTGTTTGTCTTTTTCCCCCCCATTGAAGTCTCTCCGTCTACTTTACAGAGATGTCCAACTCTGTCTCCGGTATGGACACGTACCCGTCTTCCGTTAACGGCGTGTCCTACACTGAAGCTCCAGAAGCGGCGCAGCATCAGGATCCCTTCGCCGGTCCGCTCAAGTCGGTCGCGTCCTGGAACTACACGTTTCTTGCCTGCTTGATGTTTGTAGTGACTTCCCTTTCGCTGGCTGAAAACTCCACAGTCATGTTCGTAACCTACAAGTTTAAACAGCTGAGACAGCCCCTGAATTACATTATTGTCAACTTGTCTGTGGCTGACTTCTGCTTGTCGCTGGTCGGAGGTACACTGAGTTTCCTGACCAACGCGCGGGGTTACTTCTTCCTGGGCAGGTGGGCGTGCGTGCTCGAGGGATTCGCCGTCACGTTTTTCGGTGAGTCTGAATTCCAGCGCTCTCACGGTGCTGAAGTAACGTCTGTGTGTGTGTGTGTGTGTATACAATGTGCTTAAAGGACATAGTTATTTATTACTTGGAGGAGCTTTTTGTAAGAGAAAAGATCTGTGATGTGAAGAGTGAATTAAGGGTGAACCTTACTATTGAGTTAAAATAGTACATTTAGTCAAAGCAGAATTATATAATTTTTTTTTACTAACACTTTTCCCCCCACTTGTTGCTTTGGGGAAACTCAATGTGAAAGTGGTACTAAACTGTAATTTTTGCTATAGTACTCTCAAGGAACTTAGTGCTCATTTTGAACTTTCAGTGTGTAGTGTATAGTATGCCTTCTATACCTAAAGGTACATTTTTAAAATGACAGAAGATCTTTTACACCTCTATTTAGTCAATTAAATCTATTATACATGCATTTTCCAAATTAAAGACTCAATTCCCAAACTAAAAGTACTATAAAATGCACCATAGTGACAAGGAAAAGTAAGTGTCGAATCCTACAACAGAGTGTGGCAGTTAAAATTTTCCAAGTATAACTCGGAACTTTATCAAGGCCCACCCAGTAAAGCCTTGAGGAGCCCCTGAACAAACTTACATAAAGTAAGATTGGTCTTTTTATTCAAACAAATGAGGATGAGGTAGTTGATTGCATTTAGTTTTTATAATAATAAAAAAGTTATGGTATGATTGATAATGCTTTCTGTAGTCTCATGAATTCTCACTAACCTCATATGAGGACATCATATTTAATCACAGCCACATTGTGTGTATATCCTTTTAAGATTATCATATGGGGACCATTTGGTATCACTCTTTTGCTGAACTTATTCCTGTTAAAGAAACGCATAGCATAAGAGCCTCAGTTATCAGGGGCTAATAAGCAGAAACAGTGGGGAGAAATGACAAGGTTTCCAACATTGGAATTTTGGTCTAAAAAGGTTCAACTTTTTGTTTTCAGTTCAAGACTTACAGTGTATGTATGTATGCATGTATGTATGTATGTATGTATGAATATATACAGTATAGTGTAATAAACAGTACCGCATACATTGTAACATGTGACAAACTTTTTGCCCCTAGGTATTGTGGCTCTCTGGTCTTTGGCAATTCTGGCTTTCGAGCGTTTCTTTGTGATCTGTCGCCCAATGAAAAATGTTCGTTTGGGAGTCAAACATGCAGCACTGGGTCTTCTGTTTGTCTGGACTTTCTCCTTTATCTGTACTATTCCTCCAGTGCTTGGCTGGAACAGTTACACCGTCAGCAAGATTGGCACTACTTGTGAACCCAACTGGTGACTCTTCCCCCCCTTCTACTAAGAGTATTAATGAAATTTGTATTAAGTATTTTTTACACATATCAGACTGACAAATATTACATGCTTAAACCTACGAAGTGACAAATCAAAATAACATTCTTCAACATAAGTTAGCTAAAGTTAATTTTTCTTACCTTTTCAGTGAAAGTCACTGTAATTCTTCATAATCACATTAAAGACTTGTGTATCTTAAAGCTTTATGAGTTTTTGTCAGTTGAATAACATCAACTGATAAAGACTAACAAAAACTCTGCATAAAGCTTTAAAATACACAAGTATTTTGCGTATCACAAGCCTCCAGCATTTGGCTTCTATTAAGAGCAATAAAGAAATTTTTACACATACAGTATCAGACTGAAAAATGTTACTTTCTTAGACCTAGAAAGTCTAGGTGTTGTCTATTCTTAGACAGGTTAAATTACCCAAAAATATCGGAAGGTGTTCTTTAGTAGTCAATGTGGTTATGGCTTGTTTATCTGCATAAGTGGAATTGTTAAGAAATAATGTTCACCGGATATTCTCTTCAGACATTTATCATTGTTTTTTTTACAGAACAGAAGTAATACAATTGTGATAAAAAAGGAAAAATGAGACCTGTACCTACCTCTGAGTTAGAACTCTCAGATTGATATGGCTTAAATGTTAAGCCTTTCCTCTGTTGACATTCAAAATTTTTGGTGCGAAAATCAGATCTGGGTTTTTTCTTTCTTTATTAAGGTACTCAAGAGACTACAAGGACCATACTTACATAATCATCTTCTTTGTCACCTGCTTTATTCTTCCACTTGGAGTAATTATTGTCTCCTATGGCAAACTCATGCAGAAACTCAGAAAAGTGGGTCATTTTGTTTTTTCAATGATACTAAACCCTTTTTTAAGTTTTAACACACTACAAGAATACATGCCTGTAAAAATAATTATGGAATGTGCTCTTCCAGGTATCCAATGCTCATGGGAAACTGGGTAATACACGGAAACCAGACCGGGCTGTGGCAAGGATGGTCATTGTAATGATAATTGCCTATATGGTGGGCTGGACACCTTATGCAGCGTTCTCCATCATCGTCACAGCCTATCCAACCATCTATATTGACCCTCGCGTTGCCGCAGCACCAGCCTTCTTCGCTAAGACTGCAGCTGTATACAATCCGGTCATTTATGTATTTATGAACAAGCAGGTATGTCTTCACTGTTGATTTTGGTGTCATATACTTTTGTTTGCCCTCTCTCTGTGCTTATGTGCAAATTATATTTGTGATTAAAAAGTCTAGCATTAAAGGAGGGGAAGGATAAAGCAGGTGACAAAGAAGGTAATTACAGTGGAACCATGGATTGCGAGCATAACTTGTTCCGGAAGCATGCTTGTATAGCAAAACACTTGTAAATCAATGTCACTATTAGAAATAATGAAAACTCATTTTATTCATTCCACAACCCAAAAAATAAATACATAAAAATAATTAATATAAAATATAAAGAAAGTGTTCCCTTTCAAAGGCTACACTCGATGCTGCGTGAAAACGCTATGGGAACATCTTGTCATGTTGCCGGTTGTGAAGCATGTGTGTACCAAACACGCCAAATTTTTGGCTTTTATAACCTCGGTCAGGTGACGTCATCTGATAGGACGCACCTGCAGGTTATAAATAGGAGTGAACCGGAAACATTCCTCAGATTTTTGTCTTCACCTAGTTGTGAGCGTGTGTCTAACCAGCAAAAATAAGTGTTTAACTCACCGATAATGGCAGAGTTTAAACGAGATGTCCCTCCGTGTGTATAATCCATATCAGAGGGCGATCTCTACACTTTACTGCTTCGATTAAGTGCTACGCGTGCGCCTCGCATTCCGAGCTGCCGCGCATTCCTGGGGCTTAAACTCGTGCATCCGGCAGAGCAGTGAGAGACGGATTTAAAACTCCTTTCTTTCGCGTTCTCATCGGATCGGGAAATCCCTCTGTCCGCTCGCAAGTGCGCGCCGCGTTTCGTGTGAATGGGCAAGGATAAACATCCTCTCTTGCTTCCGCGGAGATGGTAATAGCCTCTAAGCACTTAAAAATAATAATAAAAAAAAACAAAAAACATAGACGGCAGGTTCTGTCGGGTGGCCGGGGGCGGAGCCTCAACGACGCTCTCTCCCCTTTTCTTAGCAATCTCCATACGAGTTAACCCTTTCATGGAGTAAGCTGTATTCATCCCGTGTTTTCCTGCCATCAACTTATTTATTTATTTAAATATAATTGAGGTGGAAACGCGGAGTTATATGATGACACCCAGATAGAGGAGACGCTTCCAGGCTATCTCTCTTCTGGGACATCATCCTTCCTGAAAAGCTATTACTTCCTTTCAAGCTGTGTAGACTTTTTATCTTCCCTGGAGGGAAAAGCTTTTCAGGCAGCAGGTCAGGTTGGCGCATTGCACACCATGGCGGTTTTGCACGCCTACCAGGCTGACCTGCTGGGAGACTTGAGTACTGGCGGGGCTCTGCAAGGTAAGGAGTATTGGGCTTACGCCGGGCCACAGACTTGTCTCTTCGTGCAACAAAGCAGACGGCTCGTGCTATCGGCCGTTTTATGGCTGCTATGGTCTCCGCGGAGAGGCACTTGTGGTTGAATCTCAGGGGCATCAAGGAGAAGGATCGTGTATTTCTCCTCGATGCCCCATCTCGCCTCCCGGCCTACTTGGTGATGTCGTTAACTCGGTCGCCACTAGGTTCATGAGGCGAAGTTATATAACAAGCCTTCGGGAAATTCCTTCCCCGCCTTGCTCAAGAGTCGGGACTGTCGGCCACCCAGTCTTGACCGGGTCTGACTGTTGCGAGGCGTGAAACACACAAGGAGAGTGTTTTTGAGCTGGGCACCCCCTCGACAAGATTGGGGTGCGTCACGCAATCCGCCTCAAAAGAGGTCAGACTGGCATATTGTCTTCACAAAGAAACCCTGAGGTTCATGTGCCCAGGACCGTGGGGGGTGGCCCCCCAATGGGGAGAGGCACGCAGAATTCCTTTTAAAGAATGAAGTGTCCTCCCTGGCACCCCCAGGAGGTTGGTGTTCTTGCTCCGCCACCACTGGTGTTTCGGGCAACTCCAGTCTCCAATAAAGTGTTAGTTCTTCGGGTTTTTCCTGCCGTGTTTCAGGATGCCGAACATCTAACATCCCCCCCGTTTAACCAAACCGCTGAGCTTTGCCCCTTTCAGAGAAACTGGCAGCGTGGAAGCTACTGCCAAGTATATCTCCTTGGGTACTAAGCACTGTACAGAGAAACTACAGGATTCAGTTCTCACATCACCCTCCGCGTTTCAATGGCGTGGTCTCCACTTCCATGAAACCGGATAGTGCGCAAGAGGAACGGGGGGCTGCGTCCAATTTTTTAGATTTTGCGGGCTTTACCGCTAATCCAGGGGATTTTACTCTAGGGCCAATCCCCAATAAGGGCTACGCGCCAGGTGCTTCGTACCCTTTCTATGTGGTTCAGACCCCGGTTTCTGACTCTGGGTCCCACTCTAAGTTCGTCTTGTCGTCGCAGATGCTAACGACAGACGTTTCCCTCATGGGCTGGGGTGCGGTCTTAGATGACCGTCCAGCCCAAGGGAGCTGGAGAGGCCATCTTTTTGCGCGGCACATCAATTGCCTCAAAATCATGGCTCTATTTCAGGCCCTAAAGCACTTCCTCCAGCAGTTGAGACTACCATGTCCTAGTGCGGGTGGACAACACTATGGCAGTCTCATATATTAATCGCCAGGGCGGACTGTGCTCGCGCCGCTAAATAGCTAGCGCACCAGGTTCCTCTCCCTCAGAGCGATTTACATTCTGGGAAAATTTCATGTAGCAGAGGTGGACCTCTTTGCCTCGCAAGATCAGCAAATGTCCCCTTTACTACTCTCTGACTTCCAGCCCCTGCGTCTGGACGCCTTTGCGGTTCATGATCAGGACCAACTAAGTCAAGCTGGTCTTCCAGCCAGCGTAATTAAGACTATTCTAAGTGCTAGGGCTGCCTCCCCTCAAATAGAATGTATTTGAAAGTTGGTGCATGACGAAGCAGGTAGACCCAGTCCACTGCCGAATTGTTTCAGTGCTGGAGTTTCTGCAGGAAAAATTTGTCCTCTGGCTTGTGCCCCTTGTTGAACCACTAGAGTCAGCGCCTCAGGTTTCTGACCCTTAAGATGTTTTTTCTAAATGATGTTACCTTTCTAAGAGGATTGGAGATCCCTATTGTTTTTGAAGCCTTCTGTCCTCCGCCTTTACAGCTTCGGAGCAGGAGAGACTTCACTCACTGTGTCCAGTACGTGCTCTTCAGATTTACGTCCACCGCATCAGCCAGTGGCGTAAGTCAGAGCAGCTTTTACACGTTTCGGGGCCACAAGCTGTGTGAGAGATGCTATTGCCCTCTCCTATGAGGCGCGTGGGCTCACTTTGCCTCTAGGAATCAGGGCTCATTCAACCAGGGGAATCGCCTCATCTATTGCACTAGCAAGAGGTATTCCTTTGCAGCAAGTATGTGATGCGGAGGGTTGGTCCTCTCCGCACACATCTGCCAACATGCATCCTATGGTTTTGAAGCCTTCTGTCCTCCGCCTTTACAGCTTCGGAGCAGAAGAGACTTCACTTACTGTGTCCAGTACGTGCTCTTCAGATTTACGTCCTGCGCATTAGCTAGTGGCGTAAGTCAGAGCAGCTTTTACATGTTTTAAAGCACCAAGCTGCGTGAGAGATGCTATTGCCCTCTCCTATGAGGCGCGTGGGTTCACTTCGCCTCTAGGAATCAGGGTTCATTCAACCAGGGGAATCGCCTCATCAATTGCACTAGCAAGAGGTATTCCCTTGCAGCAAGTCTGTGACGCGGAGGGTTGGTCCTCTCCGCACACATTTTCCAATATGCATCCTATAGTTTTGAAGCCTTTTGTCCTCCGCCTTTACAGCTTCGGAGCAGGAAAGACTTCACTTACTTTGTCCAGTACGTGCTCTTCAGATTTACGCCCACCGCATTAGCTAGTGGTGTAAGTCAGAGCAGCTTTTACATGGTCTGGGGCTGCAACGGGGGGTGGCCCCCACTACACTGGGCTATTGCCCTCTCCTATGAGGCGCGTGGGCTCACTTCGCCTCTAGGAATCAGGGCTCATTCAACCAGGGGGATCGCCTCATCCATTGCACTAGCAAGAGGTATTTCCCTGCAGCAAGTGTGTGACACGGAGGGTTGTCCTCTCCGCACACATTTATTACATTTATAGTTTGGATGTTCATGCTACTCTGGGCCCACGGGTCCTCGAGTCAGCTACCCAGACATAGTTCTGAGACCTTCTCGGCCTTGTGCGCACACGCTACACAACCTTGGAGTCCAGACACTTGCAGTGCGGCGGCGTTGGTACTTTCGTTCCCATAGCGTTTTCACGCAGCATCGAGTGTAGCCTTTAAAAGGGAACGTCTCGGGTTACTTTGCTGTAACCCTGTTCCCTGAAAAGGCGGGAACGAGATGCTGCGTCCCAATGCCGCACTGCCTATGTGACCGGACGTCCGTTCAGACAAATTAATCTGAGGAATGTTTCCGGTTCACTCCTATTTATAACCTGCAGGTGCGTCCTATCAGATGACGTCACCTGACCGAGGTTATAAAAGCCAAAAATTTGGCGTGTTTGGTACACACATGCTTCACAACCGGCAACATGACAAGTTGTTCCCATAGCGTTTTCACGCAGCATCTCGTTCCCGCCTTTTCAGGGAACAGGGTTACAGCAAAGTAACCCGAGACGTTTTTCTTAGTATTTGTGTTTGTGTGCGCACGCGCTGTGTATGTGTGTGTGTGTTTGTGCACGCATGCGCTGTGTATGTGTGTGCGTGTGTGATTCTAAAGTAAGAGGAGACGAGGAATGACACACTCCCCCCTCCCTCCTCTCGTCTTACACAGTAACCCTTCCTCATCTCTTATTTAGGAGGGGGGAAGACCACCGTGCGGGACGAATTACACAGACACACACAGACACACACATATAATGCTGTACACACATATAAACTACATGATATGAGTATCTACATGATACTCGGTACTCGTAAATCAAGACTTGCTCTTTATTAAAAATGTATTAAAATTTTTTACTCGTCATGAAAAACGCTTGCAAACCGGATGACTCGCAATCCGAGGTTCCACTGTATGTACTTTACAATAAGTATGGTCCTTGTAGACTCTCAAGCACCACTCTAAATGAATCCCAAAATTGATAACTGATGTAATGTTTTTAAATAATTTGAAGGCTTTTTTTGCAGTTTAACAAGACATTAAAACAATATATTTTAAAAACTTGTAGTTGATCTTTGTGAGGCAGGCCTGATACCATACCATACCATACCACTTTATTTCTAAAGCACTTTAAAACAATAACAAAGCTGACCAAAGTGCTGTACAAAAGTCAACAATCAGGCCATAAATAGCAGGGTGTTTTATAATAAAACGTTAAATTGATAAATTAAAAATAAAAAATAAAAATTAAAATGATGGTAACAAGAAAAAGAAACAACTAAGAACATAGCGACACAATAACATACTGCTACTAATAATAGTCATAATAAAAAAATGATAATCAAAAGAAAAACAAGATATAAAACACAAAACATCTCAATAAAATGCTTCACACTGGGTTGAAGGCCAGAGAGTAAAAAACATTTTTTAACCGTGATTTAAAAACAGCCACTGATGGAGCTTGTCGAATGAGGAAGGGTAACTCATTTCATAGTTGAGGAGCAGCTACTGAAAAGGCACGATCACCTCGAAGTTTGCAACGGGTTTTTGAAATTTGAAGGAGCAGTAGACCTCTCAGTAGACCTGAGAGAGCCTAATGGAACATATGGGTGCAACAATTCCACCAGATAGGCTGGAGCAAGACCATTTAAACACTTAAATACAAATAAAAGAATTTTAAAACGGATCGGAAAGTACACTGGAAGCCAGTGAAGGGAAGCCAAGATCGGGGTAATATGCTCTCGTCTACCTATACCAGTTAAAAAACGAGCTGTGGCATTTTGCACCAACTGTAAGCGAGCCATAGTGGTGTGGCTGATTCCAAAGAACATAGCATTACAATAGTCAAGACGAGAGGTTTTAAAGCATGGACAACCGATTCCAGGTCCCGCCTTGACAATATAGGCTTAATCTTTGCTACTCGCCTCAAATTGAAAAAAAAAAACAGGATTTACCAGGATTTACTTGACTATCCATTTTTAGAGTAGGATTCATTTTAATACCCAAATTTGTAATCAAGGCTTTCCCAGATGGGGCCAAAGAGGAGAGGTCAAAGTGAGCAGATTTGCGGGAGCCATTTGGTCTAAACAACATAACTTCGTTTTTTTTCCTCATTGACATTCAAGAAATTAAAAGCCAACTATCTTTTAACATCAACAAGGCAGTCCAGAAGAACTGTGCTTTAATGGGAGGTAAACCTGACAGTCATCTGCATAAAAATGAAAGGTGATGTTATATTTCCGGAAAATAGCTCCGATGCATCCTGTACTGTATAAGACCCCTTAAGTCATCTGTCAGTAAAATGTAATTTTACATTTTGTTCTTCCTTAATTACCTTTTAAATTATACTCTGACATATTTTGTGTGATATGAATGTATTTAACTCTAGTTATTTGTGTAGGATCCAGGTTTTAATGTAATCGGTTGTTGTGTGTGTGTGTGTATGTGCAGTATGTACTGTATGTATGTATGTGAAAAATTTATGTATGTAATATTATACAACAGTTAATTACAGATTGGACAAGAGGCATTACATAAGTGGTGATAATAGAGCATAACATCACTTTGACATTTAACACCATGTATCACGTCATGTTACAAGTTCTAACAATAGTCTATTACACTAATTGTCTCTCGCCTAAATAGCTGAAAGTAGGCCGGTACAGTCTGTAGTACTGGAAAGAGCGGAGAGCAGCTGTCTGACCTTTAAAACCAGTCATGGAAGCACTATCAGCAAGAAAACACTTCTGTCAAAACTTGATGTCTGAGTCGTACCAAGTTGCCTTGAACCATCGGTGTTGTTACATTCATGGCTAATGCGATCTACAAAGCTAACTAGCTTTTAGCGCAAGGCTGAATCCCAAACCCCTCTCTCTGATCAATTGTACTACTTTGTGTGTGGAAAAAGTGATTTTCTTTTTTACATTAGGTCACTAAATTTCCATTTATGCTATTTGGTATTGAACCCTGAATCCTGAAAGTTTATTCTAAAGCAGAATAAGTGGAAATATAAAGAGAAACTTATGAGATTTACAGGACTGTCCTTTTTCCTTTTTTACTGACCTTCTTTCATGGTGGTAATATCTTTGGCATTCTGCCCTCTTGCCTGCGACCACATCACAGCCATGTGTCAAAATACCGAAAAATGTCAAAATACCAGAATTGTTTAGTAAAGGACAGACATTTTACCCCTTACCATTTAACTGTAACTGTGGCTGACTCATACCTGACTCATAACTTGAGTCTGCCAAGAATTATTAGGGGCTAAACTCAGTGGCAGGGTTATATTCATAGTTTTTAAATTGGTGATGTATAGTTGGTAAGACCAAGGTAGAGTAGTTGTGGGAAAGTCATTCTTTTCTTTCCTCCTTCAGACACCCAGGTTTTCACCCAGATCTCAGCATCTGGCTGAAATGAATCAGGATGAGATGTCTGGTAGATGAGATGTCTAGGTATCTGAAACTCTTAGTAAAACCGAACTGGCAGGTCTGCCTTTGTCCACCGTTCGTCCTCTGCAGTTGATCCAGAATGCAGCTACGTTGTTTTCAACCTTATCAACTTTAAAACACCGATGTTTGCCTATAAAGTTGAAAAAACAGCTCAATACCCACTTACTGTACGTCTCAGGTCTAATCACCACATTCCCACATGGTGGTCCCACCGTTTTTTCGGACACCAAGGAAGACATACATCCAGACTGTTTTCTGTTCTGGCACCGAGGTGGTGGAATAAAATTCCTGTAGATGTCCGTACAGCTAAGACTAAGATCTTTAAATTATGACTAAAGACAATGACTAATTGGTTTATTCAATATTTGGGATAATTTCTCCCATAAAGAATAAATAATAAATGAAATCAACAGGGTTTGATGGTACTTAGTTAGTAACCTAGTAATCCTGTGTAAGGATAAGGATGATTTAGGTTAGGAGACATGGCACTTTATACTGTGGTCAACAAAAATACTCAAGTAGGCTCTGGCATTTAAACAATGTTCAATTGGTACTAAGGGGAACAAAGTGTGCCAAGAAAATATTCCCCACAACATTACTCCACCCCCACCATCCTGAATCATGGATACAAGGCAGGATGGATGCAGGTTTTTTACACCAAATTTTGACCCTACCATCCGAATGTCACAGCAAAAATTAAGACTCATCAGACCAGGCAACATTTTTCCTGTCTTCTATTGTCCAATCTTAGTGAGCTCTTATAAATGGTATCCTCAGTTTCATGTTTTTAGCTTACTCATTTGTAATGAGATATTGTTTGAGTTAGTGTTGTCTTTCTATCAGCTGAAACCTGTCTGGCCATCGTCGTCTGACCTCTGGCATCAACAATGCTTTTTTTGCCCAGAGGATTGCTGTTCACTGGATATTTTCGCTTTTTTAGACCATCCTCTGTAAATACTCAAGCATTAAAATCCAGGTAGATCAGCAGTTTCAGAAGTTTCAGACCAGTCTGTCGAGGCCATTTTCAGGCCATTCTGTCGAACAACGAGGCCATTTTCAAAGTCACTTAAATCACCTTTCTTCACCATTCTGACACTTGGTTCAAACTTTAACTGGCTGTCTATACTGTCTTGTTTCATGGACAACTTTCAATTTAAAAAAATGACAAAGTGGCAGTATTTTCTATAAATACATTTCTGGACACATCTAGCAGTAAATATCAGATCAATAAAGCTGAATGTCTGCTGTATTGTCCCCTATTTAAACCTCTTTTGACCTCGAGCTCAAATGTCTAGAGTGTAAAAAACAAACAAACAAACAAACAAACAAACAAACAAACAAACAAACAAACAAAAAAGACATTTAGAGGCATCTGTAGTTTAGTCATACTGCATTCCCTACCCTTTTTTCCTGAATATTGGACACAATTACATTATATGGACTGTTTATATTTGCTAAACAGCTCGTTGGACTAACATGTATCTATAACCATTGTAACCATAGCAAAATGTTTTACAAACATACTTCCAAACATACATAAGTGCAACTACATGCATGACAGCAGATGCATCAATATGAGTTTATTTCATCTTGAGTGGCAGAGGCGATGATATGTGTTTACAAAGAAATTGCAAGTTGCTAAAATGTTTTAATTTCCCCTGTGTATTGAGGCTTTTATGACACCCTTTATGACTTGATGGATGTTTTATGCGTGAAAGAAAAATAACTAGAAATAATTTCCTTCTTTAGTTTGTAGATAATTATGATAAGCTGGGTGGCTAAGGAGACAGACATACTATCATCAGGAATAACTGAAAAAGGAGATACCACTGTAACAGGCCATGATTTATCATTTATACCTGATTCACCAGGAACCCCGGGGTTATGCGGAAAAGTAGTGAAACAGAAACCTTTTCATCCATGACCTTTTCTTCTTTAATTAACAAAAGAGTTCTCTTGTCCTTCCACTGGCCATGGCCTGCCTAGTGACCTTTTCGTTGTTGCGTTCATATTTAGGTATTTTTCAGGTTGTGTCCTACCAAACAAGACTCGCTAATGTGAGTACTCAACGTTAATTTATTCCTCATGCCTTTACTCTTTTCTTAGTTCAGGAAGTGCCTGATTCAGATGTGTAAAGGCAATGGAATCAGCATGGACTCTTCCAATTTGAATGCAGCCTCAGACAAAGGGCCCACCACACAAACAGAAAGTCACAATAGGGAGATGTCATCCATTGCTGCCCGTGTACCCATGACCATGTGCAACCTGGAGAAGACTGTTGAGGAGAATGATGAAGAAAAGAATCTGAATGAAAGTGGAGGCTCCATGCAACTTCCTCTTTCAGAGAGTAGAGTGTGTCCTCTATAGAGCATCCCTTCCCTAGCGAAATGACCTACAGCTTAATGCATATCTGCTTAGGCATACCTAAGCCATGCATATAGAGGATGTACCTTGTTCTACATATTGTGTGCATATTGTGTTAATGTCTACTGTTGCATATTCCTTTGTGTTGTTTACTTGCCAGTCTTGCATAGTGTTGTTGCAGATGTGTTGTCCTATGAAACTGTAAATGAAAGATAATGAGTGAAATGTATGTGTTCTCACTTGAGTTGTCATTGAGTTGACATTTACCTGTAGTAAGTCACAAATTGCTCTATAAAATCTGTCTAGAAATATTTTGTTAAGTGATCCTAGTGGATCTGCTTAGAAAGGTGAGTATCAATTAGATCATTTAATTTGTACAGCATTTTAACAATGGACATTGCTGCAAAGCAGCATGCAGAAGTATAAAAAGTCCAGATACAAGTTAGAAATATTTAATAATTAATAGATTTACAGCTTGGTTGATTTGTCCTGATTGAGCAAGCTTGAAGGCATCATGGTGGCATAATAGTTAGGACTGTTGCCTCACACTTCCAGAGCATGCAAGAAAGTGGCCTGGTCTGATCAATCACTTGTTTTTACATCATGTGGATTGCCATATGCACGTTTGTCAGTAGCCCTGGGAAGAGATGAGAATATATTTGAGAAATACAATAAAAATACATTAAAAATACAAAATACATACAATACATTTATTGATGACTTGGCCTTCAAATTCTAATGGTCTCAATTGTGTATCTGTGGGATGTACTGGAAAAACAAATATGACCCATAGAGGCCCAATTCATAACTTAAGGGACTTAAAATATTTGCAACTAATGGCATGGTGCCAGATACCACAGCACACCTTTAGAGGTCTAGCAGAGTTCTTAAAGAGTCAGGTCTGCTGACCGCTGGACAGAATTTATTGAAGCTTTTGCAGTACTTACATATCTGCCTAAAGTTAACCTGCACCATAAGTGAAGTACATATATATATATATATATATATATATATATATATATATAGGAGGAGGATAAGCTCTTGTGCTGAGCAGAAACATGGTGTGCTTTAGTGCCTCTGGAGATTCAATTGAGATTAAATAAATATTAAAATTAAATGAAAATAAATAAATAAAAAGTCTTATATTTTAACATTTAAAAAAAAAGTCTTATACTCAATGTGAATAAAGAGGCAGTGTTCCTGAGGCTGTTGCGGATATGGATATTGGGCCAGACAAGTATAAAGTTCGCTTTTAATTGTTTATTTTATGTGAGAAATTGGATCAGTTCTCTTTACCTGAACTGTTGAGACATGCTGAGAGCTAATTTCCTATCTTTCATGTGGATTCCAAAAACTCCCTTATGCTTCTGAAGAAGATTATGCAAATGAGCTTAATCATAAACCACCAGTATGCATCAGCACGGACCTAGTGTATTAGTTAGATAATGTCAGAACAAACTCACATGCTAGTGGCATTTAAAGGCCTTTTTTTTTAGGAAACAGTCATATGTGATGTGAATTATGAATTATATATTTCAGAATCGCATTTTCAACTGAGTATCAGCAGTAGTGGGGTGTAGTGGGTAGAGTTGGTGGCTTACTCCCAAATTCCAGAGACTCCAGGGTCTCTGGTTCAGTTCTGTGCAGTTTTGTCCAGGTTCTTCTGAAAGAATTGGCACCCTGTACAGGGTGTACCCCGCCTCGTGCCCTAAGCCTCCTGGGATAGGCTCCGGGTCCCCGGGACCCTGAATACAGGATAAAGCGGTATAGAAGATGAGTGAGTGAGTTAAGCTTACAACATGCTAAGGATGTTGCTAGCTATATGCTAATATAGTTATCATGATGCTAGGCATCTCTTGTTGCCTGAGTTAAATGAACCCCCCCCATGTCTCTAAGATAATGGGATCCACAGTTAGGTTCAGTTTTAAAGTTCCTATGGAAATTACTGTACTATTATATGTCAGTGGGGCAAATTTGGGCATCTCTTGTGCCCCTAAGGTACAACTTATATTCTCTTGTAAGATATAACCTGACAAGCCTAATTTCTATGAAATTCTTGCTCTACGTTAGAATCCATCAAAGTTGGTCTCAATTTTACGTCTAGGGGATGTTCAAGCACCCCAATCTTGAATAAGTTGCATGATTTGACACCTCTTTCATCGGTGTACAACGAACGATACAGTACTAGTTATGTGCCAAAGTCCACATTATATATCAATGGGACAAATTTGGACACCTCTTGTGCCCCGGGGCTTTTGCAGGGTATGTTCTGACGCAGCTTGCAAGCCTCTTCAAATGTGGTAAATTTTATCTTTCTACAAAATTATTGCTCTGCGTTAGAATTCTTCAAAGTTGGTTTCAATGTTCAGTCTATGGGATAATTTCCCTATTGTATGTCAATAGGGCAAATATTGGGCACCTCTTGCACCCCAGGGGTACAACTTATTTGCTGTTTTGGGGTATGTTCTGACACAACTTGCAAGCCTTTACAAATATGGTAAATTTAAGATTTCTATGAAATTCTTGCTCTGTGCTACAAATCGTCAAATTCTGTGGGACTATTTGACCTTAGAAAAGTCGCAGCACACTATTTTCGAATAAGCCACACGATTTTACACCTCATTCATAGGTCTATGACAAACGGTACGTGACTAGTTGTGCCAAACTTTTGTACGGGGGAAGAAAAAAAGGATAATTAGCTTGTGAGATAATAACAGTAATGCTTTTCACGCACCACTAATAATAATAATAATTATAATACTAATAACAATAATAATAATAATAATATGCTTACAAAATCCCTTTTAGACAGAACATGGAAATGGCCCAGAAATGGCTTTAATAATCAATTAAACATTTAGAGTTCTACAATTTCCACTTTTTTAACCAATGAAAAACATATTATACAAAAATTAAAACTGAGAACTTGTGTATTAGTTTAGATCCCTAATCTGAGCTTCTGAATATTTTCTGATCACAAGAGGTGGCATATAAGTCAAATATCCTAAAGTATTATTGGCAGTTACTATAAATGATTGAGCATGCTGAAACGAACCATGCTATTACTGCACTATCTTCTTTACCCAGACTAATTTAGTGGGGAAGAACACTTTGAGGTTTGGGCTTTGATCGTATTGCTGTTTGTTGCCTTTTATCCCTTTGATCTGCTGTTCATACTGACTTTCAAATACAACAAACACATTACCGAATTGCAGATGCAGTGGCACTTCTAGGAACTTGCTGAAATGTTGACCTGCCTCTCAGATGCTCACATCTTATATATATATTTTTTTATATTAGTCTATCTGAAAACTAAATTTAAATGCTAACATGAATTTCCATGGGATGGTTATGCCATTATGCATTATCATAAATTTTTCAGTTCATTCATGTTAATGTTTAATAATATAACCGGATCCTCAAATAATAATGTGATAACTGCAGAGGAATTCACTACACTGTTGTAATATGTTTGATAAAAGGATTTTAAAGTTACCTCTTCGAATGAAATTAAATAATCCTTTCTTATCTAAACTATAGACATGATAGAATAAGGCTGTCCTGATCCCACAGCATTTGGCTGAATTAATTAAGTCAAAGCCTAAACAAGATTTTCTGACATAAACACAAGCTATTTAAGGAATCATTCGAAAAATAGGGATTATTCATAGACAATATAAAAACAACAAACAAAACTCAAGTATAATCTGATGAGATGATAAGCCCAGAACAGTGCCTTATTTCATGTTTTCTTTTTTTGCTTTCTACCCCTTTATTAAAAAAAAAAAAGCAAACAATAGTTTTAATATCAGGAGGTATTGTTTATTAATTTTCACCTTCCAGTGCATTTCAGATCGCAAATTCATGTAACATTAATAAACATATGGAATTCCTAGAAAATCTTGGCACTTTTGATTTCGGAATTTTAAATCCAGCACTGATTGAAGAAGTGACTTCAAGCTGCCCAGAAACTTAAAGGGAGCATTACATATTTCATAAAGTTTATGAACACTTTAACAAATGTTTAACATCCCTATCTACCTACTCACAACATATAATAAGCCATTTCGTCTCATAGACCTAAAAGAGAACATGAATATTGTCTATTCTCAAAGCATGCAGAGCTAAACCCTGCTTGCACAAACACAGCAATGTCCTTACAATACTGACTGATCCATAAAAATAAAAAAACATCTATATGACGCTATAAAATGTATGTAAAGAGTAAAATTCTCAATGCTGATTTAACACTTTCAGAATTAATTTGAGGTCATCAAAGATTTTTGGATGCTGTGCCAGTGCTGCCCTCTGCTGTACTTAAGTGTAGTATATTTATGTGAATTTGTTGAGTTTATCAAAAAACATTCTAATCTTAAGCCTAATCTTTTTACGGGAATGTCACTTATTTTGCATGTTTTCTACTTCCAGATAGCAGTGCTTAGCATGTTTCCTGGTTCCTTTTGAATAAAACCTTAAATGACTGGCATTGTTGAGAAAGACAGTTGCCACATGTTGCATCACTGAAGAAACCATTCTCAGCCAATGCTCAATGGACAAAAACGTAATAAAATAAATTCCATCTTAGATCTCAGCTTCGTTTGATCAGCAGTCATGACAACTTTTTTTTTTTTTTTTTTAAGAATTCCTTAGCTCTGTTCTGAGAAAAATATAAGACATAGCTTACTACTTTTTGGTAATGTTAACCCATAATATATGACTGATGATTCTGTCATGTATCTACATTATGCAGGTGTGATAAGACAGTCTGTCCTTCTGAAGAGTACCTTGGCATCTTTATCTGAGTTAGCAGCAAATAACAAGAGCATACTGTATCTTGCTAGTTTTTTTTGGTATTCAACTAAAAATAACTAGCCAATTATGGAAGTTATTGAATTCTAGACTAGCTTATAGAAGATATTGAAGATGCCACCTCACATCTGTATAGTCATTGGTTTGAGCTTGGGTTACTGTCTGACTATTTCATGCATGTCCATGCTTTTGTGTCTACCTGTAGGTAAATCATCCCTAGATTTTAATGACTATGTGAATGTGTATGTATGTGTGTGTGTGTGTGTGTGTGTGTGCGTGGGTTTTTCCATCTCTTTCCCAGTGTTTCCTGGGAAAGACTCTATCCCAAAAAAAACTAAATATTTAGTCATTAATGACAATAGCGAGGCTTCAAGGGCATGATAGCCAGTGATGTGTACTGTACATTCTATTCAGCCCCATGTGTCTTTTTGGCTTGTGCTTGTACTGGCTGTGCTGTCAATTTACTTTAGATTTTTTATTGTTACAAAGACAGAAAGAATTCAAACTTCACCTCTTTGGGCTATAAAAAAATTTCTTAATGTTATGTTTTTAAAATAGCACTTTGTGAGACACTGTTTATCTCCATGGATGAATTTAGGCTTACTCTGATTTAGTTGAAATGAGGTTGAATGGATCTTAAATCCAGGATTACAAAGGCAGTGTTACTCACCTTGCATCACTGGGTAACTCTCTGTCCCAGCTTATTAACACAAAGGTCTAATGAGGCGGCCTACATAAAACTCTCGAAGCATGAACGCACACTGAGCAATTTCAATAGTTTCAGCTCTTTATATACCTTATGCTTTTTTTTGCTCATTTTATAACAAAGTGTAAACTGAGTTCTTTTATTTCATATTGAATTGAAATAACATGGACTTTATTGCAAAGATCACACATAAAACACATAAATGTATGTATGAAATGTGAACAGGTTTTGAGAGTATAAAAAGTATTATTTTTAAACTAATGCAAATGAAAAAAGAACAAAATTCATAATCAAATATATAATCATAAATAAAAATTATTTTAGTGAGTAACAGAGCCAGGCATACTTAATTTATCATTTGCTCAGCACTGAGTTTATATTCTTAAAACGGAGGCCAGTACATTTAGTGATTGACATGGCACCCGAATAATCACAGACTGTGGAAACTTCACACTAGAATTTAAGCAACTTGGATTCTGTTCCTCTCTGCTCTTCCTCCAGGCTCGGGGACTTTGATTTCTAAATGAAATACAAAAAATTACTTTTACCAGAAAAGTGGACATTGGACCATTGAGCAAAGATCTCTAGGTCTGTTTGTGTGGAGGTTAAATGTCCCTTCCTGTGCTTGGTGGGTTTCTTCTTGTGCTTGGTGGGGGTACTCCGGTTTCTTTTTATAGTTCAAAGTCATGCAGATTATGCTAATTGGCCAAATTGCCCATAGTATGTGAATAAATGTGTGAGTATGTGTGCTTGTACTCTGCGATGAATTGTGTCCAGTGTGTACCCCACCTTGTCCCCTGGGATAGCTTCCAGGCCTGTAAAAGATACACAGTATACAGAATGGAGAAAAAATAAAAGTAAATGACAACCCTCAAACTTGTTTAATAATTTATTATCACGTAAATTTTGTAATGAAAACCCTTTTGCAAGGGAGCACACACTCACTGTTTGAGATTTGTCCATAACCAGTAATATATCTTCATACTTGATATTGCAGCCTGCTAATTTACACGGCCCATTCATTATAACAGTACAGTAAATAGCAATTATGCAATCATACACAGTTTATAGATTGTAAAGATAGTTTGGTATGATTTAAAACAATAATTTCATAACAATATCACAAGAATTTTGATTTTGATAAATTAATGTTACACATGGAACATCGTCCTCCAGGCTCGGGACTTTGATTTCTAAATAAAATAAAAAAATTTACTTTTATCTGAAAAGTGGACCTTGGACCACTGAGCAAAGGTCCAGCTTGTTTTTCTTTAGCCCAAAAACAAAACAACATTCCTCGTGAACCAAGGTGCTACATACATGCAACATAAATTAACAGAAACTAACTGTCTAACTAGGATACCTAATTAGCTGACGATCTAAGACAAACTTTACTATACAAAAGACAACACAAGACAACATAAAGTGCATGTGCAAATGTGCAAATAAGAGCAGCAGCATGACACCATGACACAATGCAATATATTGAGATATACTGTGAAAGTGGGTTGAGGTAGTGCAAGTTAATGACATAATAGATAAAAAACAGTAAACATTCCTTGTAATTAGCAGCAGCGATGAAAAAGACACCTTGTCCAAATAGCAGCTTATAATATAAATATTGTGCAAAAAAAAATTTTAGGTTGGTGTTGAAATTTGCTAAATAGTTATAGATCAGTGTGTGTGCGTGTCTGTTTATCGGCCCAGTTCCATTTTATTAAAGTGAATGTTTATCTGAGCGCGGGTGTGTCTAGTAAATAATCACCTTCTGGACAACCACAGTACAGTATATTGTATTGAACAAGACAGAGAGATACATGGCATTCATACAGTCAGAATAGTCTTCTTCTTTTTCAGCTGCTTTCATTAGGGGTTGCCACAGTGGGCCATTTGTCTCCATCTAATTCTGTCGAACACATCTCCCCTTATCACACCAACCTGCATGTCCTCCCTCACCACATCCATAAACCTTGGGCCTTCCTCTTTTTCTCTTTCCTGGCAGTTCCATCTGCAACATTCTCCATATTCCATTCATACTGTCTGATTAGTAATTTACTCGAACTTAAAATGAACATTTGTAATATTTAGATTTTCATGAGCTGTAAGCAATACTCATTGAAATTAACAAAAAAGGCCTATGTATAACTTTTTATGTTTATGGGATTTTTTTTAGATTGCATTGATCCCAAGCCCACCATGGAAGTCTCCAAACTCCACAGGTCCCAATCTGACCACCATTCATGTGATGCCTGATCCACATAGGCTCCAGCCCACAACATACGAACAAACAAACGATCCCCTGCCAATATCCTGGTGCTAGCACACCCCCAGAGGTCCACAGCCCGAGGGGCCAGAACTGCCATGGTGGCAAAAAGGGAACCAAAAACCTCATGGCAGATTGGTGTGTATATACACAATATAAAAATATAGAGCCATCTTTGTCTAAGATCTGGTGAATGTGTATTAACATTTCAGGCATGCATGATTACTGGTAATAGTTGTCATGTATCATTTCCTCTCTCTTATACTGTGTATAAGTGCTGCTTTAAGAGTAATGTTTTTCACACATAACTGTCTTAGTTCTCATTTTCATCTCTGAAAGAAAAGTAGGAGAGAAATCTTTTTAATCTTTTTTTATATCACATCTCATTAAAATGTTTGTCATGGATATTTGCCCACAAAGTGTTTGAGTCATCATATAAAAAGCTAGGAATACAGAAATGTGGTACATAGGGTTTGGATGTCTGTCTCTCCTACAGAGACACACCATATAGAGTCCTGTAGAAGACTTACTGTACTATGACAGACTGTCTTCCTTGCAAACAGTGGGAACAGTGGCTGACTAATGCTGAACTGGGAACCAGGGGCCCTTGTGACAGTATTTTGTAGCTTTACTATCAGGCTCCTATGAATATCTCCCCAATTTATAAACCAAACATCTTGGTGCGCCTACTCTGAATCTTCCTTACATAAGGTCCTAAGCTGTTCATCTCTGAAAATGTCCATGTGGCTGGAAGCGAGACCATATGGTGTCCTCTTGCTTTCTCACCACACAGCAGTGGCCTTCACTTTCAGAATGCCAGCTTCTGCTGTGTTGATGTCCTCTATCAAAAGAGCATCAGGGAGTAGCAGGGGCACAACTAATGTTTTTTTTTTTTTCACCACAGGCCACTTTACACAGCCTGCAGCACAAATACTACCTTCTTCCAGTAGTGGATACTGTGAGTGGGCGTTATTTGAGTGCAGAGCTTATGACAGACTGCTTTAAAAGCATTGTGTGTGCCTACACTGTGAGAGACTGGCCTTGCCTGGCTGATATGATTGCTATGTGGGAGAGTGCTGTGGGAGTTGATTGATGCTGCCCTACCTGGATATTAGGAAGAAAGAAATTAAGAATTTGTTGTCTGAATTTTCTTTTTCTTTCTTTCTTTCTTTCTTTCTTTCTTTCTTTCTTTCTTTCTTTGATAAAATACAAATATAGCTTCGTGATTGTTTTTTTCCCATGGTACATCTACTTTTCACATTGAATCGGTAGCCCTTAAGCTTTTGTCTCTAGGTCTGTTTGTGTGGAGGTTAAATGTCCTTCCTGTGCTTGGTGGGTTTCTTCTTGTGCTTGGTGGGGGTACCCCGGTTTCTTCTTATAGTTCAAAGTCATGCAGATTATGCTATTTGGCCAAATTGCCCATAGTATGTGAATGAATGTGTGAGTGTGTGTGCTTGTACTCTGCGACGGATTGTGTCCAGTGTGTACCCCACCTTGTCCCCTGGGATAGCTTCCAGGCCTGTAAAAGATACACAGTATACAGCATAGAGAGAAAAAAAGTAAATGACAACCCTCAAACTTGTTTAATAATTTATTATCACGTAAATATTGTGATGAAAACCCTTTAGCAAGGGGGAACACACCAACTGTTTGAGATTTGTCCATAACCAGTAATATATCTTCATACTTGATATTGCAGCCTGCTAATTTAGACGACCCATTCATTATAACAGTACAGTAAATAGCAATTATGCTGATGATTGCAATCATACACAGTTTATAGACCATTATAGTTTGGTATGATTTAAAACAATAATTTTATAACAATATCACAATAATTTTCATTAAGGCTTTTTTTTTTTTCTAGCTCCATAAATTAATGTTACACATGGAACATTTTTGTATTGATAGAGAAAAACACTTAAGTCTCTTCCTTAATAAAATTTATAATAATAATAATAATAATAATAATAATATTAATAATAATAATAATAATAATAATAATAATAATAATATACGTTAAATCCATAATATTTTCTATAATAGAATTTAAATTATAGGACCTTTTGGGAAAATGCTGCATGTCTCTAGATGGCACTGTGGCTGTGCAGAAATATTTTCCTTTTCAGACAAAATTCTGGTTGTGATATGTACATATTGCATGAAGCATATTTTTCATAAAAATACTGAAAGTGTCATCTTTCTCTCTGTCATTTGCTATTCTCAAAGAAATCCACCTTATACGTAAACACATCATGAAATAGTCAATCTAGTCTATTCTTAGGTACGCTAAGAAACAGAGAGTAAAGAAAACAAAAAAGTTTGAGTTTTTAAGCAAACATAAAGGAAATGTATACATTTTTTATCCCCCATTCCTGACTGTATTTATTTATTTATTTATTTATTTATTCTTTAAGTCTCAGTGCAGACAGGTCACACAGTTGCCTTGCATCCCAGGGTCAGGGGTTGGCATCCAGCCTTCTGGTCTGTTTGTGTGGATCCTGTTCTCCCCATGTTTGTTGAGTTTCCTCCAGGTAGTTTGGTTTCCTCCTATAGTACAATGGCATGGAAATTGCCAGTAGTTTATAAACGATTGTGCGAGTGTGTGTGCTTGTGCTCTGTGAAGGATTGGCACCCTGTCCATGAAGTACCCGGCGTAATGCCCTTAGTCTCCTCCAGAAAACTTTGGGCATGTTGTGGAGTATACCCTGGACAGGGTGCCAGTCAATTGCAGGGCACACACACACATACACACACTAACATACAAGTTCAGAATACCCAGAGGAAACCCACTAAGTGCATGGAGAATATGCAAATTCCATGCACACAGACCTGAAGCATGACTCTCAATCGGACCCTCACCCTCGGAAGTACAAGGTGACAGTGCTAACCACTAAGCCACTGTGCCACCCTCCCACGACCCTGTACAGGATCAGCGGTATAGAGAATAAGTTAGTATATATGTGTGTGTGTAAATATATTCTGTATATATTCAAAAGCCAACTTAATAGAATGATCTTGGTGTGAATAAAGGTGTATTAATGAATAAGCAGTATATAATTTGTCATGTACAAGCTAGAGTTTTACTATCATGAAACAATAAGTCAACAATAAGTTTGTATAAGTCATATTGCAGACAGCTAAGTGTTAATTGCCTAATTACAAAAATTTAATTAGAGTTTAATATAAAGATTGTTTTCACTTGAATGATTTGTTTTGACTGATTATCATCCAACTAAAAGAACTGTCTTCTTTAAATTTTGTATCACCTTTTCAGTAGCCAGTTAGTTATTTAGATTGGTTCTTGTATTTAGGAGTTGGTCCACACAGGTGGTATAGGGTGGCAGCTGGCACTGTGTTGCCTGAAAACATTACTATCTTATTGGGATTGATCAAAAGACATACATACTGTAGTTAGCCCATGAGAATCTATAGATCAGCCTAGTCATAGTGAACACTAGATTTTGTCTTGTGATAATCACCATCACCAATCATCATGACTCATGCCATGGCATAATATTTTCTGGAATGTTAAGAAGATGATTCAGTAAGAAATATTTTGTTGTTTTATCTTCCTAAAATGACTGGAATCGAACATTATAACTGCAGTACTCTGACAAAGTAGCCTATGCAGTAGTTTGGGATGTAGCCCTAGCCCACCTCTACTATTTTTAGACTGCTGTATGGCACCCTACATTAGTATGCATTAGAGTGCCATTGGTACAATGTTGTCTTGCTATACTCTTCAGTAGATATTGTACGATCGTCTGTATGTGTTACTGTAGATAGATTATTATGTCTGTTCTGACTTTAGTACTGGAATATACAGTTGTGTTTCACACACTCTGTAGCAGGTTAGTATGCGGTGGAGTATCTGAGCGCGAGCTCAGCGCACGCGGATTTTAACTTCAAACGAAACGCGAGCTGTATTTTCTACCAACCTGATTGTTTAGCTTTTATATAAGACTTCAAGCTGTTTACTGTATTTTAAAAGGAAATCAAATGAAATGCTGTTTTAAAGGAAATATATATATACATACATATATTTTCCTTTAAAAATATAGATGAGTGAAGCGAATGACGCACTGAGGCTGCATAGATGAGCGCTCCGTTCTGCGCCACGGCTCCGGTTCTTCAGTTTGGACATGCACGCGCGTGAACGACTTTAAAATGTAAGTACAGTAGGAAGCTTATGCACTGCATTTCACTTTGTGCTTTCACTCGGTGTATTAGTTTTACGCTTATCAGAGATCTGATTGGTCTTTAACCCCTTCAAGACTGTTGATAGTCATTTTTCTTAATGAAATGAGTCTTGTTTCTGCAATACTCCCTCAAGTTTAGTAAACTATTGATCTTAAGCACAGCCAGGAGTCAATAAACGTTACTAATATTGTGATCGATTACAGGGCTCACGTCTTATATAACATTTTATGTAACGATGCAAATCTTCACGTGCGACTGCGTGCGTTTGCGCAAACATGGCTTGGGGTATTTAAAGGATTTCCTTTCCTCGAGGGACTTTTTCTGAGTTTTTAACAGACGAGGAAAGGAGACAACAGGTGCAGCCAAAACATTGACACTCAGCAACCAGGATGAGAAAGTATCATCAAAGCACCATGCTTACAGTAATTTAACGTTTAATTGTAATCTCTGTTTATCTTGTTTTTCTTACACAGGGCACAAAACTGAATGAAATATTTCTCTTTCATTTACTAAAAACCCAGTTGCCAAAATTAGAGCCCAGCTAATCAAAAGCATTTTTACCACCTTGTACAACATCCTTCTAACTTAGCTACATTGATAGATTACATGTGAGTTTTCATAGCTGCCTTATTATTATTATTATTATTATTAATACTTAATTATTATTATTATTATTATTATTATTAGTCTTGCTTGCAAAGCATCACTTGTTATGATCTTGCAGGCTTATTATTTTATTATTATTATTTAAAAAATTCTTTTACCATATAAACTTTGGAGCGTACCCAGTTCCGTACCGTTTGTTGTATACCCATGAAAGAGGTGTCAAAGCTTATTCTGGAATGGGGTGCTATGACTTTTTTAAGTGGGGGACAATTTACAGCCAAAAGAAATCCATAGACTTAACTTTATGACAAACGTTGGCGGATTCTAGCGCAGACCAGATTTAAAGAGGCTTGCAAGCTTTTTCAGAACATACCTGGGATGCAAGGGGTGCCAAAAAATTGCCCTATTGACATATTATAGTGAAGTTACTGTACTCCCCATTGAAACAGGAGTGCTCAAAGTTGCATTCCCTGCTATGGTAACTTCATATAGGAACATCTACTGTATTTGGATCCTTCATTTTACTCAAGCAACCAAACAGTCTTTCAGCATCAATGTGAAGCTACAGTATTAAGCCATGCCCTAGCGGCCAGGTTGAAGCACCTTAGCGCTGTCATTATAAAAGGCCCACAGGCCCAAGTTTTGCCATTGGCAAGCACCAGACACTTTTTCTTTAGAAAATTGACCTATCTACAGTAATTATTATTGTTTAACAAATAACATATCAACAATGTAGAGATAATTTAGTCACGCTGTCACAAAGCTGGTTTATCAGTATGAGTAGCTCGGTTTTAAACTAACTTCTGAGCTAAATTTTAAATCAGGGTAGATTTGCGTACGTTTCAGGCTCTGAAATTTGAAAATATTTTCACATCCAGTTGTCAATTGAAATAGTAGTTAACTCTAGCTGTACTTCTAAACTTTAAAAACATAAGCATGGATATCCTCAAGCTTCACAGAATACTTCCCCAGTTTGGTGTTGGTAGAGATATTGTGGATGCTCCTGAAATAATACCCGTGTCATGTGGTGTGAGTCAGACCTTGGCTTTTGTCTGCCTTGCTTTAGGGTTGCACGAGCAGAATAAAGCTAACAAACATTGTTTGTCTGAGACTTATTTTATTATATTTAACACCGGGCCCATAAATAAATCAGCTTATGCCCTAAAACTAAATGTACTACTTTGAGTTTGTGTGATGTTACATCACAGGAAACTCGCCAAAAAAAAAAGTTGTACACTAATATTTCATTGGACCTCCATTTGCTATGGTCATGGCATAATTTTGATTAGCTTATGCACTGTCATAGCATTTATTTTCATCATAGAGTCACAAATTTTTCCCAAAATCTTGTATTGATGCTGTAAGAGCTGGACCACTGTGTAAAGCCTTCTCAAGCACATCCCAAATATACTGTACTAAATGAGGTTGAAGCAAACATATATTGTAAGTCACTCTACAGGGTGGGCCATTTATATGGATCCACCTTAATAAAATGGGAATGGTTGGTGATATTAACTACCTGTTTGTGGCACATAAGTATATGTGAGGGGGAAAACTTTTCAAGATGGGTGGAGACAATGGTGGCCATTTTGAAGTTGGCATTTTGGATCCAACTTCTGATTTTTCAATAGGAAGAGGGTCATGTGACACATCAGACTTATTGGGAATTTCACAAGAAAACCAATGGTGTGCTTGGTTTTAACATAACTTTATTCTTTCATGAGTTATTTACAAGTTTCTGACCACTTATAAAGCATTTATTAGCAGTTTACATACTAATAACACGTGAGGAGCGGATAGAAATTGTGTGTTGATGTCTGGTGAACGCAGTAACCGGGTCATTGCAGCAGACTTCAAATTGGCCACCATGGTCACCACCTATCTTGAAAAGCTTCCCCCCTCACATATACTAATGTGCCACAAACAGGAAGTTAATATCACCAACGATTCATATAAATGGCCCACTCTGTAGATAAAAGTGTCTGCCAAATGCCTAAATGCAAATGGTTAAGGTTGGGACTCCTTAACCAATGGAAAAACCTAGTCATTCAGTATATCCAGGTTATCAGCTGACCTCATTTTTTGGGCACATAACATTGCTTAACCTACACCTGACGAACAGAAGCAACCTACAGTCTTGTACAGTACATTAGGCACTAGGTATCAGGGGTAAATCTGGACTCATCCCACCACATGCCCTTTTTTTTCCGATTAGTGTCACTTATAAGTTTGTTTTAAGGCTACATGGCGGTTTCCCTTGATCTGTTTCCCTTGAGATTCACATTATGCTCTTACTTTTACTATTAAACAAAGCCACAAGCCATTTTACAAAGTGTTAAGTGTTTAAGTAGTCTTCCATCACAATCATTCAAGATGTTTTTCCAACCACATTTCTTTCACAAAGATGATAGTTTAGCACTATCCTTCCAGGTTTTAATAATGCATTTTTTATTTCTTAACCCAATTTTAGTAGTTTTAACAATCTACTTACACTGTAAAAATAAAAAGGCCACATCAACATAAAAAAGTTTAGCAACACAGAATTTTTAAGTTTACTTAACTTTTAGAGAAAATTGCAGGCCAAACAAAATATTTCACATTGCTGTTTAGTTAACACAACATGTTCATTTAAGTTCAAAGTTAAGTCCAATTCAATTAAATTTTACTAAATTAGTTGTATAGCGCTTTTAACAATTGTCATTGTCGCCTAAATAACAATTGCCTAAATGTCAAAAGTATTTAGGTTTGTCTGAAGTGTGAATGTGTATGAATCAAAATGATAAGACTGTCCCTGATGAGAAAGACTGTCCCTGATGAGAGTCCCTGACTGGCCCCGAGGGCGATGGCGACAGTCGCAAGAAAAAACTCCCTGAGATGGTAATAGGTAGACACCTTGAGAGGAACCAGACTCAACAGGGAACCCATCCTCATTTGGGTGAAACAGGTAGCAGGGAGTGATCTGCATCATACCGTGTAAGACTGGAAGTTCAGTATAACAAGAGATGTGTTTAAAATGTAGTCGAGTTCATTCCTGGAGGCTCAGGTAGACTGTGGAAAACTCCAGTCCTGAACTATCGAGCGACTGACCTTAGAGAACAACTGTCAGCATTAGCTGAGGACAGGACCGTGGGAAAGTGGAACTGTCCCTAAACACTACACGCATCCCAGGCAGACCATGCGGGCATCCATGCGACGAGATATCCAACCAGAAGCAGGACACCAGGGCGAGTCAGACAGCAGGGCAGAGGGGGTTGGATCACTGGCAGCTCAGGAGCGACATGTATAGCTTGACAGAAAGACAGGTAGAGGGAAAAAGAGAGAGAGGAGACGAGAGCGGAAAGGAGAGCGCAGAAGAGAAGGAGAGATGGCAGTTACAGTAGGTACAGTATGGTCACAGTTAGGGGTGGGCGATATAAGCAAAATCTTCTATCATGGTAGAAGCAATTTTCTACCTCGATAACGATATATATCACAATGTAGCAATTTGTATCAAACACAAAGAAACTGTTTTACATAATGTAATTTTATTTAAACTGTAAATTGCTGAGGTTACTTTGGCCATATTTGTTTGGATGCTTGGATTTCAGATGATAGAAAAGGTTTGACGTGTTTCCACCACTTGTTAAAACAGTGCACTTGCGTACCTTGCAAATCACGTTCATCTCATTAGTATCACTTTTCTTATACCCAAACCAATTCCACACCACAGACGATGCACCTTTTATGTCACATGTAAGCAAACTCACTGCTGCTGCACCGTCTTCTTCCATTGTCGAAGTGTATGTGAAGCCAAACACATCAAAAGTGGGACGAAACTGTGGCACCCGATTGAACCAAATATCTGCGCGGCCCTGTGGACAGCACAGCGCGACTATCTGGATAGCGCAGATATGATCTGGTTTATTCGCGCAGCCGATGGATCGCACAGTGCAGACCAACTTGAGCAGTGCCACTCGAATCACAAAACTGTGCGACCCACTGTTTTTTTATTTAAAAACAATTTAAAATATCAGGAGTGTGTAATATTGTTTCCACCTTGCCATGCTTGGTTTGTACGTGTGCATCTATCAGCATCGCGCAGGTTTGTGATTCGAGCAGCACTGCTCAAGTTGGACCGCGCTGCGCGATCCACCGGGTCTGGATATTTGGTCTGCCCATGCCGGCTCAATCGGGTGCACAGTTTCGTGAGTGATCAATGAGAGTGGAGAAGACAGCATCTAAACATACCAGTTCACCATAATACTCTATGTCCATGAATCCACTATATCTGCTCCTTTACTTAAGGCAAATCTCCGTTTAAAAATGCATGGCTAAATAAGTAGGTTTTTAGCCTGGTCCTATAAACTGAGACTGTGTCCCAGTCCCGAACATTAATTGGAAGACTATTCCATAACTTTGGGGCTTTGTAAAGATCTGCCTCCTGCTGTAGTTTTAATAGTACGTGGTACTGACAAGCAGCCTGCATCCTTTGATCTAAGTAGGCGTGGTGGATCGTAAGACACTAGACACTACAGTTCACTCAGATACTGTGGCGCGAAACCATTTAATGCTTTATACGTCAATAGTAGTATTTTAAAATCGATGTGAAATTTCACAGGGTGCAGATGCAGGGTGAAATACAGGGGATTTATTCAGCAAACTCGAAACACAAGAACTCAATAACCAAAAAGAAAACAAAGACATGCCACTTTCGGCGTTACCCTTCTTGGGTCGGGGACTCCCCCAGTATGGGTCTGCAGGCAGGCGAACCACAGCTCGGCAAGATGTCCACTTAGAGCTCCGTTGCTCTCTCGCTTGCCCTTGTCACTGTCCTGCAGACGTCGTTTACTCCTGGGGGGGAAGGGAACAGAGTCATAAGCATACAAACATAGAACAAAACACGCAGGTGCACAACAGTGAACAGACAAAGGGCTACGGGCTTTGTTGGTTTATATAGAGACACACAGGGGAATTGCCGGTGGGCGGGTCGACCCGGTGGTCGCAGTGCCGGGCGATCCGGCCGAGCTTGATGGAAATCTGTTATGAGTTCCTTACTTATAATGTCTCGGGCCGGGACCCAGCTTCGTTCCTCCAAGCCGTACCTCTCCCAATCCACTAAGTATTGGAGGGAGCCCCCTTTCCTCCGGGAGTCTAGTAATTCTCTCACTCTGAACGCGGGGGCGCCCGCTATTTCCACAGCCCCGGGGATCGAATGTTCTGCGACACCTCCGTCTAGGGGTCCTCCAATCACTGGTCTGAGGAGAGAAATGTGAAAGACAGGGTGAATTTTCATATGGCGTGGGAGCTGTAATTTAAATGTGACAGGGTTTATTTGCATGAGAATGGGTAAGGGACCAATGTATTTGGGGGTGAGTTTTCGATTCGGGAGGTGAAGGTGAAGGGCCCGTGTCGAGAGCCATACCCGATCCACTACCTGGAGCGGTGGACTTTCCCTCTGTCGTCTATCGGCATATTTCTTAAACCTACGAACTGCTTGGGAGATCTTGGTGTGTGCGTCCTTCCATACTTTTTCCGCTCGTTTAAACCACTCATCCACCATAGGGATATTGGTGGAAGTGGCATCCCAGGCACAGAGTGGTGGCTGATGCCCAAGCACATACTGAAACAGCATCATTGGTTGTGCGCGGGTTGTGACCGTGTCATTTGGGCTATCTCCGAATCGAGGTCCCACATTATCGGAGCCACCACAAGTGTCGCAGGCAGAATGGTTTTCGGATCCGGATTTAGATCCGGCGTCAGATAATAGCGGGACAACGCAGCCGCTTTCTTATTACGGGAGCCGGGGCGTTTACCAGTCTATATGCTATTACGTTATATTGAAAATGTCCGGATGTCATGCTAAACGCAGTCTTCCATTCATCGCCCTTACGAACACGAAAAAGATTGTACGCGCTGCGTAGGTCGAGTTTAGTGAATATAGAGGCGCCTTGGAGTTGGTCGATTGCGGCCGGTACGAGGGGCAGTGGGTGCTTGTATTTTACTGTTATTGCGTTTAGGCCGCGATAATCAATACAGGGCCTAAGACTCCCCCCCCCTTCTTTCTTTTTGATGAAAAAAAATCCTGCCGAAGGTGGTGACGTGGACCCACTGATGAGCCCCTGCTGAAGAGCCTCACTCACGTATTCCTCCATGGCACGGGTTTCCACCAAGGACAATGGATAAATGCGCGAGCAGGGCAGTGTTTTCCCTGGCAGGAGCTCAATCGCGTAGTCCCACGAACGGTGGGGGTGGAGGTCATGCTGCGGCCCTAACACTAAACACATCTTGAAATGTCTGATACTCTGATGATACAGTGACTGAGGTTAGGGCGCTTGGACTCTCGATGGTGGTTGTTTGGACCTTCAATGTTGATGGTGTACAGAATTTAGCGCATTGTGGTGCCCAGGAAGTGATGCGTGATTGTGCCCAAGCGATTGTGCCCAATGAGATAAAGTTCCCAGCCTACCCGGAATCTATTAGGGGAAACACAGACATAGTGAGATTATTATAGGACAAAGAGGCAGGCAGGCAGGCAGAAGGAGTGATGAGTGTGAAGAGGTGTGTGTGATTACATGTAACAAGGGACATGTAACAAGGGACAGTAACAAGAGACAGTTGCTGACTGTGCGCTCCCCCCCAGACATAACACAACAACAGTACAGACATAACCCTGATGTCATTCTTCTTTGCCTCTCCTGGGCCGAGAGGCGGGACGTGTTGATGTCCATCAGTTCCCGATGGCTCCCTTCGCGCGGCTCGTTGGGGGGTTTGCCGAGGCTGTCGTGGCGGCTGTGATCTGATCTTGCCATGGGCCCCCGCGGATTAAGGTGCCTTCGTTGGCCGCGGAGGTGCTGATCCAACTTGATAGCCAGGCTGATGCACTCGTCCAGTGCCAGGCCGGTATCGCAACAGGTTAGTTCTAGGTGCAGTTCTGGCTGTAGCCCGCCTCGGAACCTGGCCAACAAGCTTTTGTCGCACCAGCCACTCTCCGCGGCTAAAATGCGGAATTTCACAGCATAATCCGCGACGGTTTGGTTGCCCTGCTTCAGCCTCAGCAGTTGTTGTTCCCCCGATTTCCCGTGGTCTGTGTGATCGAAAACTGCGTGTAGAAACTGGTCATAGTCCGCCGTGATGATCCCGCCGGCACTCCACACCCATCGCGGGACCTGTGAGCTGCTGTGTGATGAAGCTGCTTTTCTTCCGTTCTGCTAGCTCCGGATAGTCGGCCAGATACAGCTCGCAGGCCAGGAGGAATTGCTTGCAGCCCTCCGGATTCCCCGCATTTCTTTCCGGGAGGGGGGGGGGTGTTTTGGGGGGAGCGGCGCGTGGCAGGGAGTGTGCGGAGCGCGGCCGTGGAGAGGGGGTGTGGGTCCACTTAAATGTAAGGCGTTCTGATCTACCATGAGTGCCATGTCATTCACTGCCCGTGCCAACCCATCAATTTGTCCCTGTCAGCTTTTTATGTAGTCCAGTGTGCGGGCTTCTTCCCCAGGCAGTGGTGTTCCTGCTGCATCTAAAAAGGTCTGTTCATCTGTCATATTTGTCATGTTTCCAGAGACGGCAGATGCAGATGCAGGGTTAAATACAGGGGATTTATTCAGCAAACTTGAAACACAAGAACTCAATAACCAAAAAGAAAACAAAGACACGCCCATCTAGGCGTTACCCTTCTTAGGTCGGGGACTCCCCCGGTATGGGTCTGCAGGCAGGTGAACCACAGCTCGGCAAGATGTCCACTTAGAGCTCCGTTGCTCTTTCGCTTGCCCTTGTCACTGTCCTGCAGACGCCGTGTACATCTGGGGGGAAGGGAACAGAGTCATAAGCATACAAACATAGAACAAAACACGCAGGTATACAACAGTGAACAGACATAGGGCTACGGGCTCGGCTGGTTTATATAGAGACACACAGAGGTAAACACAGATGAACTTGACTTAGTGCTAATACAGACCCTGGGGAACAATTACACACGTAGACACACTAGGGGGAGACAAAGGGACGGCTCAGTAATCCGGTGACCCAGATCTTTTTCCCCCGACTGAGGTGGTATAGCTGTTACACTGATGGAACAGAAAGGCCATTTAAAGTTACAGAGTGATCAAAAGCTTGTGCTTGTGTTCCTATGACTAGGACTTTAGTCTTATCAGGATTAAGCAGAAGTAAGTTAACTAACATCCAATCTCTTATGTCCTGCACACATTGCTCAACTTTAGTAAACTGGTTTTTC
Source organism: Clarias gariepinus (assembly GCF_024256425.1). Lineage (NCBI taxonomy): Eukaryota > Metazoa > Chordata > Actinopteri > Siluriformes > Clariidae > Clarias > Clarias gariepinus. The sequence goes on from NC_071113.1 coordinate 15,964,135, forward strand.
TCTCCAGGTTTTGCTGAGACGTATAACTGTGTGTCATCAGCATAACAATAAAAAACTAATATTCAATTCAATTCAATTTTATTTATATAGCGCTTTTAACAATGGTCATTGTCCCAAAGCAGCTTCACAAAAAAAAAAAAATTAAAGATTTTTTTTTTTTTTTTTAGAAAAGTAAATATTTGGAAGTGTGTATGTGTGAGAAAAATGTGTCTAGATAATAATGAAATGAATGAATGATAAATGAAATGTCTCTGATGAGCAAGCCAAGGGTGACGGCGACAGTGGCAAGGAAAAACTCCCTGAGATGGCAATAGGAAGAAACCTTGAGAGGAACCAGACTCAACAGGGAACCCATCCTCATCTGGGTGATAACAGATAGAAATAACATCAAGTGTGTTGTGCAGGTGAAAGTTCAATATATCAGAAGTTGTGTAGATTCAGTTCAGCAGTAGGTGCAGAGGGCAGATGGGGTCAGGATTACTGAAAGCACAGGAGCAGGATGTGTAGCTCCAGCCATCATAAAGCAGAATCTAGCTGGAGCAGGTCCTTCTCAAGATGCCTTAGAAACCTCGCAGGGTTGGCCTTTGTCTACTGAAGCTGGCACAATCTCCAGATGTCTCAGGATGGGTAGAAAAATACAGAAAAGATGGAGAGAATTAGCGTAGTTGCCATTCAGGATAGGTGTACTGGAGTATGAGGTTATGGGATGAGTTACGCGTATGCCAGATTAAAGAGATGCGTCTTGAGCCTACTTTTAAATTGGGAAACCGTGTCTGCGCCCCGAACAGTGTCTGGAAGGCTATTCCAAAGCTTTGGAGCCAAATATGAAAATGCCCTGCCCCCTTTTGTAGATTTTAAAATTCTGGGAATTACCAAAAGTCCGGAGTTTTGTGATCTTAAGGGACGTGGTGGATTATAGCGTATCAAAAGACTGGTTAGGTATGTGGGAGCTAAACCATTTAAAGCCTTGTATGTAAGTAGTACTATTTTGTAATTAATTCTAAATTGAACAGGTAGCCAGTGCAGGGATGATAATATAGGTGTTATATGATCATATTTTCTGGATCTAGTGAGAACCCTGGCGGCTGCATTTTGGACTAACTGTAGCTTGTTTATTGAGGATGCAGGACAACCACCTAGTAATGCATTACAATAGTCCAGTCTGGAGGTCATGAATGCATGAACTAGCTTTTCTGCATCAGATACGGATAGGATACTCCTAAGTTTGGCAATATTTCTAAGATGGAAAAAGGCTGTTTTTGTAATGTTGGAAATATGATTTTCAAAAGACAAGTTACTGTCTAATATCACGCCCAGGTCTTTTACTGTTGAGCTAGTAGTAACAGTTCATCCTTCTAAACGCAGGCTGAATTGTGAAAGCTGTTGTGTGCTGGTTTTCGGGCCGATGAGCAATATCTCTGTCTTATCTGAATTTAGTAAAAGAAAGTTATTGGTCATCCAATCTTTTATGTCCTGGACACACTCTGTTAATCTAGACAACTTGGGTATTTCATCTGGTTTTGTATTAATACCATGCTTACGAATGATGTTGCCCAGAGGAAGCATGTAAAGAGAAAAAAGCAGTGGGCCTAAAACTAAACCCTGTGAAACACCAAACTGCACTTGAGAACATGCAGAATAGTCACCATTTAAATCTACAAACTGATAGCGATCAATCAAATAGGATCTGAGCCACGAGAGGGCTGTTTTCTTAATTCCTACTACATTTCCTTACATCTGTGAAATAGAATACCATGATCAATGGTGTCAAAAGCTGCATTGAGTATAGTGACACTGTGACCCAGTGACCATGAAAAAAAAAAAAAAAAATATATATATATATATATATATATATATAATAGCTAAAATTATGTTTTAGTTAATTATTTTAGTTAATTTAGCATTTATAGCTAAACGAATCCTTGCTATAATAAATCCTTAAATTAAAATAATTAAAATACGTCTAAATGTCCGTGTGGCTGCAGTACTTCATATATACGTACTTTATTTTGTTAAAAGATGTCTCGTCCAATCTGTGATAAGAATTAACAAGCCAAAAAGGTAGGTGAGGTTTGCGAATGACATTCTTAATGCTGATTGGACGAGACATCTGCAGCAATAAGAATTTCATTTGCAAACAACACATACTGTAGGCATGTTGATTCTCACCCCTAATTGGACAAGACATCTGTCACTCAAAATACACAGGAAGTACTGCAGCCCCACCGACATTTAGATGTATTTTTATTTAAGGGTGCATTTCAGTATTTTCAGATTATATATTACTTTGGTCAACTAAGTTGTGTTAAATGTGCTTTAAAAATTATTCTGACTTCACTTGATAGTACTGCTTGTATGTCTTGAGTGACATATGTCTCATCCAATCAGCGATAAGAATTTAATTCGCAAACTATACCTACCTTTTCCGGTTTGAGTGAATTGTCATTGTGTTTTCTCATATGGTATTTTGTATCTGGATATGTTGTTGTGTTTTCTGATTTGATATATTGTTTTCGGTTTTGTTATTTTGTTTTCTGTGTTGTTATTGCTTTTGGTTTTGTTATTTTGTTTTAAACTTTTCAACCACCGTAGAGCAGAGACTTGACCAAACATCACTTCTAAAGCTGTTGCAGTCACCCAGGCCCTCAAGGACTACAGTACCCTACAACACCTCAGCAACTTCAACAGCTTGTTCATGCTACCGCAGTAGCTCCAAAAGGCTGTCACCCCTCTGACCAAATCCTCCACAGCAGAACGTTAATAAAAGAAATATAAGACAAAGAATAAGAGAAGTTAAAGATAAATAATTTTAAAAAATGCCTATTTATGATCAAATAAAAGATATCAATAAAATATATCATAAGGAGGATATAAGGATCTTATTTTAAGTAATGTTTAACTGATGCATTCACAAATTATCATGTCACAATAGCTTCATGTGATTAGATTTACATTCAATAGATCACCAGTTAATAAATCTTAATTCATTAATTTTATGCTGCATGTGTAATATACTAGAGAATACTACACACAAACAGAAATAGCAGGTGCATTTTTACATTAAAGCATGAGGAGCAGAGATATGCAAAGAAATATGTGTGAATGTGCGTTTCCTGGGAATGCAGGTCATTTGGTAGCACATCAATATATGTATAAAGTGTTGGAGTTACCATTTCTTAACTGATCTATAAGTACAGTGTAAACTGTGAGCATAACCAAATTGCGCCATAATAATTCATACTCTGTCATAGACAATATTGGAATTCTGTTAATCCAAACATTAGCCCCAAAACACCAGCAGTCATTTTCAGTGTTCTTAACAGAATAATGTTACTAAACTGCTTATGCTAATGTTAAACCACTGAATGTTATGTTAGCGTTAGCCACTGTCTGTATTAACATTTGCATTAAATAAACCAGGTATCTACTCAGTACAGTTTTTTTAAAAATAAGTTAACCGATATAACATTATGATATGAACATTAGTGCAACTTTGAAGCCAAACTAAAATGAAAATTTTTATAAGAATACCTATAACTTACCTAACCAAGAACTGTATTAAAACGCAACTAACCTGTAGCTGTTATGAACTAAGTTTTTTTTGAATGATCGTTAGGTAACTGCTCATGTGAATGTGTGTGTTGGGGTGGACAAGGGGCATTGTTAGGCCAAAGTCAGGTAAAAAAAAAAGTGGGGAAAAAGATAGATACGGTTATGAAAGTTTAGTTAGCTAGCCCCTGTAAATAAAGCTCAGCTTGTGTCTTGTATTGCCTTACATTATATTCCAGTCACAGAAGTGACTGGACTCTGGTTTCCTCCCACAGTCCAAAAACCTGCAGATTAGGCCAATTGGCATTCCCAAATTGCCTGTAGTGTATGAATTGAATGTGTGTATGTGTGTTTGTGCCCTGCAATGGATTGGCACCCTGTCCAGGGTGTACCCCGCCTCGTGCCTTAAGGCCCCTGGGATAGGCTCCAGGCCCCCTGCGACCCCGAATACAGGATAAAGCGGTATACACAATGAGTAGGTGATTAAGATATGACTAGCTAATTGAAGTTAACTGTTACCCCAAAAAACTTGACGTCACAATAAACAATAAATTTGACAACATTCAGCCAAATTCTGAAGGCGTTTTCAAAAATCATATAATCTTTTCAAACAACAAAACATTATATATATGTAATAAATCATGATGCACCCATTGAAAAAGCTGCGTTGGGGTTGGCTAGGACAGGGCAAATTAAGGTGGCCGGAAAGTAAAAAAAAGTCCCAGAGTTCCACAAACACACAGTACTTTCATTTAGAGAGGTGCAAACTGTACCTCTCTGTCAATGCAGTGTATACTCAGACAAACTATCTGAAGTCACAGTGGACCTACAGGGTTGCCCAAGGCAGGGGTGCAGATCCACCTGGCATAGTCTGAGATGGCCTGCGTGGCACTCATCCAATTCAGTTCAGCCAGAGTAGGAGTAACATTGTATATTTTTAAATATACTCTATAGCTTTTTTTTTTCTTTAAAGAAATTGTTTTAAAGTAATGCATACTCTACAAAACATTTCTTTCGTACTTAGTTTTGGTTTTTATCCATACCTGAATTTATTAGTTTGTTTAGTACGTGTCTACAAGGTTTTCAAGAAAACAATGTTACATGTTGTCTTCACAAATTCAATGGTAAAATTTGGAGCAACAATAGAATATTATTTAATTTGACATTAATCTACTTGGAGATTTTACAGTGCAGCTGAATCATATTAATCACCTAAATATTATCCAATGTATGGCTCTTAACTATTTGCTTAGTTTAATCTAGGTGGTGATTGTTTTTGGCGGTACATAAACATTTAGTTTGAAAAACTCTTTAGATTTTTAAATGTAAAGAATCTTCTCAACAGCTAGTTACGCTGTATTTTTCTTTTTATATCTCAGATGTGGTTTCAGGAGCATTAATAATTTAATACTTTCTTCAGGGCATAAGTGAGTATATTATAAGGAATATCATAGGCTGCAAATAAACTGCAGAGGTAGTTAGATTTTTTTTAAATTCAGGCATTCATGCTGACCTAGATTCTCAGCTTCTGTCTTTCACATCATTTCTGTCAGGCTTATAAAGTAAGCCCAGAAATATAATAATATACAGGGAGGAAAGCTTGACAAAGTCAAACAAAGGTGCATTTTTATGTGAGGACATTTGGAAAAATAGCACATTTGTTAGTTTCGCCAATTAAACGTGACAGACAGAAAGAGCAAGCAGGTTAGTACAGTGTATCTGTGGCTCTATGTGGCTGAAAAGGTATAGAGAATCAGTGGTGCTTCTTGGTAACCAACCTGAACTCATGTATTGTCTTGGGGTAGTAGTGCCATCACAAAGCCTCTATTTCCTCAGAGACTTTTCTCTCAACTGTTACCCTAAATTGTAATTCCGGTTGTGCCCAACCTAAAGGCAGTCTGAGAGAGACTGTGCTGCATTACCAATGTCTTAGACATGCTATGGAATTGTATTAATATGTTTCAACCATATTAGATTTTAGGCCTGGGAAATAGCACTTGTTTCAGGTGACACAAGTGTGAAATCAGCGTAAAACTTCCATGTACCTATTAAAAAAAGACATACCACAACTCAGGCTTATATTTTTGTCATGAATTTTGGATTTGTATGCTTTAAATGTTTAGCCTCAAAATCTATATGTATTCTTAATTTTTAATTTTCTAAACTTTAATTAAATTGAATTTGACAAATTGAATTTGTTGCCTGAAATGACAAATAACTCTAAAGTCAGACATTCACTACCTACTTTTCCTGAGGTTGATTTGTATAAATCTGATGTGTCTTGCTAGAACATTTTGTGCTGCCATTTATTAATGTCTCTGCTTTTTTATGATTAGCTCCCTGCTGTCTCTGCACACTACATGGTGAACAATGATACCAGGCACCAAGAACTAGCAGTCTAAAAATAATAAATAAATAAATAAATAAATAAATACAAATTAAATTAAAAGCTCTGAAGTAAGCTATGAGGTGAGTGTGTGTGGGGGTGTGTGTGGAAAGGTTTGGTAAACAAGAAGTTTTTTCTCTGCTCTGAGGTATCTAGGAAATGGAGTGCTGCTAAATGGAATGTGCCAGGGTGTGTATACACAAATAGGAACGGCTGGTAATAGAACAATAGAAGAATAAATATTTTCAAATTCAAATTTAAATTCAAATTTTATTTGTCACATACACAGTCATACACAGTATGAAATGTAGTGAAATGCTTACACGACCGCCAGTGACCTTAAAAAGAGAATTAAAGCTTATAATAAGTAATAAATATCAATAGAAGAAATATGATAAATATAATATGATAAAAATAAAAAAATTAAACAGAAATAGAAACTGAAAATAGAAAATAGAAATAGAAATTTTATTTAAATACATGGGGTATCAGCTGTAGTAGATGGTGTTGTCCCATTGTGTATAATGTTTGTGATTTTAGAAGGTATAAACTATGAATACATTTACTTTTGACTACACAAAAGTGCATATCCCAATTTTACATGGGTTTTGTGGTATGAGATGATACAGGTAAAAGAATAAAGCGGGTGGAATGCATAAGACACTCACTTCTGGAAGTTGATAAGTTAGAAACAGGAAATATTGGAATAAGTAAAAGAATCTGAGCGACTTGGACAAGTCAAGTCACCCACAGATCATCTCCAAAATGGCAAGCTTTGGTTGGAGTTCAGTGATGTGCTGTTCAACTGAGTGTTGATGTGCTTGGGGTAAGGAGCTTCTGAACCTTGTTGCCTCCCCAATTCGCTGTCATTTCTGATTGTTGCATTATTTTTTCTGTTCCTGTGTGGCTAGCTGCCTAGTGTTTACTTTTTTTAATCTTCAGGCGACACGTCTCAAAATGTCAAACCCTGTTTCACAATGTCGGCTCTTTTTTTTTATTTTTTTTACACAGATCGCATTTTGTCTCTGTGACTACCTTACAGAGGTGGGAGCATGGGTGTGTTGCATGCTGGTAATAGAAGAGTGAGCAGAAAATCTGCAAAGTCACCTCAAAAATACAGTAAATTAAATGAGTTATTTATTAGATGTTTCTGAGTGATAGGTTAATAACTTTAACTTAATAATGTAAAAATCACCAAAACAGTTTGGACCATTCATTTGCACAGACACAATTTTTATATATTTTTTCCATTTGTACAACACCACAGTTAGTAATTTCAATCCAACACAAACTATATGGCCAACAAAAATGTGATCTCAAAGACTGTGGCATAGTTGTTGGTGCCAGACAGGATTGTCTGCGTATTTCAGAAACTCATGATCTCCTGGGATTGTCATGCACAACAAGCTCTGGAGGTTTAGACGCAGGTTACATGCTAATTGTGTTTCACTGGCTTTGTACATGCACAACAGTATCAAATTCTGTGCTTAGATTGAATCTAAGCAAGACACTTGAAGAGCTGGAGTGAAAACTTGCTTGTGGGTGGTCATTATCAGCAGTGGATTTCATTGCTGTGAAGGGTTTGAAAAACAGACTGGAGCAATTCATTCAGGCCTACTAACTAAATATTTTGCAACTATGTAGAAAAAAAACATGTATTGGCATATCTAATACCAATACATTATTTATATAGTTTTATTGTACTTTATTTATTTATAGATTTATATTAAAAAAAACATTTTATAAGAGAATGCAGTTGAACATCAAAGGTAGTGCTTAAAAAGTTAATCTAAATATTTTCACACTTCTGTGCTACAGAGTACTTCTGTAAAACTAGTAAATGAAGGTTTACAGAATAGTAGAATTTTTTAATGTGGAGTTTAAGTTCATTCTATTGACCGTTTATTTAAAAAGTAAACAATTACATAAACTGTGAGTGGAATAAGTAAAAATAGGGATAAGTAAAATAAGAAGCTGATTATTTTATTTGTGTGTATGTGCGTGCATGGGGGTGACTGCAAGGGGTCCCACAGGTTGTTATGGTTTCTTAGTGATATTTTAGATATGTTATGCTAGTATTTAGATCAAGCCGGTCTCAAAATGTATATTTGCTGATACTTCCTGAAAGCTTGTTGAATAGTTAAATTTTGTTTACCTTCCTTTTTGTTCTAACTTATGGCACTTACAACAAATGTCTAATGAAAACATGACTGATTATGGAAATCTACAGTCTCATCATGAACAAAATAATCAACTGTGCTACACAGCCTGTACCACGAAATAAAGGAACATTTATGGAATTATTTATTTATTTATTTATTTATTTATTTATTATTATGGAATGTATTTATGAAAAATACAAATATGGCAATTAACCTGAAAGAATGTGATGCTATTCACAACTAAGTGGATCCTGTTTTAATCAAGCACATCACTATTACTAACATTGGCAACATAACTTGTGACGTCAAGCCTATGTTAAGACATATGGTATGATCTTGATTATATGTGGGACCTCATGTTGAGTAACTGGGATATTATCAGTGAGTTTATGGAAATGTATAGCGATTCTCAAGTCCTAATCTTGCAATGTTGTCATATATAATATTACTCTGTGAATTATTATAAAGTGAAAACTATGCATTTGTAGAATATTGTTGGCAGGTTGTGACCTAAAAAAGGATTTAAACATACATTTTTATATGACAGGGAAAGCAATGTCAGAGCAGAAGGAATGTCATAATGTTTTGGCAGTAATGTAACACCATACTTTTAAATCTGTTAAAGGGTTTGGTGCTTTTTCATCTAAATTGCTGGGGTTACATCAGATTTGCTAATGAATGTATTGTATTATTTTACAGTATGTAGTCCAACCACAGTTATGCCCAAAACATCACAGTCATATACTGTTGCTCAAATTTCATTCTTTCACTCTCTCTTTCAGACAGACATTTTAGACTCCAGCAACCATGTGTTCATGCAGCCCCCTGGGCTTTGTCGTCTTCCTTCTTATTATTAGCAGGTAAGAAATTCTACTCTGACCTTCCTTGTTTAATTAGAATATATTGCTTTTAAACCTTAGTATTGTTCATGCAGCAATTCAAAAATAGATAGGCAAGAAAAACATTTTGTTTAAAAACTTTTTTCCTGTACATTTTTTAAAGTTCATTACATCTGTTTAATGTTTTAGGTTTTGGTTGCAGATTTACACAGTATGCGTCACAGTGCTAGCAGGAAACTGGAGGCAGATACGCATTTTTGTCAGCAGTTGATGATGCGAGCTAGCATGCTGACATGCTCTTTAAGTAAACAAGCAGGATATTGTTTAGCTTTACACAGTAAATGAAAGACCGGCTACAATAAATACCTATACATGCAGGATTTTACAAAAGGTGTTGCAGTGTTATGATGGAATTACAGCTAATCTGTGAAGACTTTATGGGGGAGCTTGAATTTTTGTACTGCAGTGTGAGTGCGTGTGGGTGCAGATGAAAATAACAGCCTTCACACAGTACCCCATTTCCTTTCTGACTGTTCAGTTTTATTCTCCTATGCAGAGGTGCAGAAACTAGAGCAATAACATTATTTAAAAATAGCCCAGAGGTATGATGCATTCATGTAGTTTGATTACAATGTGAGTTTAGGCAGATTAAGGTCAATAATATATGGCTTATTACTTACCATTAGAGTAATTTGATGAATACTTGACAACATGGTACTTGTCTGGGCAAAACTCAATCTGACCCTGCCATGGTAGCAATAGAAGCTCTGAAGTGTGCGCATTCTTTGAATGGCCCATTTTTTTCAAGTAGATCAAAGGGGATGTAGAGCGAGACAGAAGTGACAGTCGGCTTCACCATATGTTCCCATTCACTCCCATCTCTCCTGTTCACTCCTGTCTATCCTCCCTTGCCATAATCTCATGTAAACTATGCAAAAATTCTAATTCATCTGAGTAATTCTGCTGCTTGTCACATGACTAAGGTGATTACAAAAACGGCAATCATTGCAGTAATATTTACATATGTAAAATTTCATTCGTCATTCAATTTTCAAACAGCAAGAAAAAATAGTTTAATGCCATGTGCAACACTAAGTAAATTACCTAAAGAAATGCTTTATTATAGGACTCATAAAAATACAGTCTAGTCTTTTTTATTCAAGCCCCTGTGATTACTTTGGAATCACTTTGATCTATATCAGTGTTGATATCCTTTATTGTTTTTTTTTTTCTTTTTTTTTTTTGTCCAAAGTTAGCTTATATAATGTGTAAGCACAAGAAATTTTGTAGATATAAAATAATACATTATATTTTATTTAAAAAATGTCGAAAAAGCATGATAGTAAAAATTCTAACGTCTTTTAAAGAGGTTTTACATTTCTACCCAAAGTAGGGCTTCTTGGGTGCTGTGACAGATATTCAGAGGTCAGTATGACGGGAAGAAAGCTGCTTTTAAGGTATCGACAAAAGCTAAGTCATAGAAAGAACATTTATTTAAAACTTTTTTTTAACATTCAAAAAAGACTCTTTTCATACATCTTTATTTATTGCATGATTATTTTTTATAGCTAATAATTGTTCTTGCGCAAATGCAGTTCATTTTTAACTATGAGATGTTAATCAAAAACATATTGTACTTATTCTACTCTTATACAGACACATCATAGCATGTTTTACCCTTGTGCCGTGTTCAGATTTTGTACTCATTGATACTGTGATACTGTTAAGACAGAATTGACCTGTGTCACATCTTTGATTTTGAAATGTAGGATGAATATTAAAATTAAAATAAGCCAATGATACCAAGTTTTAGGGTGAAATGATGATTTGTCTTTTTTTTTAATGAAAACATTTTTGTGGGTCAGATTGACTGAACACAGCACAAGGGTTTAATTGTTTTATTAAAAACACAATTTCCATTGGTTCTCACTTCATAGGTAGTTTAAAGTATATCCCTTATCTGTTTTAACCACTTAGCATTCAGCATCACCAGTATACAGTACTAATCATCGACCTGAACACTTGTCATCATCTGCACCTGTTTCCTACTGGTTCATGCCTCAAGTTAGATAGTTTTTATACTTGAATGATTCATAGGTCACTGTGAGGCTCAACAAACAAAAAACATTACTGAACTGAAAATAAAAGGCAAAAACTTGCCAAAAAGACAGGCAAAAATTCTTTAGGATGCCTGGACTACCTATTTCTTAAAACTCCATAAAAACTTGCAAAAAAATCTGTCTCTATGGATGTAAAATATAAGGAAATAAATGGTGGCTAAGGCACAGTACTATGAATAGTGTAGAATTCCAATGCACTGTGATAGTGCAGCAAGGAGTGCACTATTTGGAATAAATGGACACAGAAACAGATTGTTGTCAGTGATTTTCCAGTAGCCTGACCTGTTCACTTTCTTACCAAACCAAATGTCGACCATATTTCTGTACAAGCTGGTCTTAAATTCATTTATAGTCCATGCAGACCTCACACTTTGCACAGGACACTACTGGTCTAAAGAAACATACATTATTCATTTAAAATAGTAAAATTGTAGACATGGTTGTTAATGAAAATTAGTATTAGGATACAGATATAGATAAATATTTGGAAATGTAATATGAATGCAGATTGTTTTATACTCTTGCTGTGTAGGAATAGTTGAGTACCATTTTAAAACTTTTGTCTCAGTGGAGACTTTGCTAAGAAGAGGCTGTGCCCTCGAGGTTTGGTTTATATTTAGAATGCACACGCACACACACACAAATACAATTTTATTCTGTGCGTGTGTGTGTGAGTGTGTTTGTTCTCTAATGTTCCTTACTAAAGCATAAAGGATTTCTGACTGTCTACAAAAAACAGTAAAAGGAAACAGTGTATGAAATCAATATACTATTATAATTTATGGTTATAACACAATTGTTATACTGTACACATTTGTAATACCTATTTTTATCTTTTTACAATAGGAATTTTCATCCTTCTTTGTTCTTTGACCAGAAACACAAAGTGCTATTTTTCAAGTTACATTACTATTTTGTTTTTTTTACAGCGGTATAATAAGCAGAATAATGTACGTGAGATACAGTAAACCTGTACTGTACATTTATAAGGTTATGTGGTAGAATGCACGATGCCAGGAAAATATAGAATACCATAAAACAAAAAAAGATATAAAAGGCTTGAATACAGCTTAGAAAAGATTCTGAAAGCATCTAGAACTGCACTGGAGGGAAGAACATATTTTAAAAACATACATCTACACATTCATACAGTTATCGAATCAGCCAGTCATGTGACAGCAGTCCCTGGAAATTTCATTCAAAAAAGTCTCTACAGTTTATAAAGAATGGTGTAAAAAACAAAAACCTCATACTGTATGTGTAGAATATCTGCATGCTGACATACGTCAGAGGGGACCGACCAGTCTGGTCTGATTTGATCTGATTTGACACCTGTGCTGATCAGAGGTTCCCTTGATGAGAACAATTGCAATCAAGCTTTGGCGATAACTGGCAATGAGTCTTTCACATCATTGTGGAGGAATTTTGGCCCATTATTTTTTTGCAGAATTGTTTTATTTAAGCCTCATCTGAAGGGTTAACCTGTTAAAGGTCCTGCCACAGTATCGCAATCAGATTTAGGTCCTGACTTTGACTAGGCCACTTAAAAACCTTAATTTTTGCCCATTTAACGGTGGATTTGTTTGTCTGTTTCATATCATTGCCCTAATATAGAAACCAAGTGCGCTTAAGCTTGGGGTCACAAAATGATTCTCCCTCTGGATTCATGGTTTTATCAGTTATGGTAAGTCATTCAGGTCCTGGAGCTGCAAAGGTGCCCAAGACCACCACACTACCGTCACCATGTTTGACTGTCGGTATGATGTTCTTTTTATGGAATTCTGGAAGTTTTGTTTTTATGTTACCTATAACTAGATGCATACCTTACAATTATTTAAACATCTTTCTCATCAGTTGACAGGATATTTCCCAAAGTTCTTGGGGTTTTGGCCAAATGTGAGATGAGCATTTGTGTTCTATTTGGTCAGTAGTGGCTTTTGCCTTGGATCTCTCCCATGGATGCAATTTTTGCCCAGACCCTTTCTTACTGTTGAATAATGAACACTGACCTTAAATGAGGCAAGTGATGGTTGCATTTTTTTTTTTTTTTAGATATTGATCTTGGTTCTTTTAGGAGCTTCTGGATGAGTTGAGATGCTGCTCTTGGAGTAACTTTGGTAGGCCAGCCACTCATAGAAAGGTCCACCACTGTTCCAAGTTTAGAAATAGCTTTGTAACCCTTTCCAGACTGATACATTCCACTTACTTTGTTTTTCTTAAATTTCTTTAGATTGTGACACTTGCAGACCAAGTTACTCCCAATCCAAGGTTCCACTGTATTCACAATCTCTCCTCTGAACATGTCCAAACCACCTTAATCTGGCCTCTCTGACTTTATCTCTAAAACATTTAACAAGGGTTGTCCCCCTGATGGGCTAATTTTTTTTCTTCACTGCCAATGTCTTTAAGCTGTAGAGCATTGCTGGTGTTAAAACTGTCTTGTACCCCTTTCTTTTCATTCTCACTGATATTCTATCATACAACACACCTGACACTTTTCTCCACCTGTTCCAACCTGCCTGCACACGCCTCTTCACCTCCTTTCTACACTCTTCGTTGCTCTGGACCATTGACGCTAAGTACTTAAAGTCCTGCACCTTCTTTACATCTGCTCCCTGTAGAAAATTATATGCTCTCCAGAGCAAACCTCCTCTGTCACACCGACATCACATCTCAACACTGTCTTACAGCTCTCATACATGTCCTGCACCAATCCAACATACTTCTCTGCCAGTCCAGACTTCCTCATACAATACCACAGCTCTTCTTTCGGCACCCTGTTATACACTTTTGCTAAATCTACAACACAATGCAGCTGCCAATAACCAACTCTGTACTTCTCCATCAGCATCCCCAAAGGAAATACTGCATGTTTTACTTTTTTATAGGCATGAACCATATTGCTGCTCACAAATGCTCACCTCTGCCCTTAGCTTCCACTACTCTTTCGCAAAGCTTTGTTGTATGGATTATCAGCTTTATTCCTCTGTATTTGCCACAGCTCTGCACATCTCCCTTGCTATTAAAAAAAAATCTGCACCAATACACTTATCGTCCATTCCTCTGGCATCCTCTCACTCTCCAAGATCTTGTTAAACAGACTAGTCAGAAACTCTACTGCCCCCACTCCTAAGCACTTCCATACCTCCACAGGTATGTCATCAAGACTGAAGTATGCCTTTCCATACTTCGTTCACTTCAATGCCCTCCTCGCCTCATTTTTACTCATTTTTCCTAGTTCTTGCTCCACAACAGTCACGTCTTCTACTTCAACTCTTTATAGTACTCCTTCCATCTTCCCATTACCTTCCTGGCACCTGTCAGTACATTTCCATCACCATCTTTAATCACTTTAACCTGCTGCACATCCTTCCTATCTCCCTGACTCGCCAATCTGTACAGATCCACCTCTCCCTCCTTACCATCCAAACTAGCATACAAGTTCTCATAGGCTCTTTGTTTGGCCTTTGCTGCCTCTACCTTCACCTTACCTTGCATTTTTATGTACTCCTGTCTACTTTCCTGACTCCTCTCAGTGTCCTACTTCTTCTTAGCTAACCTCTTTCTTTGTACACACTCCTGGATTTCCTCGTTGCACCACCAAGTCTCTTTGTCCACTTTTCTCTTTCCTGATTGTACACCAAGGGTACCAAATGTACCCTCCTCCCTTTCTCCCCGATCACCTTAGCTGTAGATGTCCAGTCAACTGGAAACACCTCCAGACCATCCACAGCCTCTCAATTCCTCCCTGAAAACTACACAACATTCTTCCTTTTTCAACTTCTGCCTTTGTCCATTTTACCTTCAGATTAAAATCTGCACCAATCACCACTCTCTGACCTAGAGATGCTCTGCATCACGCCATCTAACTCCAGAATGTCTCTTTCTCTTCTAGCTTACATCCTGCTGTGGGGAACAACCACTAACAACATTGCAACCCACATTTCAGCTTCAGACTCATCATCCTATCTAATACTCTTTTCTTTTCCTATTCACACCATGGTAAAACAACTTAAACTTGGGCCCACCACACGCATTTCCTTCTATTAAAAATACCATGTCACTGGTCTCACTCTTTTAAAGCTCCTGCTTTTGTGTAACTTTGCTGCAGTCTGTTAATGCATTTGAATGTTTAACATGTCATTGAAACCTTCATCACTTGGAGCCTTTTGCGATTCCACCAAGTCAGAAACGACTTGGTGGAGTCTCTTTCCGGTACGCTCTGGCTGCAATACACCTGTGTAACGATTCGCCTTCATAATAAAAGAAGTTTATATGTAAATGACTTCGTGGAAAGTGATTTTGCTCATGTTTTCCACAGACAACTGTTTTGAATATGAAAGCATGGGAAATTGTATGTGTGGTGTGAGAGCATGTGAAGATAGGTGATTGCGTGAGTCTTACACTCAATTTGTGAGAGTTGGCAGCTTGAATGCGGCACTAGACTCTGAGATGTGTTCTAAAGCTATAACATCCCACTGTTTAATCTGTTGGAACTGTAACAGAAGATGGAGAGAAAGAAGTTTAGGTGTCCCATCTGTTCTGATAAATCCTGTCTTCTGTGTTATGATTGATTACAAGAATGTAATCCCCTCTGTGATTGGTTAGTGTCATGATCCTCCTGTATTTGTCTCTGCTTTTTTTATGTTTTTTACTTGTGTTCTGGAAAAATCCTACTGTATGTTGACATTTAGTTCCAGACTCTTATGTCCCAGCATGCCTCTCACAATCACATGAAATTCACTGTATTCACCTGGACCCTGTCTTGCTGGATGAGCTCGCCCATTTACAAGTGGTGTTTGAGTTTGATCTCTTGCTTCTTTCAGTGTGATTGTACCAGTGTGATTAGTTTACTGTTTTGTTTACTGCTATTGTTCTCCTGTTTATGCTTAGCATGAGCCTTCGTTATATTCCTAGTGTTCATGTTTTTGTATTTAGATTTATGTTTAGATATTTAAATTAACCTTTAATAAACCACCATCTGCACTTGCATCTTGAGCAGATTATGAATGGTTTACACCACCCCTCTCATTCTGATAAAACGAGCCAGACTGTTCTGATTAAAGTGTTTACAAGATGCATTTTCCTGACTGGGTGTAATTTGGTAGATGTTTTTGAGGCGCCACTCTAGCTAGCAGGAAAGTTTGGTATCGGGTTTATTATCATGCAAAACTGATACACCTGAAGCCGGTAACCCCAACGAGCAGGGAAAATTGGCACTTTACTGTAAAATTACTAATCAAAGGCGTTCAGCCTGTTAGTAAGGGTATCAAGTAAATCATCATCTCTTGTATTACAATTAGATTTGGACAGAAATATATATTTATTCATTTACTATATTGCACAAGAATATGTTGAGTCAGTGTCCCGCAGTGCCGTGAAAGCACTCTTAAGCAGTGTCGAGGCCAGCCAAAAGGGCTTTTATAAGTTTTGTTGCTTAGCAATGTTCTGATGCAGGTAATCAGCAAAAACATGACACCTGGCCATGTACCTTTATAAAACTTCTGTTTGCTTCGTTCAGTGCACAGACATAAATTTTGTGCTACCTTATAAGAAATGTTGTATGCTACTCAATCTTCTAAAGATTTTATGTTAAGCGAAAGCTTCCTTGAGGAAAATCTTAGTCTGAATATTATGTCATTTGAGTTATAGATTACACATAAAGATCACTTAGTGTTTTGTTTAATGGCATCCTTATGATGAGATCAAAACCTGAAGTTGACACTATGTTTGACCCACCTGCTAAAAAAGCAGTGTGTGTTCTCACAACATGAGCATGCTCCACACTACCCCACCTGACCCCAAAGCTTGCACCTAATTGCAGTTTACATACATTGACCTCTACAGGAGGTCTAACAGACTTAATCAGCAACTCTTATTTACATCTTGCGCCGAACCCCCCTATTTCAGTCAATATATCAGTCAATAATGATACCCAGCAAAACATACTGATACACTCAGCACTCATCTTGTCAGGAGTAAAAAAAGAAAAAAAAAGATTTCTTTTAAAATTCAGGGTTCAGGAGCTCAGATTTTCAGTTAGGGTTGTTGAATGTTCAGGGTATGTGTCCTGTGTATTAAACATCATGGTAAAAGACGTGTATTAACACATTTTTTCATGTTCTGCTTGTAGTATCATACAGGTATCAAACTCCAGTGCTGACGAGGTCTTACCTCCTACCATTCAAAAACTGATGAGGGGCTATAACAAATACCTGAGGCCTCTCTTTGGCAGTAAGAAAGCCAACTTTTTTATACCCATGCAATACATCAACATCAACAGATATCAACATTGATGTTTAATTTTAAAGGCTGCATTTAGATTAAAGACAAAAATAGACGTTGGTGTGATAAAGCTGCAAGTATTATGTGAGGTTTTCCTGTATAGTAACACATTAATTTTGGAGCATCGTCTTAGCTGTTCTCTTCAATCTGCTTTTAAAGTAAACGAACTCTCCTGCTCTGTTTTATGCTGTGTTGTGGGTGTCTTCTGCAGATGGTCCTGTTACAGTTGGCATGAGTTTGGACATTGCCAGCATAGATACTATATCTGAGATCAACATGGTAAGAGGCTAACAGATTGAAAAGTTGCAGCTTCTCAAAACCTATACAACTAATTTTATTTTATTTAGAAATACTTAAAGCCAAAGGATCTCAGTTATGGAAGTTACATCAGAAGTAATAGGTCAATACATCAACTTAAAATAGGTTTACTCTAATTACAGTTTAAAATCACAATTATTCTACATTAATTAGCACTTGTGTAGGTATTTTTGAGGAGATTAATTTTGTTTTGTAGATTAGGGTTCTTAAACTTGTACAGTACATTACAGTCTTTAGGAATCAAGAAAAAATTCACATAGTTTTACATAGAACCATAAACTGGCAAACCATACTTGTTTACAAAACTTTTTTTATAAAAACAATTTTACAGGAGCATATGTGTGTGTGTGTTTGGATTTGTGATCCTGTTTAGGACTACACAGCAACTATCTTCTTGCGGCAGCGCTGGACAGACGAGCGTCTATGTTTTGATGGCAATAAGAGCCTGAGTTTGGACGGCAGGCTGGTGGAGCTTCTTTGGGTTCCTGACACATTCATTGTTGACTCCAAAAAATCCTTTCTGCATGACATTACTGTGGAGAACAGACTGATCAGGATATTCCCAAATGGCACCGTGCTTTATGCCTTGAGGTTGTCATCTGTCTCCTATAGTGTCTCAGGCTGGGGGGTGGGGGTGAGACTGTGCATCATTGATATTGTATATTAAATATATGTCAAGTTTTAGAATGGCAGTGAGTTCAGTTGATGTTAGAAAAACACAGGGAGAAGGGTGAGAAAAAAACTTGTTTTACCTAGTAGTTGGCATGCGCAAGTGTTATGGGTGTCTTGTGGGAGATTTTTTGTCTTCCACTTGTTAATGTTACCTAATTATTAACATTAAGTAATGCTTAGGTTTAAATCCAAGCATTATCAAGATCAGACTGTCTGACAGTTACAGGCACACTCATTATATACAGTTTTTAAGGAGAGAGATGCACACCATGTTCCCTCCCTGTACTTCTTTTTCCATTCCTTACTAAAGTTTCAACGCATTATAATCAAAGTTTTCCATTAAATGTACACTTTATTGTATGTTTGTTTTTCTATAATATTATGTTATGTCATATACCTCGTCATCTGACTCCCTACCTCATCTGTGGTTATATTTTTTCTTATTATAATTCATTTCTCTTGCAAATAACTTTCCATTATCTTTAGACTTCTCTTGTTTAATTAAAAAAATATTAGGGTGGCGCTTAATTTTACTATACATTCCAGGTTTTTCTAGGTTTATTCTACAGTTCTCAAGAGACAGACCATGGGTAAGCATCTCTTTCGCACTATTTCAATTTCTTGTCTTGGTTTCCCAATTTGTTGTACTCACAAATTTTATTTTAATCTTATAGCTGATTGTACTTGCCTAATTGCTCATTGCATCTCTTTGGACAGCTTAGACAGCATGGGCAGTACAGATCATAACCCTACCGAACCTGCCATTGACTGGGCCTTATCCAGGCTGAATGTCAGCCGTCTGTGTCATTGATGCAATTTTTACAGGAGAGAGCGCTCTCGTATTTCAGGAAGGATGACTCCAATCTTGGCCCTTCTAAGAGACTTTGTCTGGAGGTAAACAGCCCTTCTCCTCATGACTTTAGGCGTGTACGGCCAGAGTCTGGCACTCCAGCTCCTTCTATTCTAAGGCCTGTTTGTCATGTAAGTGTTGCCACTCCGACCGATTTTGAAATGTCCGTTAGTACACAAACTAACGAGAGTGCAGTTGTTGGTACCCAAGCGGATTTTTCTCCAGCACCTGCACCAATTCTGATGTTTGATATGTGATTTCTTATGCATTTTATTTAGCTATTGATGCTTACCTAGGCCCTCTATGTTTTTTGTACTTTTATGTTGGGCCTTATACTTTGTATTTTTATATAGAATTGTTCATGTATCTCCTTGTTTGTCATTATGTAGATGCACATGCTATTTTGTGTTGTCTCTACTTCTTATTAAACTCAGTATTCTTAAAACTGATTGTGTCTTTTGGTTATTTCACCTCTAAGTGAACCCATTATGTTTTATGACCTGTCATACTCTGTCTGCTTTTCTCACCTCTAAGTGAACCCAGTATGTTTTTTTGACTTGTCATACTCTCTATCTACTTCTATATTATTTCACTGATATTAATATTATGTTAATTAATGTTATCATATTGTTACTTTGCTGCATACACAAGTATATTTTACTAAAATATGCTTACATGCTCTTGACCAGCTCAGTACTTGCAATCCTCTCTCACTTTTTGTCTCATCTCTGTCTTTGTCTGTTTGCCTGCAGAATCACCACCACAGTTGCCTGCAGTATGGACCTGACCAAGTATCCCATGGACAAACAAACATGTACACTTCAGCTAGAAAGCTGTAAGTCTTAAGGTTAAAATATTTTCCAAAACTTCTCTAACTGGAAAACAATGGAAAAAACAAGGACCAGGATAAAAATCGAATAGATGTATAAAGTCAGGTCCAAAGGTATTTGGTTCTGTGTACCATTTCAGTCGATTTTATATATGGTGATTAAAGTGCATACATTCAGTTTTAATTCAAGGGGTCATTAAAAGAAATTGCATTTATTTAGCAATAAGCATTTCTTTTACACAGCCCCTTTTTTCATAGGCTCAAACGCAATAGAATAACTTCCTAACAATAAGCAGTTCATGACAAATTAAGAAGATAAAGGTCTCCAGGTGATGCCAAGTGTTGAATTCTTTTATGTCTTGTTTTTTTTTTATTTTGGGATTTTTTTTAGATTTACTGACTCAGAGAGCTTCTGAACAAGAATATCCAATGCAACCATATTGTTAATATGTGTACCAATGGCAAATAAAATCTTCTATAAATGAAAAACCCTTGACAACCACTCTTCAAGCCAAAAACAGTATGAGGAGGAGAAAGGAAAGGTCTCATGATCCACTGCTTACCACATCATCTGTCAAGCATGGTGTAGGCACTATTATTACATTATTATGTACGGCTGCCAATGGAACTGGGTCACTTTTGTTTATTGATGATGTGGCTGCTGATAGAAGTAGCAGGATAAATTATGAAGTGAAAAAAGCTAAACTTTGTGCTCAGATTCAGTCAAATGCCACAAAACTGATTAGACAGTACTTGACAGTACAGATGGATAATGACCTATATACATCATACCTACCCATATTAAACATACTGCAAAATCAACTCAGGACGTAAAGGGGAAGAAAATGCCACACCT